>NC_091283.1:192339868-192658868 GCF_032444005.1 Ranitomeya imitator
TACAATATTGTTCTGCTCCAGGAAGACATCCAGGCCTCTCTTGAACCCCTCGACTGAGTTCGCCATCACCACCTCCTCAGGCAAGCAATTCCAGATTCTCACTGCCCTAACAGTAAAGAATCCTCTTCTATGTTGGTGGAAAAACCTCTCCCCCAGACGCAAAGAATGCCCCCTTGTGCCCATCACTTTCCTTGGTATAAACAGATCCTCAGCGAGATATTTGTATTGTCCCCTTATATACTTATACATGGTTATTAGATCGCCCCTCAGTCGTCTTTTTTCTAGACTAAATAATCCTAATTTCACTAATCTATCTGGGTATTGTAGTTCTCCCATCCCCTTTATTAATTTTGTTGCCCTCCTTTGTACTCTCTCTAGTTCCATTATATCCTTCCTGAGCACCGGTGCCCAAAACTGGACACAGTACTCCATGTGCGGTCTAACTAGGGATTTGTACAGAGGCAGTATAATGCTCTCATCATGTGTATCCAGACCTCTTTTAATGCACCCCATGATCCTGTTTGCCCTGGCAGCTGCTGCCTGGCACTGGCTGCTCCAGGTAAGTTTATCATTAACTAGGATCCCCAAGTAACATAGTAACATAGTAACATAGTTAGTAAGGCCGAAAAAAGACATTTGTCCATCCAGTTCAGCCTATATTCCATCATAATAAATACCCAGATCTACGTCCTTCTACAGAACCTAATAATTGTATGATACAATATTGTTTTGCTCCAGGAAGACATCCAGGCCTCTCTTGAACCCCTCGACTGAGTTCGCCATCACCACCTCCTCAGGCAAGCAATTCCAGATTCTCACTGCCCTAACAGTAAAGAATCCTCTTCTATGTTGGTGGAAAAACCTTCTCTCCTCCAGACGCAAAGAATGCCCCCTTGTGCCCGTCACCTTCCTTGGTATAAACAGATCCTCAGCGAGATATTTGTATTGTCCCCTTATATACTTATACATGGTTATTAGATCGCCCCTCAGTCGTCTTTTTTCTAGACTAAATAATCCTAATTTCGCTAATCTATCTGGGTATTGTAGTTCTCCCATCCCCTTTATTAATTTTGTTGCCCTCCTTTGTACTCTCTCTAGTTCCATTATATCCTTCCTGAGCACCGGTGCCCAAAACTGGACACAGTACTCCATGTGCGGTCTAACTAGGGATTTGTACAGAGGCAGTATAATGCTCTCATCATGTGTATCCAGACCTCTTTTAATGCACCCCATGATCCTGTTTGCCTTGGCAGCTGCTGCCTGGCACTGGCTGCTCCAGGTAAGTTTATCATTAACTAGGATCCCCAAGTCCTTCTCCCTGTCAGATTTACCCAGTGGTTTCCCGTTCAGTGTGTAATGGTGATATTGATTCCCTCTTCCCATGTGTATAACCTTACATTTATCATTGTTAAACCTCATCTGCCACCTTTCAGCCCAAGTTTCCAACTTATCCAGATCCATCTGTAGCAGAATACTATCTTCTCTTGTATTAACTGCTTTACATAGTTTTGTATCATCTGCAAATATCGATATTTTACTGTGCAAACCTTCTACCAGATCATTAATGAATATGTTGAAGAGAACAGGTCCCAATACTGACCCCTGCGGTACCCCACTGGTCACAGCGACCCAGTTAGAGACTATACCATTTATAACCACCCTCTGCTTTCTATCACTAAGCCAGTTACTAACCCATTTACACACATTTTCCCCCAGACCAAGCATTCTCATTTTGTGTACCAACCTCTTGTGCGGCACGGTATCAAACGCTTTGGAAAAATCGAGATATACCACATCCAATGACTCACCGTGGTCCAGTCTATAGCTTACCTCTTCATAAAAACTGATTAGATTGGTTTGACAGGAGCGATTTCTCATAAACCCATGCTGATATGGAGTTAAACAGTTATTCTCATTGAGATAATCCAGAATAACATCCCTCAGAAACCCTTCAAATATTTTACCAACAATTGAGGTTAGACTTACTGGCCTATAATTTCCAGGTTCACTTTTAGAGCCCTTTTTGAATATTGGCACCACATTTGCTATGCGCCAATCCTGCGGAACAGACCCTGTCGCTATAGAGTCACTAAAAATAAGAAATAATGGTTTATCTATTACATTACTTAGTTCTCTTAGTACTCGTGGGTGTATGCCATCCGGACCCGGAGATTTATCTATTTTAATCTTATTTAGCCGGTTTCGCACCTCTTCTTGGGTTAGATTGGTGACCCTTAATATAGGGTTTTCATTGTTTCTTGGGATTTCACCTAGCATTTCATTTTCCACCGTGAATACCGTGGAGAAGAAGGTGTTTAATATGTTAGCTTTTTCCTCGTCATCTACAACCATTCTTTCCTCACTATTTTTTAAGGGGCCTACATTTTCAGTTTTTATTCTTTTACTATTGATATAGTTGAAGAACAGTTTGGGATTAGTTTTACTCTCCTTAGCAATGTGCTTCTCTGTTTCCTTTTTGGCAGCTTTAATTAGTTTTTTAGATAAAGTATTTTTCTCCCTATAGTTTTTTAGAGCTTCAATGGTGCCATCCTGCTTTAGTAGTGCAAATGCTTTCTTTTTACTGTTAATTGCCTGTCTTACTTCTTTGTTTAGCCACATTGGGTTTTTCCTATTTCTAGTCCTTTTATTCCCACAAGGTATAAACCGCTTACACTGCCTATTTAGGATGTTCTTAAACATTTCCCATTTATTATCTGTATTCTCATTTCTGAGGATATTGTCCCAGTCTACCAGATTAAGGGCATCTCTAAGCTGTTCAAACTTTGCCTTCCTAAAGTTCAATGTTTTTGTGACTCCCTGACAAGTCCCCCTAGTGAAAGACAGGTGAAACTGCACAATATTGTGGTCGCTATTTCCTAAATGCCCAACCACCTGCAGATTTGTTATTCTGTCAGGTCTATTAGATAGTATTAGGTCTAAAAGTGCTGCTCCTCTGGTTGGATTCTGCACCAATTGTGAAAGATAATTTTTCTTGGTTATTAGCAGAAACCTGTTGCCTTTATGGGTTTCACAGGTTTCTGTTTCCCAGTTAATATCCGGGTAGTTAAAGTCCCCCATAACCAGGACCTCATTATGGGTTGCAGCTTCATCTATCTGCTTTAGAAGTAGACTTTCCATGCTTTCTGTTATATTTGGGGGTTTGTAACAGACCCCAATGAGAATTTTGTTACCATTTTTCCCTCCATGAATTTCAACCCATATGGACTCGACATCCTCATTCCCTTCGCTAATATCCTCCCTTAAAGTGGATTTTAGACAAGACTTTACATAGAGACAAACCCCTCCTCCTCTCCGATTTTTACGATCCTTTCTAAACAGACTGTAACCCTGTAAGTTAACTGCCCAGTCATAGCTTTCATCTAACCATGTCTCGGTTATTCCCACTATGTCAAAGTTACCTGTAGATATTTCTGCTTCTAGTTCTTCCATCTTGTTTGTCAGGCTTCTGGCGTTTGCGAGCATGCAGTTTAGAGGATTTTGTTTTGTTCCAATCTCCTCACTGTGGATTGTTTTAGAAATGTTCTTACCTCCCTTCTGAGTATGTTTTCCTGGGTCGTCTTTGTTCGAGTCTAATGTTTTTCTTCCCGTCCCCTCTTCTTCTAGTTTAACGCCCTCCTGATGAGTGTAGCGAGTCTTCTGGCGAATGTGTGTTTCCCAGGTTTGTTGAGGTGTAGTCCGTCTCTGGCGAGGAGTCCATCATACCAGTAATTCACACCGTGGTCCAGGAATCCAAATCCTTGTTGTCTGCACCATCGTCTTAGCCAGTTGTTTGCATCAAGGATCCTGTTCCATCTCCTGGTGCCATGCCCGTCTACTGGAAGGATAGAAGAAAAAACTACCTGTGCATCCAGTTCCTTTACTTTCTTCCCCAACTCTTCAAAGTCCTTGCAGATTGTCGGTAGGTCCTTCCTTGCCGTGTCATTGGTGCCAACATGTATCAGAAGAAATGGGTGGACGTCCTTGGAGCTGAAGAGCTTTGGTATCCTATCGGTCACATCCTTGATCATCGCACCTGGAAGGCAGCATACTTCTCTTGCAGTTATGTCCGGTCTGCAGATGGCTGCTTCGGTGCCTCTCAGTAGTGAGTCTCCCACCACCACCACTCTTCGTTGCTTCTTGGCTGTACTTTTTGCTGTCACTTGTTGCTGTGTGCCCTTTTCTTTTTTGCTTGCTGGTATTGCTTCATTCTTAGGTGTGCCATCTTCATCCTCTACAAAGATTTGATATCGGTTCTTCAGTTGTGTGGTTGGTGATTTCTCCATGGTCTTCTTGCTTCTTTTGGTCACATGCTTCCACTCATCTGCTTTTGGAGGTTCTCTGACACTTTTTGCACCTTCTGTGACCAGTAGAGATGCTTCTGTTCTGTCTAGAAAGTCTTCATTCTCTTTGATGAGTTTCAAAGTTGCTATTCTTTCTTCCAGACCCCGCACCTTTTCTTCTAAAAGGGCCACTAGTCTACACTTCTGACAGGTGAAATTGGATTCTTCTTCTGGTCGATCTGTGAACATGTAGCACATGCTGCAGCTCACCATGTAGGTTGTCACATCTGCCATGTTGCTCCTAGATCCTGCTGACTTGCTGTGTGTTTTCCTTCTTGTGTAATCTACTCAGCCAAGCTCTCTTGCAATAATGTCCTACAGGCAAAAATTCGCGCGCCGTAAGGCGCGCGGTTTGGTGATGCTTTCGAAGCAGCTGGTCCCGGCTGTACCCAACGATCTTCTAGCTTAGGGAGACTTCGCTTCTCCCAGAAGGCACCTGGAATATGCAAATTAGCCTCCTGAAGCTTGAATCCCTGGTTTGGTGATGCTTTCGAAGCAGCTGGTCCCGGCTGTACCCAACGATCTTCTAGCTTAGGGAGACTTCGCTTCTCCCAGAAGGCACCTGGAATATGCAAATTAGCCTCCTGAAGCTTGAATCCCTGGTTTGGTGATGCTTTCGAAGCAGCTGGTCCCGGCTGTACCCAACGATCTTCTAGCTTAGGGAGACTTCGCTTCTCCCAGAAGGCACCTGGAATATGCAAATTAGCCTCCTGAAGCTTGAATCCCTGGTTTGGTGATGCTTTCGAAGCAGCTGGTCCCGGCTGTACCCAACGATCTTCTAGCTTAGGGAGACTTCGCTTCTCCCAGAAGGCACCTGGAATATGCAAATTAGCCTCCTGAAGCTTGAATCCCTGGTTTGGTGATGCTTTCGAAGCAGCTGGTCCCGGCTGTACCCAACGATCTTCTAGCTTAGGGAGACTTCGCTTCTCCCAGAAGGCACCTGGAATATGCAAATTAGCCTCCTGAAGCTTGAATCCCTGGTTTGGTGATGCTTTCGAAGCAGCTGGTCCCGGCTGTACCCAACGATCTTCTAGCTTAGGGAGACTTCGCTTCTCCCAGAAGGCACCTGGAATATGCAAATTAGCCTCCTGAAGCTTGAATCCCTGGTTTGGTGATGCTTTCGAAGCAGCTGGTCCCGGCTGTACCCAACGATCTTCTAGCTTAGGGAGACTTCGCTTCTCCCAGAAGGCACCTGGAATATGCAAATTAGCCTCCTGAAGCTTGAATCCCTGGTTTGGTGATGCTTTCGAAGCAGCTGGTCCCGGCTGTACCCAACGATCTTCTAGCTTAGGGAGACTTCGCTTCTCCCAGAAGGCACCTGGAATATGCAAATTAGCCTCCTGAAGCTTGAATCCCTGGTTTGGTGATGCTTTCGAAGCAGCTGGTCCCGGCTGTACCCAACGATCTTCTAGCTTAGGGAGACTTCGCTTCTCCCAGAAGGCACCTGGAATATGCAAATTAGCCTCCTGAAGCTTGAATCCCTGGTTTGGTGATGCTTTCGAAGCAGCTGGTCCCGGCTGTACCCAACGATCTTCTAGCTTAGGGAGACTTCGCTTCTCCCAGAAGGCACCTGGAATATGCAAATTAGCCTCCTGAAGCTTGAATCCCTGGTTTGGTGATGCTTTCGAAGCAGCTGGTCCCGGCTGTACCCAACGATCTTCTAGCTTAGGGAGACTTCGCTTCTCCCAGAAGGCACCTGGAATATGCAAATTAGCCTCCTGAAGCTTGAATCCCTGGTTTGGTGATGCTTTCGAAGCAGCTGGTCCCGGCTGTACCCAACGATCTTCTAGCTTAGGGAGACTTCGCTTCTCCCAGAAGGCACCTGGAATATGCAAATTAGCCTCCTGAAGCTTGAATCCCTGGTTTGGTGATGCTTTCGAAGCAGCTGGTCCCGGCTGTACCCAACGATCTTCTAGCTTAGGGAGACTTCGCTTCTCCCAGAAGGCACCTGGAATATGCAAATTAGCCTCCTGAAGCTTGAATCCCTGGTTTGGTGATGCTTTCGAAGCAGCTGGTCCCGGCTGTACCCAACGATCTTCTAGCTTAGGGAGACTTCGCTTCTCCCAGAAGGCACCTGGAATATGCAAATTAGCCTCCTGAAGCTTGAATCCCTGGTTTGGTGATGCTTTCGAAGCAGCTGGTCCCGGCTGTACCCAACGATCTTCTAGCTTAGGGAGACTTCGCTTCTCCCAGAAGGCACCTGGAATATGCAAATTAGCCTCCTGAAGCTTGAATCCCTGGTTTGGTGATGCTTTCGAAGCAGCTGGTCCCGGCTGTACCCAACGATCTTCTAGCTTAGGGAGACTTCGCTTCTCCCAGAAGGCACCTGGAATATGCAAATTAGCCTCCTGAAGCTTGAATCCCTGGTTTGGTGATGCTTTCGAAGCAGCTGGTCCCGGCTGTACCCAACGATCTTCTAGCTTAGGGAGACTTCGCTTCTCCCAGAAGGCACCTGGAATATGCAAATTAGCCTCCTGAAGCTTGAATCCCTGGTTTGGTGATGCTTTCGAAGCAGCTGGTCCCGGCTGTACCCAACGATCTTCTAGCTTAGGGAGACTTCGCTTCTCCCAGAAGGCACCTGGAATATGCAAATTAGCCTCCTGAAGCTTGAATCCCTGGTTTGGTGATGCTTTCGAAGCAGCTGGTCCCGGCTGTACCCAACGATCTTCTAGCTTAGGGAGACTTCGCTTCTCCCAGAAGGCACCTGGAATATGCAAATTAGCCTCCTGAAGCTTGAATCCCTGGTTTGGTGATGCTTTCGAAGCAGCTGGTCCCGGCTGTACCCAACGATCTTCTAGCTTAGGGAGACTTCGCTTCTCCCAGAAGGCACCTGGAATATGCAAATTAGCCTCCTGAAGCTTGAATCCCTGGTTTGGTGATGCTTTCGAAGCAGCTGGTCCCGGCTGTACCCAACGATCTTCTAGCTTAGGGAGACTTCGCTTCTCCCAGAAGGCACCTGGAATATGCAAATTAGCCTCCTGAAGCTTGAATCCCTGGTTTGGTGATGCTTTCGAAGCAGCTGGTCCCGGCTGTACCCAACGATCTTCTAGCTTAGGGAGACTTCGCTTCTCCCAGAAGGCACCTGGAATATGCAAATTAGCCTCCTGAAGCTTGAATCCCTGGTTTGGTGATGCTTTCGAAGCAGCTGGTCCCGGCTGTACCCAACGATCTTCTAGCTTAGGGAGACTTCGCTTCTCCCAGAAGGCACCTGGAATATGCAAATTAGCCTCCTGAAGCTTGAATCCCTGGTTTGGTGATGCTTTCGAAGCAGCTGGTCCCGGCTGTACCCAACGATCTTCTAGCTTAGGGAGACTTCGCTTCTCCCAGAAGGCACCTGGAATATGCAAATTAGCCTCCTGAAGCTTGAATCCCTGGTTTGGTGATGCTTTCGAAGCAGCTGGTCCCGGCTGTACCCAACGATCTTCTAGCTTAGGGAGACTTCGCTTCTCCCAGAAGGCACCTGGAATATGCAAATTAGCCTCCTGAAGCTTGAATCCCTGGTTTGGTGATGCTTTCGAAGCAGCTGGTCCCGGCTGTACCCAACGATCTTCTAGCTTAGGGAGACTTCGCTTCTCCCAGAAGGCACCTGGAATATGCAAATTAGCCTCCTGAAGCTTGAATCCCTGGTTTGGTGATGCTTTCGAAGCAGCTGGTCCCGGCTGTACCCAACGATCTTCTAGCTTAGGGAGACTTCGCTTCTCCCAGAAGGCACCTGGAATATGCAAATTAGCCTCCTGAAGCTTGAATCCCTGGTTTGGTGATGCTTTCGAAGCAGCTGGTCCCGGCTGTACCCAACGATCTTCTAGCTTAGGGAGACTTCGCTTCTCCCAGAAGGCACCTGGAATATGCAAATTAGCCTCCTGAAGCTTGAATCCCTGGTTTGGTGATGCTTTCGAAGCAGCTGGTCCCGGCTGTACCCAACGATCTTCTAGCTTAGGGAGACTTCGCTTCTCCCAGAAGGCACCTGGAATATGCAAATTAGCCTCCTGAAGCTTGAATCCCTGGTTTGGTGATGCTTTCGAAGCAGCTGGTCCCGGCTGTACCCAACGATCTTCTAGCTTAGGGAGACTTCGCTTCTCCCAGAAGGCACCTGGAATATGCAAATTAGCCTCCTGAAGCTTGAATCCCTGGTTTGGTGATGCTTTCGAAGCAGCTGGTCCCGGCTGTACCCAACGATCTTCTAGCTTAGGGAGACTTCGCTTCTCCCAGAAGGCACCTGGAATATGCAAATTAGCCTCCTGAAGCTTGAATCCCTGGTTTGGTGATGCTTTCGAAGCAGCTGGTCCCGGCTGTACCCAACGATCTTCTAGCTTAGGGAGACTTCGCTTCTCCCAGAAGGCACCTGGAATATGCAAATTAGCCTCCTGAAGCTTGAATCCCTGGTTTGGTGATGCTTTCGAAGCAGCTGGTCCCGGCTGTACCCAACGATCTTCTAGCTTAGGGAGACTTCGCTTCTCCCAGAAGGCACCTGGAATATGCAAATTAGCCTCCTGAAGCTTGAATCCCTGGTTTGGTGATGCTTTCGAAGCAGCTGGTCCCGGCTGTACCCAACGATCTTCTAGCTTAGGGAGACTTCGCTTCTCCCAGAAGGCACCTGGAATATGCAAATTAGCCTCCTGAAGCTTGAATCCCTGGTTTGGTGATGCTTTCGAAGCAGCTGGTCCCGGCTGTACCCAACGATCTTCTAGCTTAGGGAGACTTCGCTTCTCCCAGAAGGCACCTGGAATATGCAAATTAGCCTCCTGAAGCTTGAATCCCTGGTTTGGTGATGCTTTCGAAGCAGCTGGTCCCGGCTGTACCCAACGATCTTCTAGCTTAGGGAGACTTCGCTTCTCCCAGAAGGCACCTGGAATATGCAAATTAGCCTCCTGAAGCTTGAATCCCTGGTTTGGTGATGCTTTCGAAGCAGCTGGTCCCGGCTGTACCCAACGATCTTCTAGCTTAGGGAGACTTCGCTTCTCCCAGAAGGCACCTGGAATATGCAAATTAGCCTCCTGAAGCTTGAATCCCTGGTTTGGTGATGCTTTCGAAGCAGCTGGTCCCGGCTGTACCCAACGATCTTCTAGCTTAGGGAGACTTCGCTTCTCCCAGAAGGCACCTGGAATATGCAAATTAGCCTCCTGAAGCTTGAATCCCTGGTTTGGTGATGCTTTCGAAGCAGCTGGTCCCGGCTGTACCCAACGATCTTCTAGCTTAGGGAGACTTCGCTTCTCCCAGAAGGCACCTGGAATATGCAAATTAGCCTCCTGAAGCTTGAATCCCTGGTTTGGTGATGCTTTCGAAGCAGCTGGTCCCGGCTGTACCCAACGATCTTCTAGCTTAGGGAGACTTCGCTTCTCCCAGAAGGCACCTGGAATATGCAAATTAGCCTCCTGAAGCTTGAATCCCTGGTTTGGTGATGCTTTCGAAGCAGCTGGTCCCGGCTGTACCCAACGATCTTCTAGCTTAGGGAGACTTCGCTTCTCCCAGAAGGCACCTGGAATATGCAAATTAGCCTCCTGAAGCTTGAATCCCTGGTTTGGTGATGCTTTCGAAGCAGCTGGTCCCGGCTGTACCCAACGATCTTCTAGCTTAGGGAGACTTCGCTTCTCCCAGAAGGCACCTGGAATATGCAAATTAGCCTCCTGAAGCTTGAATCCCTGGTTTGGTGATGCTTTCGAAGCAGCTGGTCCCGGCTGTACCCAACGATCTTCTAGCTTAGGGAGACTTCGCTTCTCCCAGAAGGCACCTGGAATATGCAAATTAGCCTCCTGAAGCTTGAATCCCTGGTTTGGTGATGCTTTCGAAGCAGCTGGTCCCGGCTGTACCCAACGATCTTCTAGCTTAGGGAGACTTCGCTTCTCCCAGAAGGCACCTGGAATATGCAAATTAGCCTCCTGAAGCTTGAATCCCTGGTTTGGTGATGCTTTCGAAGCAGCTGGTCCCGGCTGTACCCAACGATCTTCTAGCTTAGGGAGACTTCGCTTCTCCCAGAAGGCACCTGGAATATGCAAATTAGCCTCCTGAAGCTTGAATCCCTGGTTTGGTGATGCTTTCGAAGCAGCTGGTCCCGGCTGTACCCAACGATCTTCTAGCTTAGGGAGACTTCGCTTCTCCCAGAAGGCACCTGGAATATGCAAATTAGCCTCCTGAAGCTTGAATCCCTGGTTTGGTGATGCTTTCGAAGCAGCTGGTCCCGGCTGTACCCAACGATCTTCTAGCTTAGGGAGACTTCGCTTCTCCCAGAAGGCACCTGGAATATGCAAATTAGCCTCCTGAAGCTTGAATCCCTGGTTTGGTGATGCTTTCGAAGCAGCTGGTCCCGGCTGTACCCAACGATCTTCTAGCTTAGGGAGACTTCGCTTCTCCCAGAAGGCACCTGGAATATGCAAATTAGCCTCCTGAAGCTTGAATCCCTGGTTTGGTGATGCTTTCGAAGCAGCTGGTCCCGGCTGTACCCAACGATCTTCTAGCTTAGGGAGACTTCGCTTCTCCCAGAAGGCACCTGGAATATGCAAATTAGCCTCCTGAAGCTTGAATCCCTGGTTTGGTGATGCTTTCGAAGCAGCTGGTCCCGGCTGTACCCAACGATCTTCTAGCTTAGGGAGACTTCGCTTCTCCCAGAAGGCACCTGGAATATGCAAATTAGCCTCCTGAAGCTTGAATCCCTGGTTTGGTGATGCTTTCGAAGCAGCTGGTCCCGGCTGTACCCAACGATCTTCTAGCTTAGGGAGACTTCGCTTCTCCCAGAAGGCACCTGGAATATGCAAATTAGCCTCCTGAAGCTTGAATCCCTGGTTTGGTGATGCTTTCGAAGCAGCTGGTCCCGGCTGTACCCAACGATCTTCTAGCTTAGGGAGACTTCGCTTCTCCCAGAAGGCACCTGGAATATGCAAATTAGCCTCCTGAAGCTTGAATCCCTGGTTTGGTGATGCTTTCGAAGCAGCTGGTCCCGGCTGTACCCAACGATCTTCTAGCTTAGGGAGACTTCGCTTCTCCCAGAAGGCACCTGGAATATGCAAATTAGCCTCCTGAAGCTTGAATCCCTGGTTTGGTGATGCTTTCGAAGCAGCTGGTCCCGGCTGTACCCAACGATCTTCTAGCTTAGGGAGACTTCGCTTCTCCCAGAAGGCACCTGGAATATGCAAATTAGCCTCCTGAAGCTTGAATCCCTGGTTTGGTGATGCTTTCGAAGCAGCTGGTCCCGGCTGTACCCAACGATCTTCTAGCTTAGGGAGACTTCGCTTCTCCCAGAAGGCACCTGGAATATGCAAATTAGCCTCCTGAAGCTTGAATCCCTGGTTTGGTGATGCTTTCGAAGCAGCTGGTCCCGGCTGTACCCAACGATCTTCTAGCTTAGGGAGACTTCGCTTCTCCCAGAAGGCACCTGGAATATGCAAATTAGCCTCCTGAAGCTTGAATCCCTGGTTTGGTGATGCTTTCGAAGCAGCTGGTCCCGGCTGTACCCAACGATCTTCTAGCTTAGGGAGACTTCGCTTCTCCCAGAAGGCACCTGGAATATGCAAATTAGCCTCCTGAAGCTTGAATCCCTGGTTTGGTGATGCTTTCGAAGCAGCTGGTCCCGGCTGTACCCAACGATCTTCTAGCTTAGGGAGACTTCGCTTCTCCCAGAAGGCACCTGGAATATGCAAATTAGCCTCCTGAAGCTTGAATCCCTGGTTTGGTGATGCTTTCGAAGCAGCTGGTCCCGGCTGTACCCAACGATCTTCTAGCTTAGGGAGACTTCGCTTCTCCCAGAAGGCACCTGGAATATGCAAATTAGCCTCCTGAAGCTTGAATCCCTGGTTTGGTGATGCTTTCGAAGCAGCTGGTCCCGGCTGTACCCAACGATCTTCTAGCTTAGGGAGACTTCGCTTCTCCCAGAAGGCACCTGGAATATGCAAATTAGCCTCCTGAAGCTTGAATCCCTGGTTTGGTGATGCTTTCGAAGCAGCTGGTCCCGGCTGTACCCAACGATCTTCTAGCTTAGGGAGACTTCGCTTCTCCCAGAAGGCACCTGGAATATGCAAATTAGCCTCCTGAAGCTTGAATCCCTGGTTTGGTGATGCTTTCGAAGCAGCTGGTCCCGGCTGTACCCAACGATCTTCTAGCTTAGGGAGACTTCGCTTCTCCCAGAAGGCACCTGGAATATGCAAATTAGCCTCCTGAAGCTTGAATCCCTGGTTTGGTGATGCTTTCGAAGCAGCTGGTCCCGGCTGTACCCAACGATCTTCTAGCTTAGGGAGACTTCGCTTCTCCCAGAAGGCACCTGGAATATGCAAATTAGCCTCCTGAAGCTTGAATCCCTGGTTTGGTGATGCTTTCGAAGCAGCTGGTCCCGGCTGTACCCAACGATCTTCTAGCTTAGGGAGACTTCGCTTCTCCCAGAAGGCACCTGGAATATGCAAATTAGCCTCCTGAAGCTTGAATCCCTGGTTTGGTGATGCTTTCGAAGCAGCTGGTCCCGGCTGTACCCAACGATCTTCTAGCTTAGGGAGACTTCGCTTCTCCAGAAGGCACCTGGAATATGCAAATTAGCCTCCTGAAGCTTGAATCCCTGGTTTGGTGATGCTTTCGAAGCAGCTGGTCCCGGCTGTACCCAACGATCTTCTAGCTTAGGGAGACTTCGCTTCTCCCAGAAGGCACCTGGAATATGCAAATTAGCCTCCTGAAGCTTGAATCCTGGTTTGGTGATGCTTTCGAAGCAGCTGGTCCCGGCTGTACCCAACGATCTTCTAGCTTAGGGAGACTTCGCTTCTCCCAGAAGGCACCTGGAATATGCAAATTAGCCTCCTGAAGCTTGAATCCCTGGTTTGGTGATGCTTTCGAAGCAGCTGGTCCCGGCTGGTACCCAACGATCTTCTAGCTTAGGGAGACTTCGCTTCTCCCAGAAGGCACCTGGAATATGCAAATTAGCCTCCTGAAGCTTGAATCCCTGGTTTGGTGATGCTTTCGAAGCAGCTGGTCCCGGCTGTACCCAACGATCTTCTAAGCTTAGGGAGACTTCGCTTCTCCCAGAAGGCACCTGGAATATGCAAATTCAGGGGAAGCCTCCTGAAGCTTGAATCCCTGGTTTGGTGATGCTTTCGAAGCAGCTGGTCCAAACCCCTTAGGCAATTATATATATAGATGGTTGCCATAGCAAAGATGATGTTATAATGGGTATATTGGCACGGAATTTTGGGATCGAGGATGTGTGATGGTATATGGGCACTGGACTATGGGATGGCGGATATGTATGATGGGAATATGGGCACAGTACTATGGGATGAAGGATATACATGATGGGAATATGGGCATGGGACTATGGAATGGAGGATGTGTGATGGGTATATGGCCACAGGACTATGGGATAGAGGATATGTATGATGGGTATATGGGTATGGGATGGGGGATGTGCATGATGAGTATATGGGCACAAGACTATGGGACGGAGGATATGTATGATGGGTATATGAGCACAGGACTATGGGATGGAGGATGTGTATGATGGGTATATGGGCACGGGACTATGAGATGGAGGATATGTATAACATCATCTTTGCCATGGCAACCATTCTGACATCATTGCCGCCATGGCAACCCATTATGACATCATTGTCACCATGGCAACCATTATGACATAACCGTCACCATTGCAACCTATTATGACATCATCATCGCCATGGCAACCATTATGACCTAACCGTCACCATTGCAACCTATTATAACATCATTGTCGCCATGGCACCCATTATGACATCGTCTTTGTCATGGCAACCTTTATGACATCATTGTTGCCGTGGCAACCATTGTGACATTGACATCATCTTCGCCATGGCAACCATTCTGATATCATAGTTGCCATGTCAACCTATTATGACATCATCGTCACCATGGCAACCATTAGGACATAACCGTCACCATTGCAACCTATTATGACATCATCGTCGCCATGGCAACCTTTATGACATCATCTTTGCCATGGCAACCTTTATCACATCATCGTCGCCATGGCAACCATTATACAAAAAACCCTGTTTGGGAGAGAAGAACAGACAAATCGCGGCGCCCTAAGTGCGTAAACACAACATTATAGTCTTTAAAGGGTGCACAATTTTATGCACTCACCTGATAAAAGACTAAAATGGCTTTAGATCGTGTATCCTCCAAATTCCCTCTGAGATACTTTTCAATATACAGGGCTTGCAGCTTGCCTCGGGTGGATCCAAGTGAGAGAGCCAGAGTAAGGCTCACACAGGATGAGTAGTTCAAGAAAAGCACATCCAGCCCATGAATGGCAGCGCTTCCCAGGACTCACATTCAAAGATGATATTTCATATTTTTTATTTCATAACTTTTATCCCAGTCTCAGAACCTTGATTTGGGGTGTCACCATGCTGCCATTCATGGGCTGGATGTGCTTTTCTTGAACATGGCAACCATTATGACATCATTGTCGATACACACATACATACATGCATACACTTGTTTTTATATATATATAGATGTTCATGGTCTTACAGCAATTCCGGGTAGATGGCCACAATGCAATGCCCCCAGTCCACAAAATCTCCACACCAGGGCTGGTAGTTCCTCTGCCTCCATACCAGACAATACCCACTGTCTCTCAACTTTTGGTTGGTCACCAGCTTTTGTATCTCCCACCAGTATGTTCTGTAGTTACAGTCCATGTCCCTCCAGACCATGGATACCTAAACTATAGCACATGTATACAGCTCCAGCCAGCAATAACAGTCCTTAGAATAGTTCCTCAAATTCAGATGACAGATACCACTACACTAGCAGATCCAGCTCCAGCCAGCAACAACAGTCCTCCCTATTAAAGTTCCTCGAATCCAGACAACAGATATCACAACCATAGCACATGTATCCAGCTCCAGCCAGCAACAACAGTCCTTAGGATAGTTCCTTAAATCCAGATGACAGATAGCGTGACCATTGCACATGTATCCAGCTCCAGCCAGCAACAACCCCTCCATTTGTAACACCCCAGATAACCAGTTTTTACAGTGGTATTGCCTTCCTCTCTCGAGAGTTATTCTATGCTTGGAAGTGAGGAAGGATTCCCTTTAACAGGTAAACAGCACATGCAACATTGTTCTAACTCCAGGCCAGAAGGGGGAGCTCTGAACCCGGTTTCAGGTGAGCTTCCCTAGATATATATTCTGGCTGGAGGAGGAGTTAGAGAGTGGTCTGTGAGAGGAGAGTGAAGTGAGAGGAAGCAGACAGAGAGAGTCTAAGAGAGGAGAACTGGGGCAGTGCAGACGAGTGGTTCTGCAGCTCCTGGATGGAGAAAGAAGAGACAGAGAAGTCTGTAGGAGACTGATAGGGGAAGAGAAGCACAGGTGAAGTGAGGAGCTGGAGTGGAGCTGCAACTGGGCTCCCTCCACGCTGAAGCACAGAATATCGGTGGTCAGAAGACCGAGGTTGGAGGGGTAACTGTATGCCCCACAGCAGAAACTGGCAGACAGGAGATTGCAGGTCGCCTGTCCACCACTAACACCCAAAGGCACATCAACACATAGAACCCGGAGTCATCTCGAGAGACACCTGTAAAAAGGCTTGAGTTACCTGCCATGCAGGTTGTTTCCTACTTAAAAGGGACAGAGAGAGAAAGTGAGGACCTTGTGTGAGGCTTAAGGCAGCAAGGGACTATAACACAGCGCAGAGAGGAAGGCTTCCAACCCCACCTGGCTAGGGGGATTCCTGAATCACTTCCAAGCCGGTCAGACCACACCAGCACCTGTGATCCGTACCCTGGACTGTGGCTGCCTTACACCAGTAAAAAGGTAAAGAGACTGCAGCCTTGTGTCCTCTGATTCTTTCTACACCATCTACCATCTGTCCCTACTACACCGGGAGCCCTGGGGACCCAGCTTCACCTATGGTAAGCCGTACCATTCCTGCTGCATTACAGTACCAACCCCTAGGAGACTACTTTAAGCAGCGTTGGTTAACCTTGACAGAATACCACAGATGGGATCACGAGCAAACTTTATTCTTTATTCAAAAACCCTTTTAAAGTCCTTCCCTTTTACTTGGACTCCCAGGGCTACGGACCGGGTCACTGTCACATGACACATCCCTTTAAGAACCGGCCCGGTTCTGAGTAACTCCCACTGTCCTGGCGGGCGCTCCAACTTGGCGTCATGAAGAGGATGGACCGACCCATTAAAATAGGTCTTGTGCGCCTAAGGGACTGTGCTTTATTGAGAGTCTATTGAACTGCTAATTTCCACCAAAACTGCCACTATTATAGCACCATGTGGCGTGCAGGAGGAGAAGGGCGTGTTGTCGTGGGTGGAGCTTGGAGGAATGGCGCAAAAGTTATGGCCGCCCCTCATCAATATTACTATGTCTGAGAGATCCGTCCGTCAACAAAAGAAGTCCGCCTCCTGGTCTGGGATGGCGGAAATCGGAGGAGAAGGGACTGACCACAGAAGAGGACGTGGGAAGAGCAGCAGGAAGGTCTGGCCGAGAACCCAGCCAGCAAGATGGCGAGCGGAGGTCACCCAGAGGATGGGGAGGAAGCAGGAACTGCCCCAGCCAATGGGAGAAGAAAGAAGACCTGCCATCAGCAATGAACCCGGAGGTTCTTGGAGCCAAGGTGGAGGAGCTATGCTGTCAGCTCCGGCAGTCCTGGTTCCGTGCAGCAGAGAAAGTATGGGAGCAGCGGAGGAGCGAGCTTCTGGTACACCAGCCTGCAACGGAGGAGTCCGGCACCAGAGACATAGCAGAGGCAGGAAAGGAGACCAACCCTGCCCCGGTAGCCGAGGACACCCTCATAGGGCCCTTTGATGCTCCGACACCCCACAACCCGGCCGGGTATACAGACGCGTTGATTGGGAGCAGCCCTCAGGTATCGTACATACCTTAACAGCCCCACTGCAGCCACAAAGAGAGCTCCAGGAAGTGAGTGGAGAATAGGTGATGTTCTGGTGGGAGTACTGCCAGCAGCAGGCGCCCAAATTTGGAGTAGGAAGACAGAGAGCTGGACCTCCGGCACAGGGCCATAGAGGAGAGGAACCTGTGAGTTAAGGCTCAGACCCGTAAGGCCAAACATGAAGAATGGGGCCAACGGAGACAAGGAACAGTGGTGGCTTTCCGCATACAGGCTGGCTGGGAATTCATTAAAGAACCCGGGGTGCAGCTAGAAGTTTTTGTCACCCGACGAGATGTAGAATCCCACCTTCTAGAGGGACACCCGGCTACAAACCTCTACCCAGGAGACCGTGTCACCTACACCCGACACTTGGGTGAAATGGAGTGGTATGCACTGCACGTCCACAAATGTGCCCCAAAAGGAACAGCACCTAGGGCACCCACAAGTGATCCAGATCCATCAGTTCCATTACTTGGTAAGGTAACCCCTGCACATGAAACCTTAAGTGAACCAATTACAGTGTGTTCCAGGGCTATGCAGACTACAGTGGAACTACATTCTTGGAGCACCCAGACTCCCATAGTGGGTACTGACCAATTGTTTGTTGTACCTGGCATAAGACTGAACTCCCGGCAAGGAGACTGCAATGTGCAGGTATATCCTTGGAAGCAAGATTAGTACAGATATGGAAGTATGACTGCAAAAAATTAAATTAACCTGGCAAGGTTTCTGTTTAAAAAGTTAAATTGTTTAAAGGGACACTGAGGCCATGGATAGTGAATGGTCCACAAACTTTCAAATGTACAGAGTTAATGAGTCGCCCGTCAGGGCAGTGGGGTACTCGGTACCAGGTCCGTTACTAAAAGGGACGTGTCACGGCGGCGGTGACCCGGTCCATAGCCCTGGGCGCCCATGTTAAAGGGATAGTCTTTAAAGGGATTTGTAAAATTATAAATGTTAGTGACACCACCTGTGGTATTCGGTCAGGGATGTCCAACGCTGCTTAAAGGGGTCCTTTATTGAACTGGGACACAAACCCATATGACAGGTGACTCAAGCCTTTTTACAGGGTCTCTATCATGACCCAGGCTCTATGTGTCACTGTGTCTCCTGGGTGTTAGGGCGAACAGGAAATGTATAATCCAGCTGTGCTGCAGGATTCTGTATGTGTCTTAGAGTCCCAATAAAGCCTCGGTCTTCCGGCTACCGGTGTCTGTGCTCAATCGGGATGTAGCCTAGTCCCAGCTATTCTCCCCTGTTGTCACACTCCTGTACTTTGCTCTCCGGCATGTTAGCTAAAGGCTGCTCTTCCTTCTGCATCTCGCTATCTAGGAGCTACAGCACTTCAGGCTATACGACCCCTCACCCGTCCTTCTGCCTCAGACTGCTCCAGTCTGCTGTCCGGCACCAACTGTCTAATTCTTCCCAACTGCCTAGCAACTGTCTAGCAACTAACTCCTCCTCCCGACCAATGAGAGAGTAGCTCTCCCCTGATTTTGGGTGTAGAGCTCTCCCTTCTGGCCTGAAGTCAGAATGGTGTTGTATGTACTAATTACCTGTTAAGAGGAATCTTCCATCGCTTCCAAGCGTGACATCACTCTCCCTGTGAGGAAAGCAATGCCAGTGTGACAACCAGGACCCTGGGGCGTCACATTAGCACTTCTTAAGGTGCTTTCTACTGGTTTTACAAGTAACCACTGAAGATACTGTCTGTTGTTTACACTAAAAAGATGTTTGTCTTAAAAGAACCGAGAAGAAAAACCGTTTGGCGTGGCCGAAAACGCGATACAGAGAGGGGACCACTTACGCCTTGCAACCCACCCAAGACCTACGTTGGGGGTTTAGAACGGGTCATCCCCCTCACTGCTGTTGTTGGTGAGAGTGATCTCACAATTTGCTGAATAAAACTGTTATTGATAAAATGTAAAGTACTTGAATGTTTGCACTTTTAAATGTTGCTCTACCTCAGTATAGAAAATGTTGACCTTGTTGTACTTTGTTTAAGAAAGTGATAATGTTTGATATTGCTAAAGAAGATTACCTGTAAGGGAATTGAATTGTATTTTATAGTTAATATATGCTATATTTTTGGTAAAGTTAATGTTTTGCACTTTATATATAGTTATGTAACGTTTAAAGCAAAATAACCTCCCATAAAGAGAAGCAAAAGTTTTTAAAACATGTTACATGCATTTCAAAAATGTTTGCAAAATCTACCCTGTTATTGTTGTTTTTTTTTCCCTGTCTGGGAGTACTGGATTTAACGGGGGGGGGGGGGAGGGGGTAGTGTAACACCCCAGGTAACCGGTTGTTACAGTGGTATTGCCTTCCTCTCGGGGTGGGTGATGCCATGCTTTGAAGCGAAGAAGGATCTCTTTAACAGGTAACCAGCACATGCAACACTGTTCTGACTCCAGGCAAGAAGGGGGAGCTCAGAACCCGGTTTCAGGTGAGCTTCCCTAGATATATATTCTGGCTGGAGGAGACGTTAGAGAGTAGTCTGTGAGAGGTGAGTGAAGAGACAGGAAGCAGACAGAGTCTGAGAGAGGAGAAATGGGACAGTGCAGACGAGTGGTTCTACAGCTCCTGGATGGAGAAAGGAGGGATAGAGCAGTCTGTAGGAGACTGATAGGGGAAGCACAGGAGAAGTGAGGAGCTGGAGGGGAGCTACGACTGGGCTCCCTCCACGCTGAAGCGCAGAATACCGGTGGTCAGAAGATCAAGGTTGTGGGGGTAACTGTATGCCCCACACCTGAAACCGCTGGGCAGGAGATTGCAGGTCGCCTGTCCACCATTAACACCCAAAGGCACAGTAACGCATAGAGCCCAGAGTCGTCACGAGAGACACCAGTAAAAAGGCTTGAGTTACCTGCCATGTGGGTAGTGTCCTACCTAAACGGGACAGAGAGAGAAAGTGAGGACATTGTGTGAGGCCTAAGGCAGCAAGGGACTACAACACAGAGCAGAGAGGAAGGCATCCAACCCCACTTGGATAGGGGGATTCCTGAATCGCTTCCAAGCCAGTCGGACCACATCAGCACCTGTGATCCATACCCTGGACTTTGGCTGCATTACACCAGTAAAAAGGTAAAGCGACTGAAACCTTGTGTCCTCTGATTCTTTCTACACCATCTACCATCTGTCCCTACTACAGCGGGAGCCCTGGGGACCCATCTTCACCTGTGGGAAGCCATACCATCCCTGCTGCAGTACCATCACCCCTGTGGACCCCTTTAAGCAGCATCGGTTAACCCTGACTGAATACAACAGATGGCGTCACGAACAAACGTTATTCTTTATTCAACAACCCCTTTAAAGTCCTTCCCTTTCACTTGGATGCCCAGGGCCACAGACTGTGTCACTGCCACCGTGACACATCCCTTTAAGAACTGGCCCGGTTCTGAGTAACCCCCAGGGTCCTGGTGGGCGCTCCACATTTCCTTGTCAGTGTCCTAAATACCTCCAAGTCGCCCATCCGATATTGAGCCCGGCCTTTGAGACACCCCTACCCAAAGCGGATTGTGAAGGTATTTTCCTGTGGCCGAGTCCCATCACCTGGAACTGCATGTGAGACCCCCATGTGGTGATGGTATCATTGGGTCTACTATCACCATCCACCAAATGGGACTAGTGACTGTGAGACCAATGGCTTAAGTGAGGCCCCTGAGACATGGATGAGAGTAATGGAATGATTGCTTTGCCAATCTCGTGTCTAGCCTTATGTATACTTAAGATCCAGCTTACTTAAGATGTCTTCCTCCACTTATTAGAAGGGACAAAAAAACGGTCATAGGAGCGCATGCGAGATGGTGCGTTGATATAAAATCTTCATTTATTAGTTTCCAACTAATAAATGAAGATTTTATATCAACTGACCATCCCGCATGCGCTCCTATGACCGTTTTTTTGTCCCTTCTTGTTTGATCCTCCTGCGAGGCATCCGGCTGGAGCTGCAGCGTATCTTCCGGTTTAACCACCCCTAACACTAGCTTGGCGCTCCTGTGAAGCCGTTCGTCATTTCCTTTTTTTCTATTCCTCTGCTTATTGTCACTGAATGGAATCATCAATTCCTGAGGCTGAATACATTCCAGGAGAGATTTGTGCACCTTAAGGTGATGAGCAAGTAAATCTCTTATGAAACACAACAACCGGTATTCCGTGCTGGAAAAAGTCTGCATCCCTTAGAGTCGTAGACTCCGTTCTACGTCCATTGGTTCAATAGTCTTTAGTCCATGGCCAGCTCCTCACATACACTGAGACACCTAATCTATGGTGTGTGTTCTTTCCTTTGAGTGTTGCTGCCTGTTTATGATTGGGCAACTCATACGTACAGGCAGAAGATTTGCACACCCCCAGTAAAAACTCTGATACCACCCAACTGGAATTAAAAAACTTAACTAATTAGACGTTAAATACTTTGATTGCTAATATCTCCACAACAGAGAGGCAAAATGAAAAAAATAAATAAAATGTTTTATTTTGCTTTGCAGTCACTAATACATTGTATGTTCAGTTCAACATGAAATATTTGGTGAAATGTCCTCTTTAAACAGACAGCACAGAAATAGAAAAAACATGGCTGTTTTCTAACAGAAACAGCACCACATCGGTCTACAGGTTGCATGTGGTTTTGCGGGTCAGCATCATTTAATTTCATGGTGCTACCTGAAACAGCCCAAGAACAAGAGTAATAATGTTTTTGAAAGGAAGTGGCCATGATTTTCTAACCTGGTGTGTTCTATATCTCAATTTCAAGGAAAGACATAATAATAATAAAATGTTCTACTGTTTGAAGTGTTTTATGACTGTTTATATGCACAACAAAGCCCTGTGTTGTATATCGAACCTCGGCTGCTGCTTGTTCTAATTTGGCTTTGGGCTTCCAAAACAGATGTAGTAAAAAAAAAGAAGTAAAAATGAAACTAATAAACAGATAAAGAAAACTTAATTAACATTATTAAAGAGTTTGCCTTATTAGGTCTACCCCTGTTGTGATAAGCCTATAGGTGCCAACCTTGTAAAGTACTCTATGTTACCCACTTTGTATACGGCCATGCAAATTAAAAACTGAATATATCATATGGTGTTTAATTCTAAGTGCCATACAGTACAGTATAGAGCCCAACATGATATACTGAACAGTGCCTAAGATGCAGTGCAACCAGGGCCGCCATCAGGGCATTACTGCCCTGACTGGCGTATGGGACCCGATGGGCAGAAGGGGCCCGCATTGGGCCCCATCTCATCTGCTCATCAGGCCCCTACCGGCAGGCTAAACCGGGCCCTTAGCAGCGCTGCAGCACAATATTGACGTGCGGGTGCAAGCCCGCGCCCGCACGTCAATAGATTACAGCCGCCAGACAATCGGAGGCTGGCAGCTGACGTCAGCCGCAGTGCACACATTGTCGGCGTCTGATGTCAGTGTCAGTTGCCGGCAAGTGCGCGCTTCAGCTGAGTGGAGGGAGCTTCGCCTTCGCCGCAGAAGCACAGCCAGGTAAGAAGAACTTTTTTTTAAAAATATTATTGAGAGCCAGGGTGCCAGGGGCAGAATGCTCGACACACTGGGGCAGAATGCTGGAGTATTGGGGGCAGAATACTGGACACACTGGGGCAGAGTGCAGGAGCACTGGGGGCAGAATGCTGGACACACTGGTTCAGAATGCTGGAGACACTGGGGGCAGAATGCTGGACACACTGGGGTAGAATGCTGAACACACTGGGGGGGTAGAATGCTGGAGCACTGGGGGCAGAATGCTGGAGACACTGGAGCAGAATGCTGGAGACACTGGGGGCAGAATGCTGGACACACTGGGGCAGAATGCTGAAGCACTGGGGGCAGAATGCTGGACACACTGGGGCAGAATGCTGGAGCACTGGGGGCAGAATGCTGGAGACACTGGGGCAGAATGCTGGACATACTGGGGGCAGAATGCTGGACACACTGGGGGCAGAATGTAGGAGACACTGGGGCAGAATGCTGGACACACTGGGGCAGAATGTTGGAGCACTGGGGGCAGAATGCTGGAGCACTGGGGGCAGAATGCTGGACACACTGGGGCAGAATGCTGGACACACTGGAGGCAGAATGCTGGACACACTGGGTCAGAATGCTGGAGCACTGGGGGCAGAATGCTGGACACTGGGGCAGAATGCTGGACACACTGGGGCAGAATGCTGGACACACTGGGGCAGAATGCTGGACACACTGGGGCAGAATGCTGGACACACTGGAGGCAGAATGCTGGACACACTGGGTGCAGAATGCTGGAGCACTGGGGACAGAATGCTGGATATTCTGGGGTAGAATGCTGGAGCACTGGAGGCAGAATGCTGGAGATACTGGGGCAGAATCCTGGAGACAATGGGGCAGAATGCTGGACACACTGGGGCAGAATGCTGGACACACTGGGGGCAGAATGCTGGAGACACTGGGGGCAGAATTCTGTACACACTGGGGGCAGGACTGTAGACACTGGGGGCAGAATGCTGGACACACTGGGGGCAGAATGCTGGACACACTGAGGCAGAATGCTGGGCACACTGGGTGCAGGACTGGAGACACTGGGGGCAGAATGCTGGAAACACTGGGGGCAGGACTGGAGTCACTGGGGGCAGAATGCTGTACACACTGGGGGCAGGACTAGGTGGGGCAAGAATGGAGATATGGGGCATGATTGGAGACACGGGGCAGAATGAAAGACATGGGGGCAGGATTGGATCATGGGGCAGGATGGATACGATGGAGACAGATGGGGCAGGATGGGGAGATCATATGGGGCAGAATGGATACTCATGAGGGCAGGATGGGAGAACATATGTCTGAAGCCAGGAATGAGACACACGGGGCCCAGGATGGGGAATATTATTACCATAAGGGCTAATTAAGGGATATTACTGCAGTGAAGTATTTATTTTATTTTTTGAGGATACGGTTTTAAATGGGGGGCCGATCCTGTTACTGTGTAGAGTGACACTATGTCACCTTTTTTTCTTCATGTGGTGTAATGTAGAAGTTGGGAAAAATTATGTAATGTGTTCTGCAAGCGGAGCTCGAGATAACTGTTATTTCCTGTAGAGACGAGCCAGGCTGGAAGAAGTGATGGCGGTCTGTGCTAGATGAAAGATGAAAAACAAAGATGAAGGACTTCACCTAGACACGTCACTGATGAGTCAGTGTATTACCTATACACTGACACTATACACTGTACTATATAATGTCACCAGTGATCACTGTATTACCTATACATTATATACAGAGCTCCTGTGTATAATGTCACTGGTGATCACTGTATTACCTGTACCCTGTACACTATACAGATCTCCTGTGTATAATGTCACTGGTGATCACTGTATTACCTGTACACTATGCACTATACAGATCTCCTGTGTATAATGGCACTGATGGTGATAGTATTGTGTTTTTTTATTACTGGTCAGTATTGTAGTATTCAGTCACTATGTTGTGGTAATATGTGGTCTGGACATGGTGTTGCGGTATTTGTCCCTTGTATGTGCTATTTAGTCACTTTGTGGTGGTAATATGTGGTCTGGTCATGGCGTTGTGGTATTTGTTCTTTGTATGTGATATTATTCAATCACTGTGGTGGTAATATGTGGTCTGGTCATGGTGTTGTGGTATTTGTTCTTTGTATGTGATATTATTCAATCACTGTGGTGGTAATATGTGGTCTGGCCATGGTGCGGTGGTATTTGTTTGTTGTATGTGATATTATTGGTCATTTTAAAAATATAAAAATAAATAAAAATATACCTAAATTGGATTGCATATTTTAACAAATATTTAGTAGGTTACAGTAGAGTAGGGCCCGGCCAAAAGTGTCTACCGTGTTATGGTGGTGGCTTAAAATTTTTTTGGGCCAAATCAAAAGCTGCCGGTTATATGTGTGACTGGTGATGGGAACTGTTAATGTGTGATAGGTGAGAAATGGAGTTTTTCCAAGAGAGAGCGGTGGGACTGTGGACAGTTCGAGGGGTGGAGGCGGGGCTGGGGTGGAGCCTGGGGGGAGTCTCAAGGGGGCCCCGAAAATTTTGTCAGTATGGGGCCCCAAAATTTCTAGTGGCAGCCCTGAGTGCAACACATATGAAGGCCATATAACAGAGATATACAAATATAATATAATAGCAGAGGCTTATCATGTGAATAACTGTTTAACTCCATATCAGCATGGGTTTATGAGAAATCGCTCCTGTCAAACCAATCTAATCAGTTTTTATGAAGAGGTAAGCTATAGGCTGGACCACGGTGAGTCATTGGACGTGGTATATCTCGATTTTTCCAAAGCGTTTGATACCGTGCCGCACAAGAGGTTGGTACACAAAATGAGAATGCTTGGACTGGGGGAAAATGTGTGTAAATGGGTTAGTAACTGGCTTAGTGATAGAAAGCAGAGGGTGGTTATAAATGGTATAGTCTCTAACTGGGTCGCTGTGACCAGTGGGGTACCGCAGGGGTCAGTATTGGGACCTGTTCTCTTCAACATATTCATTAATGATCTGGTAGAAGGTTTACACAGTAAAATATCGATATTTGCAGATGATACAAAACTATGTAAAGCAGTTAATACAAGAGAAGATAGTATTCTGCTACAGATGGATCTGGATAAGTTGGAAACTTGGGCTAAAAGGTGTCAGATTAGGTTTAACAATGATAAATGTAAGGTTATACACATGGGAAGAAGGAATCAATATCACCATTACACACTGAACGGGAAACCACTGGGTAAATCTGACAGGGAGAAGGACTTGGGGATCCTAGTTAATGATAAACTTACCTGGAGCAGCCAGTGCCAGGCAGCAGCTGCCAAGGCAAACAGGATCATGGGGTGCATTAAAAGAGGTCTGGATACACATGATGAGAGCATTATACTGCCTCTGTACAAATCCCTAGTTAGACCACACATGGAGTACTGTGTCCAGTTTTGGGCACCGGTGCTCATGAAGGATATAATGGAACTAGAGAGAGTACAAAGGAGGGCAACAAAATTAATAAAGGGGATGGGAGAACTACAATACCCAGATAGATTAGCAAAATTAGGATTATTTAGTCTAGAAAAAAGACGACTGAGGGGCGATCTAATAACCATGTATAAGTATATAAGGGGACAATACAAATATCTCGCTGAGGATCTGTTTATACCAAGGAAGGTGACGGGCACAAGGGGGCATTCTTTGCGTCTGGAGGAGAGAAGGTTTTTCCACCAACATAGAAGAGGATTCTTTACTGTTAGGGCAGTGAGAATCTGGAATTGCTTGCCTGAGGAGGTGGTGATGGCGAACTCAGTCGAGGGGTTCAAGAGAGGCCTGGATGTCTTCCTGGAGCAGAACAATATTGTATCATACAATTATTAGGTTCTGTAGATGGACGTAGATCTGGGGATTTATTATGATGGAATATAGGCTGAACTGGATGGACAAATGTCTTTTTTCGGCCTTACTAACTATGTTACTATGTTACTATGTTACTATGTGTAAATAATAGCACTGTACGATCCTTGAGTGACAGGTCTTCCCTGTTGACTTGTTGATCAGTTATCGAGGATGCCTGATCCACCCTATTTGTAGAAAAAGTTTTCAAATCCCAAAGATCAATTCTGCCCTTACTAAGCTCTCTTACTGATCATAAAAAAGGTAATTTAGCAAGTAGAAGTTATCACCTAACAAGAAGATAGTCCAAAATCTAGAACCCCCACAGATCACAAGAACTTGGCATTTTTGTCCCTGTTAGGCTATGTTTACATTGCGTTTTTTGCTTCTTTTTTATACAAATTAAAATCTGCTATTTGCAATACCAGAAAAGGCTATGAAATTTCAGAAATCTCATGCACACACATTGTTTTTTTTCCTGAATGAATTGGAAAACTGCTGTTTTTTTAAACTGCAATCAGTTTTTGCAGCAATTTTCATGAAAAAAAACGCAGTTACAAGATGTGAAACCCATTTATTTTTGTAATTTTCCCAAGTATAAACCATGACGTCTTGGTGTTCTCACATGAGCATGGCCATTAGTATTAGTACAGTTTATTTAACCCCTTAGTGACAGAGCCAATTTGGTACTTAATGACCAGGCCAATTTTTGCAATTCTGACCACTGTCACTTTATGAGGTTATAACTCTGGAACGCTTCAACGGATCCCGCTGATTCTGAGATTGTTTTTTCGTGACATATTGTACTTCATGTTAGTGGTAACATTTCTTCGATATTACTTGCGATTATTTATGAAAAAAACGGAAATATGGCGAAAATTTTTAAAATTTTGCAATTTTCAAACTTTGTATTTTTATGCCCTTAAATCAGAGAGATATGTCATAAAAAATAGTTAATAAATAACATTTCCCACATGTCTACTTTACATCAGCACAATTTTGGAAACAAAATTTTTTTTTGTTAGGGAGTTATAAGGGTTAAAAGTTGACCAGCAATTTCTCATTTTTACAACACCATTTTTTTTTAGGGACCACATCACATTTGAAGTCATTTTGAGGGGTCTATATGATAGAAAATAATGAAGTGTGACACCATTCTAAAAACTACACCCCTCAAGGTTCTCAAAACCACATTCAAGAAGTTTATTAACCCTTTACGTGCTTCACAGGAACTGAAACAATGTGGAAGGAAAAAATGAACATTTAACTTTTTTTTGCAAACATCTTAATTCAGAACCATTTTTTTTATTTTCACAAGTGTAAAAACAGAAATGTAACTATAAATTTTGTTATGCAATTTCTCCTGAATACGCTAATACCCCATATGTGGGGGTAAACCACTGTTAGGGCGCACCGCAGAACTTAGAAGTGAAGGAGCGCCGTTTGACTTTTTCAATGCAGAATTGGCTGGAATTGAGATCGGACACCATGTCACATTTAGAGAGCCCCTGATGTACCTAAACAGTGGAAACTCCCCACAAGTGACACCATTTTGGAAACTAGACCCCTTAAGGAACTTATCTAGATGTGTGGTGAGCACTTTGAACCCCCAAGTGCTTCACAGAAGTTTATAACGTAGAGCCGTGAAAATAAAAAATCGCTTTTGTTTACACAAAAATGATCTTTTTGCCCACAAATTCTTATTTTCACAAGGGTAACAGGAGAAATTAGACCACAAAAGTTGTTGTGCAATTTCTCCTGAGTACGCTGATACCCAATATGTGGGGGTAAACAACTGTTAGGGCGCACCGCAGAGCTTGGAAGAGAAGGAGTGCCGTTTTACTTTTTCAATGTAGAATTGGCTGGAATTGAGATTGGACGCCATGTCGCGTTTGGAGAGCCCCTGATGTGCCTAAACAGTGGAAACCCCCCACAAGTGACACCATTTTGGAAACTAGACCCCTTAAGGAACTTATCTAGATGTGTGGCGAGCACTTTGAACCCCCATGTGCTTCACAGAAGTTTATAACGTAGAGCCGTGAAAAAAAAATTGCATTTTTTCTACAAAAATTATCTTTTTGCCCACAAATTGTTATTTTCACAAGGGTAACAGGAGAAATTAGACCACAAAAGTTGTTGTGCAATTTCTCCTGAGTACGTCGATACCCAATATGTGGGGGTAAACAACTGTTAGGGCGCACCGCAGAGCTTGGAAGAGAAAGAGTGCCGTTTTACTTTTTCAATGTAGAATTGGCTGAAATTGAGATCGGACGCCATGTCGCGTTTGGAGAGCCCCTGATGTGCCTAAACAGTAGAAATCCCCCACAAGTGACCCCATTTTGGAAACTAGACCCCCCATGGAACTTATCTAGATGCGTGGTGAGAACCTTGAATGCCCAAATGCTTCACAGAAGTTTATAATGCAGAGCCGTGAAAATAAAAAATATTTTTTTTTCCACAAAAAAGATTTTTTAGCCACCAAATTTTTATTTTCACAAGGGTAACAAGAGAAACTGGACCCCAAAAGTTGTTGTCCAATTTGTCCTGAGTATGCTGGTACCCCATATGTAGGGGTAAACCACTGTTTGGGCGCACGGCAGAGCTCGGAAGGAAGGAGCGCCGTTTTGGAATGCAGACTTTGATAGAATGGTCTGCGGGTATTATGTTGCGTTTGCAGAGCCCCTGATGTACCTAACCAGTAGAAACCCTCCACAAGTGACCCCATTTTGGAAACTAGACCCCCCAAGGAACTTATCTAGATGTGTGGTGAGAACTTTGAATGCCCAAGTGCTTCACAGAAGTTTAGAATGCAGAGTCGTGAAAATAAAAAATATTTTTTTTTCCACAAAAAAGATATTGTAGCCCCCAAGTTTTTATTTTCACAAGGGTAACAAGAGAAATTGGACTGCAATAGTTGTTGTCCAATTTATCCCGAGTACGCTGATGTGCCATATGTGGCGGTAAACCACTGTTTGGGCGCACGGCAGAGCTCGGAAGGGAAGGAGCGCCTTTTTGGAATGCAGACTTTGATAGAATGGTCTGTGGGCATTATGTTGCGATTGCAGAGCCCCTGATGTACCTAAACTGTAGTAACCCCCCACAAGTGACCCCATTTTGGAAACTAGACCCCCCAAGGAACTTATCTAGATGTGTGGTGAGAACTTTGAATGCCCAAGTGCTTCACAGAAGTTTAGAATGCAGAGTCGTGAAAATAAAAAATATTTTTTTTTTCACAAAAAAGATTTTGTAGCCCCCAAGTTTTTATTTTCACAAGGGTAACAAGAGAAATTGGACCCCAGAAGTTGTTGTCCAATTTATCCCGAGTACGCTGATGCCCCATATGTGGGGGTAACCCACTGTTTGGGCGCACGGCAGAGCTCAGAAGGGAGGGAGCACCATTTGACTTTTTGAGCGCAAAATTGGCTGTCGTGTTTGGAGACCCCCTGATGTACCTAAACAGTGGAAACCCCCCAATTCTAGCTCCAACCCTAACCCCAACACACCGCTAACCCTAATCCCAACCTCATCCATAATCCTAATCACTAACCCTAACCATAATCACAACCCTTACCCCAAAACAACCCTAATGTCAACCCTAACCATAACCCTAATCAAAACCCTAAATCCAACACACCCCTAATCCTAATCTCAACCCTAACCTCAAACCTAACCCTAATCCCAATACACCCCTAATCACAACCCTAACCTTAACCCTAATCCCAAACCTAACCCTAATCCCAAGCGTAACCCTAATGCCAACCCTAACCCTAATACGAACCCTAATCCAAACCCTAACCCTAATCCCAGCTCTAACCCTAACTTTAGCCCCAACCCTAGCCCTAACTTTAGCCCCAACCCTAACCCTAGCCCTAGGGCTACTTTCACACTTGCGTCGTTTGGCATTCCGTCGCAATCCGTCGTTTTGGACAAGAAACGGATCCTGCAAATGTGCCCGCAGGATGCGTTTTTTGCCCATAGACTTGTATTGCCGATGGATCGTGACGGATGGCCACACGTCGCGTCCGTCGTGCACTGGATCAGTTGTGTTTTGGCGGAGCGTCGGCACAAAAAAAGTTCAATGAAACGTTTTTTTGTACGTCGCATCCGCCATTTCTGACCGCGCATGCGTGGCCGTAACTCCGCCCCCTCCTCCCCAGGACATAGATTGGGCAGCGGATGTGTTGAAAAACTACAGCTGCTGCCCACGTTGTGCACAATTTTCACAACGTGCGTCGGTATGTCGGGCCGACGCATTGCGACGGCCCCGTACCGACGTAAGTGTGAAAGAAGCCTAACCCTAAGTTTAGCCCCAACCCTAACCCTAAATTTAGCCCCAACCCTAACCCTAAATTTAGCCCCAACCCTAGCCCTACCCCTAACCTAACCCTACCCCTACCCCTACCCCTAACCTAACCCTACCCCTAACCCTACCCCTAACCCTACCCCTAACCTACCCCTAACCCTAACCCTAACCCTACCCCTAACCCTACCCCTAACCTAACCCTAACCTAACCCTACCCCTAACCCTACCCCTAACCCTAACCCTACCCCTAACCCTACCCCTAACCCTAACCTAACCCTAACCCTACCCCTAACCCTACCCCTAACCGTACCCTAACCTAACCCTACCCCTAACCCTAACCCTACCCCTAACCCTACCCCTACCCCTAACCCTAACCCTACCCCTAATTTTAGCCCCAACTGCTGTTCTCCTGCCGGCCGGCAGATGGAGACAGATGGCGGGCGCACTGGGCATGCGTCCGCCATGTTCTGCTGCCGGCGGCCAGGAGGAGCAGCAAGAGGATCCAGGGACCTAGGTGAGTATGCTAGGGTCCCCGAATCCCCCTATTTCTCTGTCCTCTGATGTGCGATCACATCAGAGGACAGAGAATTACACTTTACTTTTTTTTTTTTTTTTTTGCGGTCGCCGGTAAACAGTTAATTACCGGCGATCGCAAAACAGGGGTCGGTAATACCGACCCCGATCGTGCTCTTTGGGGTCTCGGCTACCCCCGGCAGCCGAGACCCCAAAGACTCTCCCGGTGCCGGCCGGCGGGCGCACTGCGCATGCGCCCGCCATTTTAGAGATGGCGGCGCCCACCGGGAGACTCGAGGAGCATCGGGGGAGCTAGGTGAGTATTGGGGGGCCACCTGGGACCCCTTTTCTCTGTCCTCCGATGTGCGATCACATCGGAGGACAGAGAAATTAAAAAGAGATCGCTTTTTTTTTTTTTGCGATCGCCGGTAAACGGTTAATTACCGGCGATCGCAAATGCGGGGTGGGTTAAAAAACCCCCCGAATCATGTTCTCTGGGGTCTCGGCTACCCTCGGCAGCCGAGACCCCGGAGAAAATCAGCCTCTGGGGGGCGCTATGGACTTTTTCCACAGCACCGTTAATTAACGGCGCTGTGGTTTAAGTACCCTTAGCGGCCGCCGTTAAAAGGCGTATCGGCGGTCGCTAAGGGGTTAAATTAGTGATATGTGTGAAAGTAAACATTGTGTTATCAACTGAATGCCCTACTAATGTTAGAAAGTAAACAATGCCCTATGTACTGAGTGCCCTACTAATGTGAAAAAGTAAGCAATGCCCTACCAACTGAGTGCCCTACTAATGTTAGAAAGTAAACAATGCCCTACCAACTGAGTGTTCTACTAATGTTTAGTAAACAATGCCCTACCAATGTTAAAAAGTAAACAATGCCCTACTAACTGAATGCTTTACTAATGTTAAAAAGTAAACAATGCCCTACCAACTGAATGCCTTACTGATGTTAAAAAGTAAACAATGCCCTACCAACTAAATGCCTTACTAATGTTAAAAAGTAAACAATGCCCTACCAACTGAATGCCTTACTAATGTTAAAAAGTAAACAATGCCCTACCAACTGAATGCCTTACTAATGTTAAAAAGTAAACAATGCCCTACCAACTGAATGCCTTACTAATGTTAAAAAGTAAGCAATGCCCTACCAACTGAGTGCCCTACTAATGTTAAAAAGTAAACAATGCCCTACCAACTGAATGCCTTACTAATGTTAAAAAGTAAACAATGCCCTACCAACTGAATGCCTTACTAATGTTAAAAAGTAAACAATGCCCTACCAACTGAATGCTTTACTAATGTTAAAAAGTAAACAATGCCCTACCAACTGAATGCTTTACTAATGTTAAAAAGTAAACAATGCCCTACCAACTGAATGCCTTACTAATGTTAAAAAGTAAACAATGCCCTACCAACTGAATGCCTTACTAATGTTAGAAAGTAAACAATGCCCTACCAACTGAATGCCTTACTAATGTTAGAAAGTAAACTATGCCCTACCAACTGAATGTCCTACTAATGTTAAGTAAACAATGCCCTACCAACTGAATGCCTTACTAATGTTAAAAAGTAAACAATGCCCTACAAACTGAATGCCTTACTAATTTTAGAATGCCCTAAAAACTGTGTGCTCTATTTGTGTTAGAAAGTAAACAATCCCCTATCAACTGAATGCCCTACAGATGCAAAAAAGTAAGCAATGCCATACTAACTGAATGCCCTACCAATGTGTTAAAGTAAATAATGCCCTATTGTTACACCCGGTCTGTTTACTGTACCTCCAGGGGGTCTCCGTCAGGACTCTCGCTCTGTGCCGCCTTCACGCTGTGTGGACGCAGCCTACACCCCTCCTTCCTCTCCTGCTTCCTGGCGTGCGGCCAGCAGGTTCCTTGGCAGGGTTCTTAGGTCGCACACGCGCTCGCTCCCGGTCTCTTAAAGAGACAGTGTGCATTTTCCAAATGTTGCCTCTAACTAATGGCATGTGTTTGTCTATTATTTCTAGCCCTTCCACCATAGGGAGGGCGCCGGAGCAAGAAGTGTCCGGTTCCTGTTATTCTGCGCTTCTGTTTCTGAAGTATCTGCAAGGAACTCCGCTGATTCTGTCTGTTTCCACAGATCTTTTGCTACCAGTCACCCGGGTAATCTGGACTGCATCCGCAGTATCTACACTGGACCCGTCTAGTCCTGTCAGTCTTCCAGCCTCACTTCCGGAGCACGCCAGTACCACTGGCACCAGCTTCTACACTCGGTATCCTCCAGTCAACTCTGCAATACCCGCTAACCTTGCTGGCCTGTCTGTTCCGCTGGGACAGTCGCCACGAGTACGGGGTCTAACTGAAGGTAGCACCCGTGTCCTCCAGGCATTCCATTCTGTCCATGTTCGAGAGGACTTACTACGGGTGTCTGGAGCTCATGCAGTAACGCCCCCTTCGGAGCCCCCCGGACTGTGGTCTAGTGGTTCCACATCAAACCTTAATAAATGTGAACTTCTACTTCTGTGCCTCCGTTTCTATTCATTACACCTATCAACTGAATGCCCTACCAATATGAAAAAGTAAGCAATGTCCTACCAACTGAATGTCCTATGGATGCAAAAAGTAAGTAATACCCTATCAACTGAATGCCCTACTAATGTTAGAAAGTAAACAATGCCCTATTAATTGAATGCCCTACCGATCTGTTGAAGTAAATAATGCCCTATCAACTGAATGCCTTACCAATGTGAAAAAGTAAACAAGGTCAACTGATTGCCCTACCATCATGAGAAAGTAAAGAAAGTCCAACCAGTTCCAGCAAATCCTGCATTTTAGCTGCAGCTTTTTTTCACTGCCAAAACATCAGATTTTGGCTGCAGAAAAAAAGCAGCAAAAAGATAAATGTATGAACATAGCCTTAGGGTGTAACTCAGCTCAGAGTGCAAGTGTGACTGTTGCTCCAATAATTTCCTAAGGGGCTGCTGAAAAAAAGGAGCACAGCACTCCGGCATGCCGGAATACCCCTTATGGAAGCAGCAAAGGAGTGTTTATTTCAGACAATAACACCCATTAACTTTTTGATTAATGCATATAGGATCATTTTGACTCTTACACAAGAACTGATGTTGGCGGAAACAAGGATCGGGGAGTTTGAATTTGAGTCTTTTTGAGAACTTTTGTCTACTAGAGACTTTTTCCTCTCTCCAAATGGAAAAAGATGGATAGTTCATGTGTATTGGGGAGTAGAGAGAGATACTGTCATAAAATATATAAAAAAACTGAAAGAAAGTACCCAAACTGGTCATGTGCAGTAAGATTTTAGTATTTAAAGAACAGATGTCAAGTAGAGTATTTTCCGCATCAGAATGTTCTGTGTAAAATCCAAACACCTTTCTATGTCAGATATTTACCATCAACAGTTCGGACACATTAATCAAGAACACCATGCTCAATTTTGACAGAGAATTCACACTGGTATCTCCATATAAACATAAAGGGTCATCCATTCCATTACAAACACATCTGACCATAAAAACAAGATAATACCAGGAGTGGGATGCTACATTTCAGAATATATTGCTGCTCAGTAGTGGCCAGAAGGCACATAGGACTACTAACAGTCCATACCAGCCGGACCAATGGTTTACATACTAACAGAAACGCTGTCAGTGTTTCCCATCAGTTGGAGACATCAGACATGTCCACAAAGGGGTATTTTCAAATTTGGAAGTTTGAAGGAATAACTTCATGGTTGTTGAGACCTCCACTGATCCGAAGAACAGGGCACCTTGGTTTTAATGGAGTGGTGGTTGATCATTTGCCCAGGTGCTCCACACATTCTTAATGTGTCCGAGAGCGGTAGTCGACGAAGCTGTAGTCTGGTTGCATTCTGGTACTTTTCAGACAAGGGGTGTCCCACTGTGCTGTAAAGTTTGGGGTGCATCACATTCACTTGTAGACCGCAGGTCTCCCCTGCCTCCAGGCTTTCATCCTCAGAAGCTGCTGCACACCATGCATGAGACACCAGGTTCTTTGCAACAGTCAAACTTTTACTAAAGAGTCCAAGTTCATCCTGTGGATACAGGTGGGATAGGGCACAGCAATTCACACTTCCTTCCTCCTTAGTACAACTCCTCTTGTGTTCTGCCACCCATTCATTCTGGACTAACTCCAAACTTGTTGACTGCATCAGCCTCCGGGATTCACTGTCACGAAATTCCAGGTCCACTGACCTTGTGATGTCAGAAGACCTGGCCTGCTCCTTTGAACCCTATGCTCCAGACTCTGTTGGAATGTCCATCAGGGAACTCTATTCAGCCTCCCACTGCTTGAACAGTTGGCCCATGCTGACCCTAGCTATCCATAGCTATCCTCCACACATGTACTTGGCCTTCACTAGAAGCTTCACTAGCTGACACTAAACTCCCTCCAACCAGGAAGTGCCTCCCTGTTATCAGCACTAGTGGCCACCCACTGGGCTAGTCCTATCCTTAACAATTTCCTATCTACATGCTAAACCTATTATCCTTATCCTATATCCTATGCTGCCCTAAGCTTATCTTATGCTATACTCACATTATGCATTAACACCTTATACTGTACATCACCATAACACGTTACATTAGACACTCGTTACTTTCACATATAAAACCGCATGACAGTATTCACATGGCATGTCTGTTTTCTTCAGGGGCAAGAACAGGTTAAGACGGTTCACATCCCTACATGTTGAAAACCATCCAAGCACAAAAGTCCAATATCTCCAGCAGTCTCATTAAGAATGAATGGAATGGTAGCGCGCATGACAGACAACCACTCCATCCACATGGTGCTCTTCACATTGAGATCTGTGGGAGAGTGAGCCGTCGGACCCCCAGCGATTGGAAAGTAATCCCTTATCCATAATCCTTTAAGGCTCTGTCTACCATCACAATTAATATTATAGTAACCAATAATAGAGTGATAAGTAAGACTGTAAGTTGTTACCGTAAATTATCATCGCTATAAAAGCTGGAGAACTGGAGAAGGTAGTTAAAAAGAGCCCTAAACAAAATGCACCTGGCCCAGATGGGTTTACAACAGAACTTTATTAGCTCATGTTTCCACAGAATGTAATTTTACAAATTTATCATAGAATATTTAACAAAATTGTCATCCTGGAAATGGGCAATTCATTAAAATAGTACCAAACAGGAGCAATAATTTGATGACCATTTGGACCCGGTCTCTTGCTGACCGTCATCTATTGTTGGGGTTCACGCTCTTTGGAAGCCGTTGAGGTCCACACAGGTATGAGTTTCCGTGTCAAACAGGTTAAAGTTTATTTTCTAGCATAAACTTTCAACAAAACGTAAACAGATTTTCTTCAGTCAAAACATTCAATAACAAAAACACAATCCTTTCTCAGGTTAGGCACAATAAAGTAGCACAGTCTCACCCAGAGAGCAGTACAGGCAATGCTTATCCTTCGGCACAGTCTGTTCATCATTAGTGGTCTTTTTCTCTCCATCAGTTCAGATCACACCTGAGCCAACCCAGCTGCGTTATATAGGACATGCAAGTACCGGACTGGAATGTAAGGGAGCAACCTTTCCCATCCAAACTCTTTTGGTCACTCCTAAATCCAGGACCCAAAACTGGGTCCACTAAAATTCCTCCTTATTATTACTAGAGCATTCTTTACTGAGATTTACATCACCGTGGCCAGGCACTGTGGGACAAGGCCAAGGAAAGGTCACACCAGTTGAAGTTATGTTGTTTGAATGGGAAAAAGCTTTGACAGGGTGGCCTTGCCCTCGCTCAAGCGGGTGATAAAATAAAGAAGCAATCAAATCAACGTACGATAACCGATGCGCTCAAATTGTTGGGCTCTGTTCACATGTCCAGTAGTAATTACTGTTTTTGGACCATTTTGGAATTATAAAAATGAGAATAAAATTATCAAATACTGTATCGGATCAGTTTTTTCCAGCATCACAAACACCCAGAACCCTAGAGGTGTTCAAAGTCACCTATAGTAAAAATAAATCTGCTACAAGAACAGATGGAAAATGGAAAACAGAGCATGCTCTGTTTGTAAGGGATTCTGTTTTTTATGCTTGGATGTGTTGCAATTTTTGCGTGTGAACAAAGCCTTAGGGTACTGTCACACTATACGATTTTTCTACGATCACGACCAGCGATACGACCTGGCCGTGATCGTTGGTAAGTCGTAGTGTGGTCGCTGGAGAGCTGTCACACAAACAGCTCTCCAGCGACCAACGATGCCGAGGTCCCCGGGTAACCAGGGTAAACATCGGGTTACTAAGCGCAGGACCGCGCTTAGTAACCCGATGTTTACCCTGGTTACCAGCGTAAAAAAACCCAAACACTACATACTTACATACCGGTGTCTGTCCCTTGCCGTCTGCTTCCCGCACTCACTGCTGTGCTCTGCTTTCACTTTACGGCCGGCAGTCAGTGAGTGCGGGAAGCAGATGGCAAGGGACCTGACGGACACCGGAATGTAAGTATGTACTGTTTGTTTTTACATTTACGCTGGTAACCAGGGTAAACATCGGGTTACTAAGCGCGGTCCTGCGCTTAGTAACCCGATGTTTACCCTGGTTACAAGCGAACGCATCGCTAGATCGGTGTCACACACACCGATCCAGCGATGACAGCGGGAGATCCAGCGACGAAAGAAAGTTCCAAACGATCTGCTACGACGTACGATTCTCAGCAGGATCCCTGATCGCTGCTGCGTGTCAGACACAGCGATATCGTATGGATATCGCTGGAACGTCACGAATCGTACCGTCGTAGCGACAAAAGTGCCACTGTGTGACGGTACCCTTACACAGGGGATCGCTTAGCAATCAGACCCCTCAGGAGAGGATACTGTGTGCGGAAACAGAGTATGTTCCTTTCAGTTTTTATCACCCAGGCGGCATTTCAGAATGATTTAATATACCAATTTAATTCTTGTCACTCTCTGCTCCTATACCCCAAGGCGTAATAATCTCATGATGTTATTTATGGCAATTTCTGACCTGGAATAAAACCAGTTTTACTAGATTTCTCAAGGTTTCATCTGCACAGGTCCGAATGACAGACACTTTTATATTTTGATGTGGAGCATCAAACAAAAAAAAGTTAAAAATATTTCAATGGGTGTAAGAAAAATTTGCAACAACACACTCTTATTATGTAACTGGGCTGACGGGTTATTGGCTCAATCCAATAGAACATTTATTGGGTTGACCAAGGGCAATATACGATCTAGAGGGGGTTTAATGTTCCAGATCAGAGCTATCCCCAAGTTGCCTGTCATATAATTATGAGAAAAACCTATATGGCCAAATTACAGCATAAGCCTGTGTTCACACGATACATTCCAGATACATTTTTTTCTGCAAATTTTTCAAAAACATGGACAAAATGTTGCAATTTTACCATTTTTTGGAATCGAGAAAAAAAAATACATTGTGGAAACATAACAGGGAGACTTGTCCAGGGGTTGTCACAACATAGGGTCTACAAAAATCAAGTTCCTACAAAACAAGGAGCATTGACCTCAACAGTCAGTTGTAAATTGCCGAGGAACTTGGAAACAAGACTTTCATTAATCTCTAGCACTCCCACAGGTTAACTGAAGTATTGCATGCTGCCATTTGAATTACTTGATTGGCTCGACTTCCGCTATAAATGGTTGGAAGTGTCACTCCTATTCCAATGGAACCAGGGGCAGATATTCCATTCATACAACCTAACAGTCTAAACAATGGTCAAGTATTTGGGCTGTTTGAGTCTGGTAGGGAGGTCCGAGAGATAAGCTGATGTACTGTGTGTTAATATGTCCTATATTCTGTTTTCATATATGCATTTGTATTTGCATTGGCATTTGTGTGTTATATTTTACCTGGGCAGGTGGGACAGGTGAGCAATGTTTTGGGAAACTTTTGGTGACCACCATACTATGAGGTCACATACAGTAGGTGTGGCAAAGTTATTTTGGGGGGAGATGCTATAGACGTTATTTAGGAGTAATCAATCCCAAAAAAGTAGAGTAGGAGGTGGAACCAAATAGTGAGCTGATGTGTGTCCAGTGGCGTAGAGTCCAGAGAGGGATACAATCCGACTGAGGAGGTCTGGACGTACCAGCAATCTGGGAGTCTTGCTCCAGTGAAAGTGTAGGTCTATACAAAGCCGATAGAGGTGTCACAATGGAGCACCTAACATTGAAAAAAGCTGAATTTGGGTAGTGAAGTGCTATTTTACGGTAAGTCTTACAGATCGAGTTTGGGATCATTCTACCATCCTCCATGTGAGTGACCCCTTGGTCTACAGCAGTGTTCCTCAAGAGCCACCAACAGGTCATGTTTTGAGGATTTCCTTAGTATTACACAGGTCAGTGAATGCTTGCCTGTCCAGGTGATGCAATTATCACCTGTGCAATACTAAGGATATCCTGAAAACATGGCCTGTTGGAGGCTCTTGAGGACCGGACTTGGGGAACACTGGTCTACAGGATAGATGCCAGGACTGGTACATGACCAGTAAGTGAGTAGGTGAGCTGTAGTAATTATGGCTTGATCTGTTATTAGGTATTTATCTATCTTTTATAGAGATGACCAAATCTTTTGAAATTCCAATTCGCCAGCTTTGTTGAATTTTCCCCCAAAATTAAATTTTAAGGAAATTGATCTGATGCGAATCACAAGTGCAATTGCCCTGAAAACATGTCCAAGTGATCTCAATAGATGTTGCTATGATTAAAAGGATGCTAGCTGTTCTTCCTCACATTATCTGTAATGTTTATTTAGTGTTTTAAAGCTTTCTCTCACATTATCTCTATGGCTTTGCTGTGAAGTGTGACGTCCTCTCACTATCCAGATTCACAACAAAGCAGCTGCTGCATTCCCTGCCTTGGCTTTTATAAAGGTCATGATTGTCTGTGCTACACCATAAGATGGGATAGCTGCAAGTCAATATAGAGAAGTCAGAGCAAATATACCTGAGGTCATTTCAGCCTTCTGTCTCTTTCAACCTGCTGTGTGTGAAATGGCGGTGATTTGTTTGAACTGCAAATTGTTCAGGTTCACCTGCATATTTCCTAAGATTTGACCTGAGTTCCATTTATGTGTAAGAGGGTAGTGCTGTTATGAACAGTAACACGCTGCCACTTTAAGAGACAGCACCCCCTTGTCTGGTATGATGGAATGTCTTGCTTCCCCCTGCTTTAGACAGTGAAGATAAACTGCCCTAGGATGAGGGGAGGAGTTGAGCCTGAACTGTGTGTGAGCTGAAGCTGCTAGAAAGAACTGTGTGCTGTTTGCTACAAGAAAGGTCCTACAGCTTGGGACGAAGTTTACTTGTGAAATTTGCAAGACTTTTCCGGGTACAGCAAAGGTGGCTGTCCTGTGCTAGTTTGTGAAGCCACGAAGATATTGAGAAAGGGACTTACGGTTTCCAGGAGCATCCCTAGGATCCAGAAGCAAGGAGAAGATCACGTTTCACAGAGCTGACAGAAAGCCGTACGCACCACCATGTTGGACTTCTGGGGGCCCCCTGGGACTGGAGCTGAGTCCCCAACATCACCCTGAGTCTGTTCCTGTTTGGTGTACCTGTTAGGGCCTAGTGTAGGCTTCAGTAGTCAGTACACGGGAGCCATGTGGCCTGTTTAGTAAAGGCCAGGGAGGTTATACGTAGAGTAGCATCGTTATTTGTTAATTGTTTAAACTTGCTTGTGAGACATATTCTGAGTCTGTAATAGTTGTAGCACCGTGCTATTTTACAGGAAAGATAACACATGTACATTGTCTTTTGACATTGTAAACCCCTGTTTGCATCTTCCTCATTCCCTTCATTCCTTGCCTTCTAATAAATCAACCCTTTGTTGTTTGCACCTCATCTTGTGTACAGTAGTCTTCCTGCACAGTGGTGGTCCCCTGACCATCTCTTCATATGTCAAATCGATTTGCTCACCTGTAATCTTTTGTATGTAGTCCTACCATGCCAGGGTACGAGTTTGCTGTACTTTGGGCTGTTTATATTTTCTTAGCTTCACAATAGAGGATATTTTCCAATGAACCCATTATAAAAATGTCAACACCTTCTCCTCTTTAGTAGCAAATTTCCGTTAATTCGAGTGCCAATGATTTTTCCTAGAAAACATAGGAAACATATCGACAGAGCAAATGTGTAAAAACACTTTATTTTTCCTGACAAAGTCTTAACTGCAGATATTTATTTCTGTATTCCATAACATGACACATAAATCCCGGCCATTGTGTTAGAGGGGAACGGGCACTGAAACACTCATCCACTGCAAAATTCCTTTGTTTTCAGGAGAGATGGTGACGGGTAGTGTCTTACTCCCCACTTTCTATTGACAACACATGCCTGCTCAGTTGTAATGAGCATGCACATGTGTGGGGAGTTAGGGACCGCTGTTTGGCTGTTTGCTACAGGTTTTAGGTTACTTAGATCCTGAGTGCAGAAGACCCTAAAGACCCCATATACAAAAAAAAGGAGAAAAGTTGGTTAAACTCAAAGACTTCAAAATGTTCCTGTTCTTTCACCGATGATCAGGTATTTAATTTTAATGGTCAAAAGGGGGAAAAATCTAGCTCCATACTGGGTGGCCCAGTTTAATTCATGCTACTATACTACCCCTCTCTTCTATGTATGCCACTGACATAACCCACCATTAGTGGAGAATCCCTTTCAATCCTAATTGCCACTATCTTCTATTAACTTAAAATGTCTTTCTAAATCAGACCTGAAAATTAGCTTAATCAAAGGACTAACTTATAAATATATTGTATTATTACACCTAATGGTGGCATAAGTGGATATGTGGACTAACTGTGCCACAGGAGCGGGCCTGCCCAGGAAGAGGGTGGCTAAATGGCTATCTGGTGATCATTGGATCTCCTGATGGTGGAGAAAGACTGGGCTGCAGGTAGCCACCAGGTACCACTCCTAGGCAAGCTCCGGTGCTTCAGCTGGTAACTCCAGGTTCACTGACACTGATTAGGGCTATATTCAGGATCAGGGACTGACCGCACACGGATCGAGTGACAATGTTCGGGGGGATCGGGGGACTTTGGAAACAGTACTGGCTGCACTGGGACTAGAGAACAATATTCAGGCACTGGCCACACAGGAGACTTCGGGAACAGAACTGGCCACACTGGGTCCAGAGATTCAGGTTCAGGACACTGACTGCAACAGCACCAGGGATTCAGGTTCAGGACACTGGCCACATCGGGACCAGAGATTTGGGTTCAGGACAATGGCCACACCGGGATCAGAGATTAGTTTTCAGTACACTGGCCACAGAGAGATCAGAGATTCGGGTTCAGGACACTGGCCACACCAGGACAAGGAATTCAGGTTCAGGACACTGGCCACAGCGGGATAAGGGATTCAGGTTCAGGACACTGGCCACAGCGGAACCAGGGACAGGGCCAGCTCCAGGTTTTTTGAGGGCCCCGGGCGAAAGAGTCTCAGTGGGCTCCCCTTTAACATATACCATGATTCATGATGCACAGATTCAGCAGAGAAATATAGGTATAGTACAATGCCAGATTTCACTTCTTACATGAGTGATAACTATTGTAAATTCTACAATACCATACAACAGAGGGGCTTTATGTAAGTCAACCCCCTATATGCAAATTTTTGTGACCTACTCCCTCTTCCTCAGTTACCAGTAGGCATTTTATTGTTAGCTGAACTAGCTGCAAAGAAAAAACTGCATACATTGAATATGACAATTTTCAAAATGGAAAACTTTTAAAAGTATTAACGTACACCATTTGTAAAAGTGCAAAATGGGTAGCATAAGATCAATATTGGGTGTGACCTGCCTTTCCCTTCAAAATAGCATCAGTTCTTCTAAGTAAACCCACACAAATTTAGTGATTTTGTACGATACGATTACAGTCTGGTGTATGAGTAACCAGTTATACCAAACAGGTGATAGTGATCATCATCATATATAGGCTGATACACAATCATTAACTGAAGCAGAAACAGTTGTGTAGAAGGCTCAATGCTGGGTGGAGGAACAGCCAAACTCGAAGGGGAGGTTATGGAAGACCATTTCATCTCATAGATCATACACCATGGCAAGAATGAGCAAGGCAGCAAGATACAAGGTAGTTATACTGCATCAGCAAGGTCTCTACCTGGCAAAGATGGGTAAGAAGACTGGGATTTTATGATGTGCTTTTCAAGCTCTTTTGAAAAGAGCACCAAGAAATGGCAAAGTTAAGGACTGCAAGTGCAGTGATTGGTCAAGGAAATAGTGCAGTAGATGACAGCAACATCATGTTTACTTATTTTCTAAATCGGAAGAAGTCCAGCAGTGCCATCAGCTCAGAACTGGCAGCAGCCTGTGGGATCCAGCTATACCTACCTACTCTTTGGAGAGGTTTTTTTTCAGAAGTGGTCTTCATGGTAGAATTGGAGCCAAAAACAAACACCTTTACAAAAGTATTGGAACTGGGGTGCAGAAAAATGGCAGCAAGTGTTGTGGATTGAGGAGTAAAGATGTTTAATATTTGGCAGTAATAGGGGGAAGTTCGTTTGCAAAAGAGCTGGATAGTGGCACAATAATGAGTCTGCAAGAACAGAGAAGCACAGTATACATTATTGAGTACATCTATTTTTTCCTTACACACAAACATGAATACACACTAGGACCAATTTCAAAGGAAACCTAAAAATATTTTTGCTGAAGGGAACTGTAGAACTGAGATTTGGAAGTGTCAAATAGAACCTCTTCATTCTTGGCACACCACATATATTTGGTAGTTGGAGAAAAATCAAGCCTACAATAATGACTGCCTAAAAATTTATAAAGTAAAAACTGAATGCTTATAAAATACTACATAAATATATAAAAGAGACTAAAAATCACAATCAGTTAAATTTGCCCCTTGATGAAGCGATGGTGAAACACGTCTCAGGTGCAAATGTGTGAGGTCTTTATTGATGTACTGTATATACTGTATTTCCTTTACAGTATGTTTATCTCTGTTGAACTGGTATATATACAGTTAAGTCCATATATATTTGGACAGAGACAACATTTTTCTAATTTTGGTTATAGACATTACAACAATGAATTTTATACAAAACAATTCAGATGCAGTTGAAGTTCAGACTTTCAGCTTTCATTTGAGGGTATCCACATTAAAATTGGATGAAGGGTTTAGGAGTTTCAGCTCCTTAACATGTGCCATCCTGTTTTTAAAGGGACCAAAAGTAATTGGACAATTGATTCCAAGGCTATTTCATGGACAGGTGTGGGCAATTCCTTTTGTTATGTCATTGTCAATTAAGCAGGTAAAAGGCCTGGAGTTGATTTGAGGTGTGGTGCTTGCATTTGGAAGGTTTTGCTGTGAAGTAAACATGCGGTCAAAGGAGCTCTCCATGCAGGTGAAACAAGCCATCCTTAAGCTGCGAAAACAGAAAAAACCCATCCAAGAAATTGCTACAATATTAGGAATGGCAAAATCTAGTTTGGTACATCCTGAGAAAGAAAGAAAGCACTGGTGAACTCATCAATGCAAAAAGACCTGGGCGCCCACTGAAGACAACAGTGGTGGATGATCGCAGAATAATCTCCATGGTGAAGAGAAACCCCTTCACAACAGCTAACCAATTAAACAACACTCTCCAGGAGGTAGGCGTATCAATATCCAAATCTACCATAAAGAGAAGACTGCATGAAAGTAAATACAGAGGGTTCACTGCACGGTGCAAGCCACTCATAAGCATCAATAAATAGGCTAGACTGGACTTTGCTAAAAAAAAAAATCTAAAAAAGCCAGCACAGTTCTGGAAGAACATTCTTTGGACAGATGAAACCAAGATCAACCTCTACCAGATGATGGAAAGAGAAAAGTATGGCGAAGGCATGGTACAGCTCATGATCCAAAGCATAGCACATCATCTGTAAAATACGGCGGAGGCAGTGTGATGGCTTGGGCATGCATGGCTGCCAGTGGCACTGGGTCACTAGTGTTTATTGATGAGGTGACACAGGACAGAAGCAGCTGAATGAATTCTGAGGTATTCAGAGCCATACTATGTGCTCAGATCCAGCCAAATGCAGCAAAACTGATTGGTCGTCGTTTCATACTACAGATGGACAATGACCCAAAACATAAAGCTAAAGCAACCCAGGAGTTTATTAAAGCAAAGAAGTGGAATATTCTTGAATGGCCAAGTCAGTCACCTGATCTCAACCCAATTGAGCATGTATTTCACTTGTTAAAGACTAAACTTCAGACATAAAGGCCCACAAACAAACAGCAACTGAAAGCCACCGCAGTGAAGGCCTGGCAGAGCATCAAAAAGGAGGAAACACAGCGTCTGGTGATGTCCATGAGTTCAAGACTTCAGGCAGTCATTGCCAACAAAGGGTTTTCAACCAAGTACTAGAAATGAACATTTTATTTAAAATTATTTCATCTGTCCAATTACTTTTGGTGCCTTTAAAAACAGGGTGGCACATGTTAAGGAGCTGAAACTCCTAAACCCTTCATCCAATTTTAATGTGGAAACCCTCAAATGAAAGCTGAAAGTCTGAACTTCAACAACATATGAATTGTTTTGTTTAAAATTCATTGTGGTAATGTCTATAACCAAAATTAAAAAAATGTTGTCCCTGTCCAAATATATATGGACTTAACTGTATATATATATATATATATATATATATATATATGTATATATATATATATATATATATATATAAATAATTCAGAAAAAAGTATGCGGCACTCACCATGGCAGCTTGAATGACAAGTCCTTTATTTCATGACTTTCATCTTAGATGGTAAGGTGCACAGGGGTGTTCATTATGTATTTTATAACTGTTATTTAGCACATTCATTAAACTTTTTCTAGGACTATGATCACTTTTTATGCACTAGTACTTTGTGATGCCTTGATTGTTTCATATACCCAATCTTTATGGGTTACTTATTCATGTATACTTATGGCACTTTGATATACAGCTCCGGCAAAAATTAAGAGACCACCACATCAAAACCCTGTCATGGGCAGCCCAATCTCCAGACCTGAACCCCATTGAAAACCTCTGGAATGTAATGAAGAGGATGATGGATAGTCACAAGCCATCAAACAAAGAAGAACTGCTTACATTTTTGCACCAGTAGCAGTGTGAAAGACTGGTGGAAAGCATGCCAAGATGCATGAAAGCTGTGATTGCTAATCATGGTTATTCCGCAAAATATTGATTTCTGAACTCTTCCTGAGTTAAAACATTAGTGTTGTTGTTTCTAAATGATTCTGAACTTGTTTTCTTTGCATTATTTGAAGTCTGAAAGCACTGTGTTTTTTTAAAAATTTTTGACCATTTCTCCTTTTCAGAAAAAAATAAAAAATGTATTGCTTGGAACTTCAGACACATGTTGTCAGTAGTTTATAGAATAAAAGAAAAATTTACATTTTACTAAAAAATATACCTATAAAGAGAAAAATCAGACCAACTGAACATTTTGCAGTGGTCTCTTAATTTTTTGCCAGAGCCGTATTTTTTGAAATGTCATAACTTTTATCTACACATTTTCACTTTATTATCTATAGTATGTGGTTTTTTGGTATTTTGAGCCATATCAGAATTCTTATATTCTTTATGTATTTGTGTATCTTGATGATTATCTCCTGATTTTACTGATTACCGTTTTTAGTCTCTTTTATGCTTTTATATTGTGATTAATAAAGATATGCTATATTTTTACATAATTAATGTGTGTAGTAATTATTGTAGGTTTGATATCCTATTTGGGGGGTGACACTACACCTCCATAATTTATTTATTTTCTACTTGGCTCTATGGCTTTGGTTATATTTTGTCAGTTTTTATTTCGAGAACAATCTTTAAAACTTTCCGCTGTTTTTCAGTATCCTTCCTACTGCATAGATTTCCGCCCCCTCTTTATAGAAGTGTAGAGATATTTGACAGCTATAATTTGCAAACTCGGAATTTAGAACATTCTGGAACGTTTGCGCTATATAACATTTCAGGTATTTATCAATATAATTACACAACTTTGGGCATAATTGCATTGAAAAACATGACGTTCGACAAGAAACGTGGGTTTTCTGTTTTCACTTTTTATGATTTGCTACAGTTTCCCAAAATTTATCAATGTACAGTAGCTGTGCCCTATTCTGCAGCAATAATGGCCATTTTGGGGAATATGGCTCACTCAGAACTGGGATCTACACTTAGTAAATCGTAGATATATACAGTACAGACCAAAAGTTTGGACACACCTTCTCATTTAAAGATTTTTCTGTATTTTCATGACTATGAAAATTGTACATTCACACTGAAGGCATCAAAACTATGAATTAACACATGTGGAATTATATACTTAACAAAAAAGTGTGAAACAACTGAAATTATGTCTTATATTCTAGGTTCTTCAAAGTAGCCACCTTTTGCTTTGATGACTGCTTTGCACACTCTTGGCATTCTCTTGATGAGCTTCAAGAGGTAGTCACCGGGAAGGGTTTTCACTTCACAGGTGTGCCCTGTGGGATTTCTTGCCTTATAAATGGGGTTGGGACCATCAGTTGTGTTGTGCAGAAGTCTGCACAACACAAGCAAATTAATTCAAGGCCATGTTGAATTGAAAATGAGTACGAATTTTTGCGCGCGAATTTTTGCCTGTAGGACATTATTGCAAGAGAGCTTGGCTGAGTAGATTACACAAGAAGGAAAACACACAGCAAGTCAGCAGGATCTAGGAGCAACATGGCAGATGTGACAACCTACATGGTGAGCTGCAGCATGTGCTACATGTTCACAGATCGACCAGAAGAAGAATCCAATTTCACCTGTCAGAAGTGTAGACTAGTGGCCCTTTTAGAAGAAAAGGTGCGGGGTCTGGAAGAAAGAATAGCAACTTTGAAACTCATCAAAGAGAATGAAGACTTTCTAGACAGAACAGAAGCATCTCTACTGGTCACAGAAGGTGCAAAAAGTGTCAGAGAACCTCCAAAAGCAGATGAGTGTAAGCATGTGACCAAAAGAAGCAAGAAGACCATGGAGAAATCACCAACCACACAACTGAAGAACCGATATCAAATCTTTGTAGAGGATGAAGATGGCACACCTAAGAATGAAGCAATACCAGCAAGCAAAAAAGAAAAGGGCACACAGCAACAAGTGACAGCAAAAAGTACAGCCAAGAAGCAACGAAGAGTGGTGGTGGTGGGAGACTCACTACTGAGAGGCACAGAAGCAGCCATCTGCAGACCGGACATAACTGCAAGAGAAGTATGCTGCCTTCCAGGTGCGATGATCAAGGATGTGACCGATAGGATACCAAAGCTCTTCAGCTCCAAGGACGTCCACCCATTTCTTCTGATACATGTTGGCACCAATGACACGGCAAGGAAGGACCTACCGACAATCTGCAAGGACTTTGAAGAGTTGGGGAAGAAAGTAAAGGAACTGGATGCACAGGTAGTTTTTTCTTCTATCCTTCCAGTAGACGGGCATGGCACCAGGAGATGGAACAGGATCCTTGATGCAAACAACTGGCTAAGACGATGGTGCAGACAACAAGGATTTGGATTCCTGGACCACGGTGTGAATTACTGGTATGATGGACTCCTCGCCAGAGACGGACTGCACCTCAACAAACCTGGGAAACACACATTCGCCAGAAGACTCGCTACACTCATCAGGAGGGCGTTAAACTAGAAGAAGAGGGGACGGGAAGAAAAACATTAGACTCGAACAAAGACGACCCAGGAAAACACACTCAGAAGGGAGGTAAGAACATTTCTAAAACAATCCACAGCGAGGAGATTGGAACAAAACAAAATCCTCTAAACTGCATGCTCGCAAACGCCAGAAGCCTGACAAACAAGATGGAAGAACTAGAAGCAGAAATATCTACAGGTAACTTTGACATAGTGGGAATAACCGAGACATGGTTAGATGAAAGCTATGACTGGGCAGTTAACTTACAGGGTTACAGTCTGTTTAGAAAGGATCGTAAAAATCGGAGAGGAGGAGGGGTTTGTCTCTATGTAAAGTCTTGTCTAAAGTCCACTTTAAGGGAGGATATTAGCGAAGGGAATGAGGATGTCGAGTCCATATGGGTTGAAATTCATGGAGGGAAAAATGGTAACAAAATTCTCATTGGGGTCTGTTACAAACCCCCAAATATAACAGAAAGCATGGAAAGTCTACTTCTAAAGCAGATAGATGAAGCTGCAACCCATAATGAGGTCCTGGTTATGGGGGACTTTAACTACCCGGATATTAACTGGGAAACAGAAACCTGTGAAACCCATAAAGGCAACAGGTTTCTGCTAATAACCAAGAAAAATTATCTTTCACAATTGGTGCAGAATCCAACCAGAGGAGCAGCACTTTTAGACCTAATACTATCTAATAGACCTGACAGAATAACAAATCTGCAGGTGGTTGGGCATTTAGGAAATAGCGACCACAATATTGTGCAGTTTCACCTGTCTTTCACTAGGGGGACTTGTCAGGGAGTCACAAAAACATTGAACTTTAGGAAGGCAAAGTTTGAACAGCTTAGAGATGCCCTTAATCTGGTAGACTGGGACAATATCCTCAGAAATGAGAATACAGATAATAAATGGGAAATGTTTAAGAACATCCTAAATAGGCAGTGTAAGCGGTTTATACCTTGTGGGAATAAAAGGACTAGAAATAGGAAAAACCCAATGTGGCTAAACAAAGAAGTAAGACAGGCAATTAACAGTAAAAAGAAAGCATTTGCACTACTAAAGCAGGATGGCACCATTGAAGCTCTAAAAAACTATAGGGAGAAAAATACTTTATCTAAAAAACTAATTAAAGCTGCCAAAAAGGAAACAGAGAAGCACATTGCTAAGGAGAGTAAAACTAATCCCAAACTGTTCTTCAACTATATCAATAGTAAAAGAATAAAAACTGAAAATGTAGGCCCCTTAAAAAATAGTGAGGAAAGAATGGTTGTAGATGACGAGGAAAAAGCTAACATATTAAACACCTTCTTCTCCACGGTATTCACGGTGGAAAATGAAATGCTAGGTGAAATCCCAAGAAACAATGAAAACCCTATATTAAGGGTCACCAATCTAACCCAAGAAGAGGTGCGAAACCGGCTAAATAAGATTAAAATAGATAAATCTCCGGGTCCGGATGGCATACACCCACGAGTACTAAGAGAACTAAGTAATGTAATAGATAAACCATTATTTCTTATTTTTAGTGACTCTATAGCGACAGGGTCTGTTCCGCAGGACTGGCGCATAGCAAATGTGGTGCCAATATTCAAAAAGGGCTCTAAAAGTGAACCTGGAAATTATAGGCCAGTAAGTCTAACCTCTATTGTTGGTAAAATATTTGAAGGGTTTCTGAGGGATGTTATTCTGGATTATCTCAATGAGAATAACTGTTTAACTCCATATCAGCATGGGTTTATGAGAAATCACTCCTGTCAAACCAATCTAATCAGTTTTTATGAAGAGGTAAGCTATAGACTGGACCACGGTGAGTCATTGGACGTGGTATATCTCGATTTTTCCAAAGCGTTTGATACCGTGCCGCACAAGAGGTTGGTACACAAAATGAGAATGCTTGGTCTGGGGGAAAATGTGTGTAAATGGGTTAGTAACTGGCTTAGTGATAGAAAGCAGAGGGTGGTTATAAATGGTATAGTCTCTAACTGGGTCGCTGTGACCAGTGGGGTACCGCAGGGGTCAGTATTGGGACCTGTTCTCTTCAACATATTCATTAATGATCTGGTAGAAGGTTTACACAGTAAAATATCGATATTTGCAGATGATACAAAACTATGTAAAGCAGTTAATACAAGAGAAGATAGTATTCTGCTACAGATGGATCTGGATAAGTTGGAAACTTGGGCTGAAAGGTGGCAGATGAGGTTTAACAATGATAAATGTAAGGTTATACACATGGGAAGAGGGAATCAATATCACCATTACACACTGAACGGGAAACCACTGGGTAAATCTGACAGGGAGAAGGACTTGGGGATCCTAGTTAATGATAAACTTACCTGGAGCAGCCAGTGCCAGGCAGCAGCTGCCAAGGCAAACAGGATCATGGGGTGCATTAAAAGAGGTCTGAATACACATGATGAGAGCATTATACTGCCTCTGTACAAATCCCTAGTTAGACCGCACATGGAGTACTGTGTCCAGTTTTGGGCACCGGTGCTCAGGAAGGATATAATGGAACTAGAGAGAGTACAAAGGAGGGCAACAAAATTAATAAAGGGGATGGGAGAACTACAATACCCAGATAGATTAGCGAAATTAGGATTATTTAGTCTAGAAAAAAGACGACTGAGGGGCGATCTAATAACCATGTATAAGTATATAAGGGGACAATACAAATATCTCGCTGAGGATCTGTTTATACCAAGGAAGGTGACGGGCACAAGGGGGCATTCTTTGCGTCTGGAGGAGAGAAGGTTTTTCCACCAACATAGAAGAGGATTCTTTACTGTTAGGGCAGTGAGAATCTGGAATTGCTTGCCTGAGGAGGTGGTGATGGCGAACTCAGTCGAGGGGTTCAAGAGAGGCCTGGATGTCTTCCTGGAGCAGAACAATATTGTATCATACAATTATTAGGTTCTGTAGAAGGACGTAGATCTGGGTATTTATTATGATGGAATATAGGCTGAACTGGATGGACAAATGTCTTTTTTCGGCCTTACTAACTATGTTACTATGTTACTATGTTACACCACAGTGAAGGTCTTAGAAGCAAAGCTAAAGTTTAGACTACAAAATTCTAAATAAAGAATTCAACCAAAGGTAAGTCTATTTTTTCATTAGACAGGTATCCATCAGACAGTTGACTATAAAGGGCATTACTTAAAGAATACCCCTTTCTATTTCATGCTGTCAGCAATGGCACCACATGGAAGAGAAATGTCACAGTAGCTGAGATTGAAAATAATTTCTTTGCGCAAGAAAAGTGAAGGCTGCAAGAAGATCAGCAAAGCTTTACTTATCAGTCAGATACTGCGGCAAAAAGTGATACAAAAATGTATCAAAGATGGAATTGCAACCATCTCATTGAGACGTCCAGGCAGACCACGGAAGTTAACACCTAAACAGCAGCATCTTCTGATGGGAAGGGTTGAAGAAAATAGACCTGCAAGTTTGCTGTAGTTAGGTAAAAAGCCAAGCAGGGCGATTGTTTCCCGTGACACAATACGACATTCACTAAGAGCAATGGCGTGGAAGGGTGTTTTTATACAAGGAAGCCCTTTCTAAAGCCCAGGAACAAAAATGCCCACCTACAATTTGCCAGGGACCATGCTGAAAAATTACTGAAGAGACCAAGATAAATGGTTTTGGAATTGATAGGTTTGAAGGGCTAGTTTGGAGGAAGGACAAGCCCAGCATAAATGAAACAATTCCATTTCTGACCCAACTTATCAATCCTATTTACAAAAAATACATTCAGTTGGAAGCCATCTTAAAGGGGTGGTCCCACAAACACCCTTTACCACCTATCTAATAGAAGATATATGTTTGATTGGTAGCGGTTTGATGTTGGGACCCTCACAAATCCTGAGACCTCTAAGGTTTCTTTTGCCTAATGTGAGAGGAGCAGTAGTGTGAGTGCATAACTAATGTTCCCTGTGAATAGAGTGGTGGCCACCAATATGTACTACTACATCATTCATATAGGGAGCATGGTGCTACTGTTCTCAGGATCAGTATGGGTTCCAGTATTCAGTTCTCCACCAATCATAAATTTATAACTAGAGATGAGCAAATTGATTCATAGGACCCTTGTCCAGAGGTCAGCTTAGTATTCTATTCCCACTGACTGAACCCAAGCTCCTCTTATGATTAGCCATCCGACTATTTAAAAGCCAGGGATACTGACAGATAGGGGATGGAGGACCACCAGAGCTAGCACTCATCTGTATTAGTGTCTCTCTATTTGGCTGGGATGATACTTCTTGGATCCTGGTCAGACGCCTCGCACTCAGCCAAACCAGATCTCCACTTTGCACTGACGAGGGGCAGTACCCCGAAACAGTGTCTGCAAATTGAGATTCTGGTTTGGCTATTATCCTAAGTAATGTGACAAGGCTCGTTAAAGGGTCGACATTGACTGTTAGGATTGCTTCTTCCAATAGGTGGCACTAGAGTTCTAGTCTTCTTCCTCTCTGAAGAGACAATTTGCATATTTCCCAGAGGAGCATTTCGGCTTTAAGTCTCCTCACCTTGACATGCTTAACATGTCACTGTCCGCAAGGAGAAACGATACTTCTTGGATCCCGGTCAGACGCCTCTCAATCAGCCAAACCAGATCACCACTTTGCACTGAGGAGGGGCAGTACCCCAAAACACAGTGTCTGCAAATTGAGATTCTGGTTTGGCTTTTATCCTAAGTTATGTGACAAGGCTCGTTAAAGGGTCGACACTGACTGTTAGGATTGCTACTTCCAATAGGTGGCACTAGAGTTCTAGTCCTCTTCCTCTCTGAAGAGACAATTTGCGCATTTCTCTATTTGGCTAAAATAGGTCTTCCCAAGCAAAGGATCCCCTTTACGGCTAAATAGGACACATAGGAAGCCATTTTGAAAATGATGTTTGGTGAGGAGCTTTTCTACCCTTTCTACATTTCATAGATGGTGAGGAGTTGTAAGAGAGTAGTTGAACTCTACCAATGCTGTTCATGTGGAATTTAGAAAAGTTTGTAAGATGTTCATCTGATTGGGGCATGAGCAAAGAAAAATGCATTATAAGGGGTCTACGGGACCAATTAGGTTGTGAAAGCCTGCACCCAAGAGGAACTGAATGTAGGGTCTACTGTATTTCTAAATAGAAACATAACATTGATGTCAAAAAGGCCTTCTTTTTTATAGTCTTGGATATATGGTAAGCATTTTAGGCTAGACAACAGAATAACTGAGATGTAAGATCATAAGCCTTGAAGCAGCGTTCTTGAGAACCATTATCTCTTTAGAAGACAAATAATTACATTGTTTGAACAGGGATTTTCAATATTGATTGTGTGATTTTTTTTACACAGAGGTTATTCTAATAATGTCTAAAAAACTAAAACTTTTTTCTGAACAAGGTTTCTTATATCTTATAGATTTCTTATCTTGCTATATCACAACTGACTGATAAATGCTAGAAATGAGTCTAGCAAATCTGTAAAATATACAGCTCTGGCAAAAATTAAGAGACCACTGCAAAATGTTCAGTTTGTCTGATTTTTCTCTTTATAGGTATATTTTTGAGTAAAATGTAAATTGTTCTTTTATTCTATAAACTTCCGACAACATGTCTCTGAAGTTCCAAGCAATACATTTTGTATTTTTTCTGAAAAGGAGAAATGGGCAAAATTAAAAAAAAACAAAAAAAATTGCTTTCAGACCTCAAATAATGCAAAGAAAACAAGTTCATAATCATTTAGAAACAACAATACTAATATTTTAACTCAGGAAGAGGTCAGGAATCAATAGTTTGTGGAATAACCATGATTTTTAATCACAGCTTTCATGGGTCTTGGCATGCTTTCCACCAATCTGCTTCTGGCGCAAAAATGTAAGCAGTTCTTCTTTGTTTGATGGCTTGTGACTATCCATCATCCTCTTGATTACATTCCAGAGGTTTTCAATGGGGTTCAGGTCTGGAGATTGGGCTGCCCATGTCAGGGTTTTGATGTGGTGGTCTCTTAATTTTAGCCAGAGCTGTATAGTGATTGTCTTAAATATATTTAATATCTTTTTCTGTCCATAACCTTCAGTGGGATTAAATAAGATAAATTGAGCGCTCATCATGTACTGTGTCACCTCCACCATTACTGCACTTCCCGAGCTACAGTAGGGTCCTTTACTTTGAATGGACCATGGGGTTGAAAGAAAGTGAACAATATAGCAAAATGTTAGAAAGAGAATTGGTTGTGGCTCCCTCTCCCAGCGTCCACAATGGGAAGACCCAAGATCTTGGCCTATAGGCTCAGGAAATAAAGTTTCATGGCACAGATGAACATGGAAATAATATAAGCAATAGTCTTTTTATGCCTATTCTTGGCTTACAAAGTTCCAAAAGTTGGACAATGTTGCTTATTTGTGGCCAGTAGGGTTGAGCGAAACGGATCGGACAATTTCAAAAGTCGACGACTTTTGGCAAAGTCGGGTTTCATGAAACCCGACTTTTGGCAAAGTCGGGTTTCATGAAACCCGACCCGATCCGAGTGTGGGATCAGCCATGCGGTCGGCGATCTTCACACCAAAGTCGGGTTTCGTTTTTATATATATACATATATGTCATTGAGACACATATATATATATATCTATATATATAATTGTCTAAGGGTTTTTCCGTCTGTCTGTCTGTCTGTCTTTCTGTCTGTCTGTCTGTCTGTCTGTCTGTCCTGGAAATCCCTGCTCTCTGATTGGTCGAGGCCACCAGGCCTCGACCAATCAGAGACCGGCACAGCATCGACGTAGAAATCCCGCGTCTCTGATTGGTCGAGGCCGCCAGGCCTCGACCAATCAGCAACGGGCACAGCAACGATGATGTCATAAAGGACGTAGACATCCCGCGTCTGACGTAGACATCCCGCGGCCTCGACCAATCAGCAACAGGCACAGCGACGATGATGTCATAATGGTTGCCATGGCGACGATGATCTCATAAAGGTTGCCTCGACCAATCAGCGACGGGCACAGTCTGCCGCAAATTCTGGAATCATCATTGTCCATATATTACAGGGACATGCATATTCTAGAATACCCGATGCGTTAGAATCGGGCCACAATCTAGTATATATATATATATTTATATTTACTTCACCGCGATATAGCAGAAAAGCCGGTAATTCAATTGCCGGCTTTTCATTTCTCCTTCCTAAACCCGACATGATATGAGACATGGTTTACATACAGTAAACCATGTCATATTCCTATTTTTTTTTGCATATTACACACTACTAATGTTAGTAGTGTGTATGTGCAAAATTTGGGTGCTCTAGCTATTAAATTTAAGGGTTAAATCGCGGAAAAAATTGGCGTGGGCTCCCACGCAATTTTCTCCGCCAGAATGGTAAAGCCAGTGACTGAGGGCAGATATTAATACCCTAGAGAGGGTCCACAGTTATTGGCCCCCCTGGCTAAAAACATCTGCCCCCAGCCACCCCAGAAAAGGCACATCTGGAAGACGCGCCTATTCTGGCACTTGGCCACTCTCTTCCCACTCCCGTGTAGTGGTGGGATATAGGGTAATGAAGGGTTAATGCCACCTTGCTATTGTAAGGTGACATTAAGCCAGATTAATAATGGAGAGGCGTCAATTATGACACCTATCCATTATTAATCCAATAGCATGAAATGGTTAAAAAAACACACACACAATATTGCAAAGTATTTTAATGAAATAAACACACAGGTTGTTGTAATATTTTATTCCACTCTCAATCCACCTGAAGACCCTCGACCTGTAACAAATTAAAAATAATAAACCAACAATATCTCATACCTTCCGTCGATATGTCCCACGATGTAAATCCATCTGAACGGGTTAAAATATTTTACAGGCAGGATCTCTGCTATAATGCAGCTGTGCTCGTGTCTGTAAAACCCCGGGGAATGAATGGAAACTAGGTCAATGACCTGTAGTTACCTTCATTCACGGTGTTGCGCCCTCTGCTGGATGTCCTCATATGAACTCGAGCCTGGGAACTTTTCTGAATATTTTCCCACGCTCGAGGTCATATGAGGACATCCAGCAGTGGGCGCATCACCGCGAATGAAGGTAACTACAGGTCATTGACCTACTTTCCATTCATTTGCTGGGGTTGCACAAGCACAGCTGCATTAGCAGAGCTCCTGGGTGTAAAATTATTTAACCCCTTCAGATGGATTTACAGCGTGGGACGTGACAGGTCATCGGAAGCTATGGGATATTGTTTTTTTTTTTTTTTCCTTTGTTACAGAGCAAGGGTCTTCAGGTGGATTAAGAGTCTAATAAAATATTACAACAACCTGTGTCTTTATTTCATTAAAAGACTTTGTAATAATGTGTGTGTGTTTTTTAATCATTTCATACAACTGGATTAATAATGGATAGGTGTCATAATTGACGCCTCTCCATTATTAATCTGGCTTAATGTCACGGGAGTCACGGGAGTGGGAAGAGAGTGGCCAAGTGCCAGAATAGGCGCATCTTCCAGATGTGCCTTTTCTGGGGTGGCTGGGGGCAGATGTTTTTAGCCAGGGGGGGCCAATAACCATGGACCCTCTCCAGGCTATTAATATCTGCCCTCAGTCACTGGCTTTACCACTCTGGCGGAGAAAATTGCGCGGGAGCCCACGCCAATTTTTTCCGCGATTTAACCCTTAAATTTAATAGCTAGAGTGCCAAAATTTTGCACATACACACTACTAACATTGCAACAACCATAATCCTCTAGGGGGTGTACCTGGCAGAGAATAAGAAGTGAGATGAACAACAGTAAATGTTAAAATAACTATTTATTAATACATAGATTAAAAAACAGGGGGAACACAAAAATGTATAATACAAAAAAGACGCAAAATGGGACCTCTAAGTGGTAAAGGGGGAGAGGAGCCAACAAAATAAATCAATAACGGATGTTGCAAAATAGTCTATATGCCGCATGGAATAGATCCCCCTCCAACGCAGGGTATTAATATTCCTAGGAATACAAGTATGGCTGCAAAAAAAGTGTGGCTAGCTGACCTAACCTATGAAATAAAACTACCTTACAGAGCCATCACATACATAGAGTATATAATAATGAAACCAAAAAGCTGAGTGGTGGTAGGGGGTATTTCCAAAGTACAGAGAACCACTGGTGCTTAAAAAGCTACTCAAGAGGCTAATACAGGAATCCCTATACACTCACACATCACCCGCCCCCGGAAGAAGCATCCTTGCGAAACGGCGCTCGTCGGGCGTCGGGAGACCACAGCCACACACCCCCTATGCCTGCTTGATCCCAGGGCACCGGCCCCCATCTCCTCCGCGGCTCTGCACAGGTAATAATACCCACTTTATAAAACGCCATCTACTTCTTCAAATCACTGATGCTGTGAGTGTATAGGGATTCCTGTATTAGCCTCTTGAGTAGCTTTTTAAGCACCAGTGGTTCTCTGTACTTTGGAAATACCCCCTACCACCGCTCAGCTTTTTGGTTTCATTATTATATACTCTATGTATGTGATGGCTCTGTAAGGTAGTTTTATTTCATAGGTTAGGTCAGCTAGCCACAGTTTTTTTGCAGCCATACTTGTATTCCTAGGAATATTAATACCCTGCGTTGGAGGGGGATCTATTCCATGCGGCATATAGACTATTTTGCAACATCCGTTATTGATTTATTTTGTTGGCTCCTCTCCCCCTTTACCACTTAGAGGTCCCATTTTGCGTCTTTTTTGTATTATACATTTTTGTGTTCCCCCTGTTTTTTAATCTATGTATTAATAAATAGCTATTTTAACATTTACTGTTGTTCATCTCACTTCTTATCCTCTGCCCGGTACACCCCCTAGAGGATTATGGTTGTTGTATATCCTTTGGAGTGACCCTTTGAGCCACAAATACCAACTAGGACTATGATAATGAACACTACTAACATTAGTAGTGTGTAATATGCAAAAAAAAATGGGAATATGACATGGTTTACTGTATGTAAACCATGTCCCATATCATGTCGGGTTTAGGAAGGAGAGAGCAAAAGCCGGCAATTGAATTACTGGCTTTTCTGCTATATCGCGCTGAAGTAAATATATACAGTACAGACCAAAAGTTTGGACACACCTTCTCATTTAAAGATTTTTCTGTATTTTCATGACTATGAAAATTGTACATTCACACTGAAGGCATCAAAACTATGAATTAACACATGTGGAATTATATACTTAGCAAAAGAGTATGAATCAACTGAAATTATGTCTTATATTCTAGATTCTTCAAAGTAGCCATCTTTTGCTTTGATGACTGCTTTACACACTCTTGGCATTTTCTTGATGAGCTTCAAGAGGTAGTCACTGGGAATGGTTGTCACTTCACAGGTGTGCCCTGTAAGGTTTAATAAGTGGGATTTCTTGCCCTATAAATGGGGTTAGGACCATCAGTTGTGTTGAGCAGAAGTCTGGTGGACACACAGCTGCTTCTGAGGATAAGTTTATCCTAGTCACCAGCCTCAGAAATCGCAAATTAACAGCAGCTCAGATTAGAGACCAGGTCAATGCCACACAGAGTTCTAGCAGCAGACACATCTCTACAACAACTGTTAAGAGGAGACTTTGTGCAGCAGGTCTTCATGGTAAAATAGCTGCTAGGAAACCACTGCTAAGGAAAGACAACAAGGAGAAGAGACTTGTTTGGGCTAAAGAACACAAGGAATGGACATTAGACCAGTGGAAATCTGTGCTTTGGTCTGAAGAGTCCAAATTTGAGATCTTTGGTTCCAACCACCGTGTCTTTGTGCGACGAAGAAAAGGTGAACGGATGGACTCTACATGCCTGGTTCCCACCGTGAAGCATGCAGGAGGAGGTGTGATGGTGTGGGGGTGCTTTGCTGGTGAGACTGTTGGATATTTATTCAAAATTGAAGGCATACTGAACCAGCATGGCTACCACAGCATCTTGCAGGGGCATGCTATTTCATCTGGTTTGCGTTTAGTTGGACCATCATTTATTTTTCAACAGGACAATGACCCCAAACACACCTCCAAGCTGTGTAAGGGCTATTTGACCAAGAAGGAGAGTGATGGGGTGCTACGCCAGATGACCTGGCCTCTACAGATGGTTGGGGTGAGTTGGACCGCAGAGTGAAGGCAAAAGGGCCAACAAGGGCTAAACATCTCTGAGAACTCCTTCAAGATTGTTGGAAGACCATTCCCGGTGACTACCTCTTGAAGCTCATCAAGAGAATGCCAAGAGTGTGCAAAGCAATCATCAAAGCAAAAAGTGGCTACTTTGAAGAACCTAGAATATAAGACATAATTTCAGTTGTTTCACACATTTTTGCTAAGTATGTAATTCCACATGTGTTAATTCATAGTTTTGATGCCTTCAGTGTGAATGTACAATTTTCATAGTCATGAAAATACAGAAAAATCTTTAAATGAGAAGGTGTGTCCAAACATTTGGTCCGTACTGTATATATATATATATATATATATATATATATATATATATATATATGTGTGTGTGTCTCAATGACATATATATATATATATATATATATATATATATATATATACAGTACATATGTTTTTATGATTTTTTGAGCACATGGATCCATTGTATGTCCGTATGTCATACGGATTACATATTTCCCATTGACTTGCATTGGGTTTCGTGTTTCGGTCGATCCCCGACCCTGACTTTTTGCGATAATTGGCCGATTTCACTCGACTTTTGAGAAAGTCGGGTTTCGCGAAACCCGACTCGACGTTAAAAAAGTAAAAGTCGCTCAACCTTAGTGGCCAGCCATGAATCCATCTTCTTCAAGACTTAGACATTTGATTAGCTAAATCAGATTAAGTAAACCAATGCTTCATCTAGTAGGTAGGACACTAAACACATACACATAAGACCAATGTCGGCATAATCTGCTGATAAAGATAGTGTAATGTGTATAGGGACATCTGATAATTGATTGGGGAGTTAAGGATCTGGCATACCTGGTCTCGAACTGCTGATCTTTTTGGTTATTTTTTAGATCAGTCATCGCCAGACATGTCTGGTGACGGCTCCCTCATAGAAGTTCTGAAACCTAAGACTAAATGTTGTATCTATGATGATCTGTTGGGTTTAATGGGTGATGCCAATATCTCTGGTGGTAGTAAATGGTTGTTGGTAACAATCTTAGGCAAGGGTAGGGGGTTATTATAACATCGCAGATGTCTACGGCAGCTATAGGGTTATTGTATACCTCTTTTGTGGTTTGGGGTGGTGGAAATGTTCTCACCAATATTCCTGGTGGTTTATGGTGGTAAAGTATATAAAAGTAACACCTCAGAGATTGTAAAGTACAGAAAGAAGTAATAAACACCACAGTTTAGAAGGGTGGAAGAGCGGATCCTATACGTCACTAATGGATTGGTAAGGGTCTACACTAGGGAGTGGAGTCTAAGGGATTGTAAATTCTTTATCTTTTACTTGGTCAGGACTTTTCCATAGCGAACCCCCAGGTTGCCACCCCACAGCGTAGACTCTGTTAGCGACAACTGACACATAGATGGACAGAATATTCCAAGTTTGCAAATGGTATTCAGCCAGCAGGCAGGAGCATATCAAGGCAGTTCAAAGGTTGAGTTGAGCAGAGTTCTGCAGTAAGCAGAGGACAGGTAAAAATCAGTTTAGGATGGATTAATGCTCCTTATTTGTTTGTTTTTTGCACACAGAGAGAAGCAGCAGCATGGAGGTCATTAAACTGCATTACTGATCTGTGCGGATGTGAATCCATCTCTGATGTGAGGTCAATCACTTTTTAGAAAACTTTACATACTTTTCCTGTGTCCTGTGCTTGTTTCCTCATTCTGCTCCTCAATCTCCATTCCACATAAAGTATAATGGGTTTTTGTCACATGACACCTACAGTCCGTTTTATCCAACCAAAACAAAATTGAGGCTGTTTTTACAGAATGGAGATAAGTTAAGGAGTTGGGTTGTGAAAGGATGAAGTGTCTGATAAACAGGGAAGGAAGTTGATTTTTCTGATACGATACATTGCAAAGTTTCTTATTTTCACCTGAATTATTGGTTTATGCAAAGTTTGCTGAAAATTTAGTTTCCATTTAATTCCAGTGAATATGAAAATAGGAGCCTACAATAGCATTAAAATGATGCTCCACCTTGGCACTAAGTAATGACTATGAGCGACCATTTCTCATGTATAGTCACCTTACCTGGTGAGCTTGGCATGCCCTGCGCTACCTCCTCTGCAGAGATCGGAGATCCAGCAAACAGCCAGCAATATATTACAAATATATGCTTTTACTTGACTTCTCTGGTACATTTTCACATCATCGTTATATCAACATATCACAGAATTTCTATTTATGATGTATTAGTTCTGGAGATGTTTTCCAGTATAGACCCACATTGGCACAACTCAGTAATGGTGCAGATACTTGAAGGAAGATCTCTTGAAGTATGTCCAATACTTTCCTTTTTTGTTCTGAAGCCAGGATAAAGTTGTGTTCTGACATAGAACGACTATGACATGAGCCAATATTCCCATAGTGAAGCCTAGGGAGCGATTATCCTAACTGCACGTTCTGGGCTGATTGACAGAATAAGTAGGCATTGCCACATAGAAAGCTAGAAATCTATTTCTATCTAATTGGATAACGATGCTTTGTGATACAAAATGTTCTTTCTCTCGAAAATCACATTTAACAAATAATTCTGTGCCAGTCATTTCGCGTGACCTGCGCATCATTTACTCTAAATGGTACTTTTCTATTATCTGGATACCAATCCATTCCCATTCTTCAGGCTGAGGATGACGACCAAACGCCGTTCCACCAAGAGTGACAATATTGGCTCTAATACTTAGTAATATTTCCCCTTGGTACTCCTCATTAGGGTTGAGCGAAACGCATCGGACAAATTAAAAAAATCGCCGACTTTCGGCAAAGTCAGGTTTCATGAAACCCGACCCGATCCTAGTGTGGGATCAGCCATGAGGTCGGCGATCTTCGCGCCAAAGTCGCGTTTCGTATGAAGCTTTCAGCGCCATTTTTCAGCCAATGAAGGAGGACGCAGAGTGTGGGCAGCGTGATGACATAGGTCTCGGTCCCCACCATCTTAGAGAAGGGCATGACAGTGATTGGCTTGCTTTCTGCCGCGTCACAGGGGCTATAAAGGGGCGTGCACGCCGACCGCCATCTTACTTCTGCCGATCGTAGCATAGGGAGAGGTTACTGCAGCTTCATCAGAAGAAGGGATATAGTTAGGGAGGGAAGATTAACCCCAAAACTGCTTGTGCTGTAGCGATTTTCACTGTCCAACACCACCTTTTCTTTGCAGGGACAGTGGAGTTTATATTTTTGTGCATCAGCTCTGTAGCTTATTAGGCTGCCTTATAAGGCTCCCTGATAGCTGCATTGCTGTTTGCACGCCTCTGTGCAAACCAACTGGATTTTTAAAAGCAAAAATCCTGTTGCTCCTTTCTGCACAGTTATCTTGTTTATTTGTCCACACTTTTGTGTGCAGCAGTCCTTTTTATTGCTGCCATACTTATCCTGAGATCATTGTAGGGAGACTGAAATTGTACTACAGTCCTTGTATTTTTTCATATATCTTCCAGCCACTTTCTGCCACTTACATTGTGCTGTTTTATGCACAGGGCCTGAGTTTTGGTATAGTCTCCCCCCCAAAAAAGTGAGATTCAAATTATCACAAAGTGGATATATTTCTGTCCTGTTAGTTTGTCGTATGTCAGCCAGCCACTTTCTGCCACTTATATTGTGTTGTTATATACACTGGGCCTAAGTTGTGGTTCAGTCTCCCCCCCCAAAAAAAGAGGGAGATTCAAATTCTCACAAAGTGGATATATTTCTGTGCTGTTAGTTTGTCGTATATCAGCCAGCCACTTTCAGCCACTTACATTGTGTTGTTTTTTGCACAGAGCCTGATTTTTTGTTCAGTCTCCCCCCCAAAAAAGGAGATTTATAATCTCAACACGTTTATATACACCTTCTATCGTGTTTTACAGTACCATATAATGGTGGTTATTTTGGTTAGATTTTCCAAAAAATGAGGAAGTCAGGTGGAAGAGGCTGAGGGCGGTGGTTGCGAGCTGGCACTACTGATGGTGGTGGTGGTGCATCTGGTGGTAGTGGCAAAAGCACAATAGCACCTAAGGCTGGAGGTGTTGAGCCAGCGTCATCGTCTGGCTACACAAGGCCTTGAAGGCTCCCTTATCTGGGAGTAGGAAAACGGCTTTTAAAGCCGGAGCAGCAGGAAAAAGTTTTGGCTTTCCTTGCTGACTCAGCCTCCAGCTCTTTCGCCTCCTCTTCAGAAAGTTCCAAATATAAAAGCAGCGAGTCGTCAGTGAATGCTTCCGGTCAGGAACAAGTCGCTTCCTTGTGTCCTTCACCCAAACCAAAAGTGAAGGATGCGTCAGGCGACACTACAGATTACTCCATGCTACTACATACCGTGCCTGGGTTAGAACGGGAAATTGTTAACTGCCCATTACAAGATGATTCGGACATGGAGTGCACTGATGCACAGCCACAGCTAGATTATAATGCTGTTCCATTGACTCAGATCACTACATTGCCCTCGACGTTTACTGAGCCAGAATCTGACCCTGATGAGACTATGGTGCCCCGTCCCGAAAGCTATAGCACCTTACACGGTGACACAGAGGAAGGTGCACATGACATTGAAGAGGAGGTGATAGATGACCCAGTTGTTGACCCAGATTGGCAGCCATTGGGGGAAGAGGGTGCTGCTGCCAGTAGCTCTGAAGCGGAGGAGGATGATCCGCAGCAGCCATCTACATCGCAACAGCTGTCATCTGGCAGGCCCGTATCAGGCCAAAAATGTTTGTCAAAAACAAAAACAGTTTTAGGACAGCGTAGCCATCCAGTGAAAGTAGCACAGCGTGCAATGTCTGAAAAGGTATTCCATAGTAGGAAGAGTGCAGTGTGGCAATTTTTTAACCAAGATCCGAATGATCAGTCAAAAGTTATCTGTAAGAAATGCTCAAAGACCTTTAGCAGAGGGAAGAATCTTCAAAATTTAAATACAACGTGCATGCTTAGACATTTAACCAGCATGCACTTGCAAGCCTGGACTAACTATCAAACGTCCCGTTCCGTTGGTGCACCTGCTCAGAATGAAGGTAGTCAGCAACGCTACATTGCTTCCCTCACTGTAAGCCCACTGGTTCGGACACCACCAGCAGCAAATGTGGAGGTATCGTCGCAAGGCCAAAGCAGTCAGGGAATCACAAGGCTATTGGTAGGAAACACTGTATGTAGGCCAAAATCGAGAATACCATCACCAACCCTCTCTCAATCTGCCATGTCCACCACCACCACCACCGTTAGTTCCACCATATGCAGCTCTCCAGTCCAGCTCACTCTACAAGAGACTCTCGTTAGGAAAAGAAAGTACTCATCCTCTCATCCACGTACACAGGGTTTGAACGCCCACATTGCTAGACTAATCTTGCTAGAGATGATGCCCTACCGGTTGGTTGAAAGCGAAGCTTTCAGAGCCCTGATGGCCTAAGCAGTACCATGCTATGACATAACCAGTCGACACTTCTTTGCGAGAAAAGCCATCCCAGCCCTCCACCAGCATGTCAAAGACCGCATTGTCCATGCACTGAGGCAATCAGTCAGTAGAAAGGTGCACCTTACAACAGTACGGTGTCCATCACGGCACACTGGGTTAATGTGGTGGATGCAGGGTCCACAGGGGACAGCCATAGTGGGACAGTTCTGCCTAGCCCACTATCTAGGAAACAGTTGGCTGTAGGCGTTATCCCCCCCTCCTCCTCCTCCTCCAGCAGAAGCGAAAGCTCGTCCACAGAGCGCAGTCGCACGACCACTCCACCCGCAGCTGCCAGTGTTGCACACGAGGTGTCCCATTATCGAACAGCTAGTTTTAAGTGTCAGCAGGCTGTGTTAGAAATGAAGTATTTGGGCAACAACAGACACACCGCGGAAGTACTCGCCGAGTACTTGCAGCAAGAAACTCAGTCATGGCTGGGCAGTGTACATCTTGAGGCAGGCAAGGTAGTCAGTGATAACGGAAGGAATTTTATGGCTGCCATAGCCCTTTCAGAAATGAAACACATACCTTGCCTGGCTCACACCTTGAACCTGATGGTGCAGTGCTTCCTCAAAAATTATCCGGAGTTACCAGCTCTGCTCCTGAAGGTGCGAAGACTTTGCTCGCACATCTGCCGGTTGCCCGTACACTCCAGCCGTATGCTGAACCATCAGCGATCGCTGAATCTTCCCCAGCACCTCTTAATAATTGACGTTGCAACAAGGTGGAACTCCACACTGCACATGCTTCAGAGGCTGTGCGAACAGAGGCGTGCTGTCATGTATTTGTGGGAGGATACACATACACGGGCAGGCAATTGGATGGCAGACATGGAGTTGTCTGGTGTGCAGTGGTTGAAGCTCCAAGACCTCTGTCAAGTCCTTCAGTGTTTTGAGGAATGCACACGGCTGGTAAGTGCAGATGACGCCATCATAAGCATGAACATCCCAATAATGCGTCTGCTGATGCAAAGTTTGACGCACGTTAAGGAGCTGGCGCCTGCAGCCGAGGAGGTGGGAAACCTTGATGACAGTCAGCAATTGTCTGCTCAGGGAACTCTCGTGGACAAGGTGGTGGACGAAGAGGAGGAGGAGGATGATGGGGATGAATATTTATGGGAGGAGGATGCTTCACAGGGGGCAATAGAAACTGGTGGCGTTGCAAGGTCAGGCAGAGGGTTTTTGCGGGACACAAGTGATGTTGATTTGCAAGAAAGTGCTCCTCAACCCAGCACAAGCAGTGAATTGACACCTGGAACATTGGCCCACATGGCTGAGTATGCCTTGCGTATCCTAAAAAGGGATCCCTGCATTATCAAAATGATGACCGATGACGATTACTGGTTGGCCTGCCTCCTGGATCCACGATATAAAGGAAAATGACAAAATATCATGCCACATGAGAACCTTGAGCAAATACTGGCTACCAAGCAAGCAACTTTTGTAGACTGTTTGGTTCAGGCATTCCCAGCACACAGCGGCGGTGATGGTTCTCACACGAGCCGTAGGGGGCAACATGGCAGAGGTGTTAGAGGTGCACAAATCCGAAGTGGCGTTGGACAGAGGAGTTTTATGACCAGGTTGTGGAGTGATTTCGCAATGACCGCTGACACGACAGTTAGTGCTGCATCGATTCAAAGTGACAGGAGACAGCATTTGTCCAGTATGGTTACGAACTACTTTTCCTCCCTTATCGATGTTCTCCCTCACAGGTTATTCCCCTTTGATTACTGGGCATCTAAAATAGACACCTGGCCTGAATTGGCAGAATATGCATTACAGGAGCTTGCTTGCCCAGCTTCTAGTGTGCTATCAGAAAGAGTATTCAGTGCTGCTGGTTCAATACTGACCGAAAAAAGGACACGTCTGGCTACCCAGAATGTTGATGAGCTAACCTTCATTAAAATGAACCAATCATGGATTTCAAATTATTATGCCCCACCTTCTCCTGCTGACACGTAGCTTGCCAGAAAATGTCTTGCTTTTGGCCTCCTCTTACTGACTTCTCCAATTCCGCCATTTGCAGCTGCTGAATGTCCACCATAGGCCATTTTTTATTCCTCCCTAAATGGGCTGACTCCCCCCACAGGGCCGTGGTCACTACCTGGCGCAAGCACCCGTGCGAGTGCCATTTGCCTGGACAGGTGGGTGTGCCCACTCTTGGGCGACGGCACTGGCACAGGGTCTCTCATAGTACAATGAAGTGTCTCTGACGGTGGTGGTGCACAACCAACGTCAGACACACTGTCGTAAAATGAGGGGCCCTGGGCCAGTACCGCCGCCCACGAGAGAGTGTTCCCCCCCAGCTCGAAAAGTGCTCTACCACTTGCAATACTTACCTCTCCCTGCTCCACCACTGTGTAGTCTGTGCTGCCAATACAAATTTGTTGAAATGATAGATGATAGTTAAAATATACAGGGGCCCTGGCCTCCATTTAGACCAGTTAATATTTTGCGCTTACTGCCACTGTCTGCTACTCAGCAGAGAAGCCCACCCCAGTACCGGTAGATGTGCCATATACGGTGCTTTGCACCGTTCATTGTGCCCCATTGCTGTGCCATATACGGTGCTCTGCACCGTTCATTGTGCCCCATAGAAATCTCTGCCGCCGCTGCTGCAATAAAAAAAAAAACCCACATACTCACCTCCCTTGATTGCAGCTCCCGGCGTCTCGTTCCGGCGCCTCCATCTTCCCGGCGTCTCTGCTCTGACTTATCAGGCAGAGGGCGCCGCGCACACTATATGCGTCATCGCGCCCTCTGCCTGAACAGTCAGAGCGCAGACGCCGGGAAGATGGAGGCGCCGGCCGGGAAGATGGAGCGGCGCCCGGCGGCTGGAACGAGGACAGGTGAATATGCTATACTTACCTAGTCCTGGCGATCCTCGTGCTGTCCCTCTGCCTGGTCTTCGGTGCCGCAGCTCTTCCTGTCAGCGGTCACCGGCACCGCTGATTAGAGGAATGAATAGGCGGCTCCGCCCCTATGGGAGGTGGAGCCGCTTATTCATATCTCTAATGAGCGGTCCCACGTGACCGCTGAAGAGGGGAAGAAGCTGCAGCACAGAAGCCCGTGGGACGGCAGGGACAGCGCGAGGATCGCTGGGACTAGGTAAGTATACCTCAGCGCCCTCACCCCCTCACCCGCCGACCCTGCCACCCACATTGACTCGAGTATAAGCCGAGAGGGGCACTTTCAGCCCAAAAATTTGGGCTGAAAATCTCGGCTTATACTCGAGTATATACGGTACTTTCCGTTTCAGGAAAGCATCCACTATGTATTTCCTTTATGAAGTAATAACTCAGGAACGCTTCAACGAATCTTAGCGGTTCTGAGATTGTTTTTTCGTGACATATTGGGCTTCATGTTAGTGGTAAATTTAGGTCGATAATTTTTGCGTTTATTTGTGAAAAAAATGGAAATTTGGCTAAAATTTTGAAAATTTAGCAATTTTCAAATTTTGAATTTTTATTCTGTTAAATGAGAGAGTTATGTGACACAAAATAGTTAATAAATAACATTACACACATGTCTACTTTACATCAGCACAATTTTGAAACCAAAATTCTTTTTTGCTAGGAAGTTATAAGGGTTAAAATTTGACCAGCGATTTCTCATTTTTACAGCAAAATTTACAAAACCATTTTTTTAGGGACCACCTCACATTTGAAGTCAGCTTTAGGGGTCTATATGGCTGAAAATACCCAAAAGTGACACCATTCTAAAAACTGCACCCCTCAAGGTACTCAAAACTACATTCAAGAAGTTTATTAACCCTTCAGGTGCTTCACAGCAGCAGAAGCAACATGGAAGGAAAAAATGAACATTTAACTTTTTAGTCACAAAACTGATGTTTTAGCAACAATTTTTTTATTTTCCCAAGGGTAAAAAGAGAAACTGGACACCAAAAGTTATTGTACAATTTGTCCTGAGTACACCGATACCCCATATGTGGTCACAAACCACTATTTGGGCGCACGACAGGGCTCGGAAGTGAAGGAGCGCCATTTGACGTTTTCAATGAAAAATTGGCTCCAATCTTTAGCGGACACCATGTGGCATTTGGAGAGCCCCTGTGTGCCTAAAAATTGGAGCTCCCCCACAAGTGACCCCATTTTGGAAACTAGACCCCCCAAGGAGCTTATCTAGATGCATAATGAGCACGTTGAACCCCCAGGTGCTTCACAAATTGATCTGTAAAAATGAAAAAGTACTTTTTTTTCACAAAAAAATTATTTTAGCCTCAATTTGTTCATTTCCACATGGGCAACAGGATAAAATGGATCCTAAAATGTATTGGGCAATTTCTCCTGAGTACAGTGATACCTCACATGTGGGGGTAAACCACTGTTTGGGCACACGGTAGGGCTCAGAAGGGAAGGAGCGCCATTTGACTTTTTGAATGAAAAATTAGCTCCAATCGTTTGCTGACACCATGTCGCGTTTGGAGAGCCCCTCTGTGCCTAAACATTGGAGCTTCCCCACATGTGACCCCATTTTGGAAACTAGACCTCCCAAGGGACTAATCTAGATGTGTGGTGACCACTTTACATCTTCAAGTGATTCACAGAAGTTTATAACACAGTGATGTGAAAATAAAAAATCATTTTTCTTTCCTCAAAAATTATTTTTTAGCCCACAATTTTTTATTTTCACAAGAGTAACAGGAGAAATTGGACCCAAAAAGTTGTTGTCCAGTTTCTCCTGAGTACGCTGATACCCCATATGTGGGGGGGAACCACTGTTTGGGCACACCTCGGGGCTCGGAAGGGAAGTAGTGACTTTTAAAAAGCAGACTTTGATGGAATGGTCTGCGGGCGTCACGTTGCGTTTGCAGAGCCCCTGATGTGCCTAAACAGTAGAAACCCCCCACAAGTAACCCCTCTTTGGAAACTAGACCCCCCAAGGAACTTATCTAGATATGTGGTGAGCACTTTGAACCCCCAAGTGCTTCACAGAAGTTTACAACGCAGAGCCGTGAAAATAAAAAATCATGTTTCTTTTCTCAAAAATGATGTTTTAGCAAGCAATTTTCTATTTTCTCAAGAGTAACAGGAGAAATTGGACCCCAATAGTTGTTGCCGAGTTTGTTCTGAGTACACTGATACCAAATATGTGGGGGTAAACCACTGTTTGGGCACACGTCGGGGCTCGGAAGGGAAGAAGTGACTTTTGAAATGCAGACTTTGATGGAATGGTCTGCGGGCGTCACGTTGCGTTTGCAGAGCCCCTGATGTGCCTAAACAGTAGAAACCCCCCACAAGTGACCCCTCTTTGGACACTAGACCCCCCAAGGAACTTATCTAGATATGTGGTGAGCACTTTGAACCCCCAAGTGCTTCACAGAAGTTTACAACGCAGAGCCGTGAAAATAAAAAATCATGTTTCTTTTCTCAAAAATGATGTTTTAGCAAGCAATTTTTTATTTTCACAAGGGTAACAGGAGAAATTGGACCCCAATAAGGTTATGTGCCCACGCTGCGGATTTTCCTGCGGATTTTTCCGCAGCAGATTTGCACTGCGGTGTTCACTGTGGATTTTCTTGCGGTTTCTTCTGCAGATTCTTCTGCAGGTTTTCACCAGCACTTTCCTATTTTTGCTGGTTGAAACCCGCTGCGGAATCCACACAAACAATTGACATGCTGCGGAAAATAATCCGCAGCGTTTCCGCGCGGCTTTTTCCGCAGCATGTGCACAGCGTTTTTTTTTTCCTTAGGTTTACATGGTACTGTAAACTTTGGGAAAACTGCTGCGGATCCGCAGCGGCCAAATCCGCTGCGGATCCGCAGCAAAATCCGCAGCATGTGCACACAGCCTAATTGTTGCCCAGTTTGTCCTGAGTATGCTGGTACCCCATATGTGGGGGTAAACCACTGTTTGGGCGCACGCCGGGGCTCGGAAGGGAGGGAGCACCATTTGACTTTTTGAATGCAAGATTGGCTGGAATCAATGGTGGCGCCATGTTGATTTGGAGACCCCTGATGTGCCGTAACAGTGGAAACCCCTCAATTCTAACTCCAACACTAACCCCAACACACCCCTAACCCTAATCCCAACTCTAACCCTAATTCCAACCCTAACCCTAAGACTATGTGCCCACGTTGCGGATTTGTGTGAGATTTTTCCGCACCATTTTTGAAAAATCCGCAGGTAAAAGGCACTGCATTTTACCTGCGGATTTACGGCGGATTTCCAGTGTTTTTTGTGCGGATTTCACCTGTGGATTCCTATTGAGGAACAGGTGTAAAACGCTGCGGAATCTGCACAAAGAATTGACATGCTGCGGAAAATACAACACAGCGTTTCCGCGCGGTATTTTCCGCACCATGGGCACAGCGGATTTGGTTTTCCATAGGTTTACATGGTACTGTAAACCTGATGGAAAACTGCTACGAATTCGCAGCGGACAATCCGTTGCGGATCCGCAGCCAAATCCGCACCATGTGCACAAAGCCTAATTCTAACCCTAACCCTAGTTCTAACCCTAATTCTAGCCATAACCCAAACCCTAGCCCTAAGGCCAGGTTCACATTGCGCTAGCAGCACCCCGTTCAGCACATACGCTAATGGGCTGCTGCTAGCGCAAGTGCCGACGTTTGCATCGCGCTAGCGCAGATAGAGCATCTGCTAGCTCTATCTGCGCTAGCAGCAGCCCGCATCTCCGGGTCTGTCACTCAATGACAGCACATCCCTAGCATACACTCATTGTGGGCGTGCGCTAGTGATGCGTCTGACATTGCTGTCAATGGCGGCCATAACGGACTACGTTACATCACGTTTATGCCGTGGTGTAACGTAGTCCGTCTAACGGACTGCTTAGACGCAGTGTGAACTAACCCTAACCCTAACCCGGCAAAGAAAAAAAAAATATTTATTTTATTTTTGTCCCTACCTATGGGGGTGATAAAGGGGGGGTTATTTATTATTTTTTTTATTTTGATCGCTGTGATAGAACCTATCACAGCGATCAAAATGTACTTGTAACGAATCTGCCGGCCGGCAGATTCCTCGGGCGCACTGCGCATGCGCCCGCCATTTTCCAAGATGGCGGCACCCATGCAGCAGCCGGATGGACACCGGGAGGGACACGGGAGGTCGGTAAGTATGATGGGGAGGATCAGATAGCGGGGGGGGGGGATCGGACAGCGGGGGGAGCGGACAGGAGGGCGGAGGACATGAAATGAGAGGACGGAGGACCGGAGGGGAGGCGATTGGTGGCGGTGGGTGGGTCAGATCACGATCTCCAGCCATGGCTGATGCTATTGCAGCATAGGCCATGGCTGGATTGTAATATTTCACCAATTTTCATTGGTGAAATATTACTATCGCTCTGATTGAAAGTGAAAGTGAAACGTCACTTTCAACAGCCAATCAGAGCGATCGTAGCCACGGGGGGGGGGGGGTGTGAAGCCACCCCCCTGGGCTAAAGTACCACTCCCCCTGTCCCTGCGGGCCGGGTGAAATTACAGTTACCCCTTTCACCCGGCCTGCAGGAGCCCAATCCGGCCATGACGCATATGCTGCGTCACAGGTCGGAATGGCACAGGTTTTCGTGATGCATACGGTGCATCAAAGGTCGGGAAGGGGTTAAGATTGACAAGCTTAAGAAATAAGAATTGATGTTTTTGGCATTAAAATGGACACTGTAGGTGTTTTCCTGTCCTCCACTCACTGCAGACTTTGATTCCCCATTGACTTGAATTGGGTTTCGTGTTTCGGTCGGCCCCCAACTTTTCGCAATGTCGGGTTTCGCGAAACCCGACTCGATCCTTAAAAAGTAAAAGTCGCTCAACTCTACATGACACCAGACACATGCTGCCCAAACTATGGGCAGCATGTATGAGGCACTGGCTGTACGATTTCAGCCAGGTGTGATGAATTATGAAATGCTGTGTGGTTTCAGAGACAATCATACTTTTAATAGCTACCGAGGACTGAGCCGCACTGTGTACTAGTTGTACTGCTGGGTCATAGGCGCCTTCTCCTCTTCCGCTGACAGGTCTCTGCCATTCACATATAGGCAGAGGTTTGTCAGTCACTGTTAGTGGGTGGAGATGTCACAATACGTATTTCGACCCAACGTGGTCGGTAAGCAGACGGCATAACAAACTCACAATGGGATGGAAAAGAGGGGAGGAAGGCCGTATAAATATGGAAATGAAGGAATGGTCACCTGCTGCTCAAACCTGAGCCTCTCCCTGCACTTCCCTAATGCCCTAAGTGGGTCCTTCCCCCACCGCCGTCAGGATCCTCGCCCCTAGTTGTCACCTCACCCTGCCCTGGCTAGTGCACTGGCCACAAGGAGCACTATCCTCACCACTGCAGATGTTACCACACAGGGGATAGTGACAAACACAAAAGGGACGAGGAAAAAACACCACACTTAGCTTCCAGACTCAGCTGTCAAGCTCCACACAGCAGGTGACTCTGAAGTCGGACTCCAAACTCCACTCAGTGTAGAATACGACACCAGGACCTCAAACAGCTGATACACGCCGGCACCAGAGAGCTCCTCACACATCGGCTGGTCTCCAGAGAAACTGTATCACCAACAGTCAGTTGATGCATCAGGTGACCATTTAAAGGATGGTGGGAGTGGTCACTACCCACATCAGCTGACCCAGCAGTACGGCAGTTACACCAGATTGCCAGCGGAGGGGGGGGGGAACTGACATTAACCCCCAATGGTCCTGAAAGGAAAAAAATCTACTTTTAAAACATAGTGGAACCAGAGCTGCCACGAATCCAAAAATGGATCGTGACAGGGGAGAAGCTGAGGACCCGCCTGTATGACTAGAGCACAGTGCGGTACTAGTCATACAGGCAGGTCGACATGATCCATAAACCAGAACAAACAATGTTAAAAGCATCTAAAAAGTGCATAAAGGCACAAGACTAAACACAAAGCCCACCGAAGCATCCTGATATGTGCCGCTAATCCTTCAACATAAATGTATGACATAATTCATACTATGAAAAGTGCAAAAATGACCAGTGCATCCATATTAAATCATTTGCCCCGTATTCACATGTAAAGCGCCATGGAATAAATGGCGCTATAAAAATGTATAATAATAAAATAATAATAAAGTAATCAACCCACAAAGTATCCAAAGAAAAAAATGCCATATATTGTACATAAAATCGTAATGACCAACGTGCAAGATAAATCATTGCACTATATAAAAATAAATAAATTGATACATAATAAATAAATACAAACACAACCACAATAATGACAAAGGGGGACACCAAAAGGGGAAGAAATTAATTTACGGCAGTATATAGTGCTGCAAATTTACACAAGCTGACCCATTTTCATGCATAGCTGACCGGCTCTTAGTTCTGACGTTTTCTTTTTTTCCAGTTTCCGTATGTGAGTAGTGCAGATCTGGGCAGTGCGTGCGGTACATTTATACCAATCTGATTAATGAGTAATCTCATGAAGTCTTGGTGACGTCCCGGGCCGTGTCACCTATCTGCCATTGTTTCTGCACGCAGCGATTCTGTGTATCATCTGCTTGCGCCAGTTGTCTAAAATAGAGTTAATATGTTCCTGCCAATGTGCCTGGGCAATATTCTGGCATCTGTGATAACATTATGGCACACAGACTTAGCTGCTATTATATTGGCTATGAAAAGCATCTACTGCATTACTTTCTCTTTGTCAGCTTACTGACAGCACCATAGGTGCTGGAACTTCCTCTCCCGTCACTTTCCAGAATGTATTGCTTTTGTCATTTGTAAGAGTATGCCAGAGTCAGTCGCACTTCTCCCTTTCCCTTTACGATAAATGTACTATTTTATGATTATGAACTTGCATGTCTGTTTTATAATGCTGTACAGTGTTGGAAGGGACAGCGTAAGGTTAGAAATAGTAGTCAGGAATGGGAAGCACAGTTTAGTAGAAGTAAGGGGAGGGGGCACTACTGTATAGTGCGGTATTATTAGAAGTTATGCTCACATTGCAGGGGACTTTCCAGGTAGGGTGGAGCTAGAATTGGGTGTAGTGTACTTGCGGGTAGGAACTTCCTGACAAAGATCAGAGTGTGGTGATGTTATGAGGAGATGAGACAGATAAGCCAAGGGGCTAGAGAGGATTAAAGACATACGGGACCCCTAGAGAAGCAGCGTGCGCGCGGTCACTTTACATTTCAGTGGTCATTCTGGGATTATACGGGGGGCATATGGCCAGGATTAGGCAGAATTATGGATGCCTCTTACTTCTTTCAAGGAAAGCCAGATGGAAGATCAACTAAATCTAGTGGACCTAAGGAGCTGCAGGGGCAAAAGTAATGTCTTCGGGACTAGGACTATCAGAAAGTACAGGGAAAGGTCAGGAACTGTAATTGAAAACAGACTGTACTGTATTTGTAACGGAACTCCTGTGTGTGAGTGAAGTTGTGTTGTTGGAAATGAATCCTAAGTCTGAAATCGTTTTTGTGGACTCTGAATTGGAAACCAGCAGCCCCCTCGTCATGACTACCACCCCCGACCACCTCACAAAATTGGCATAGTCAGCAGGATTTAGATTCCTCGCATTTGAAAAGCAGAGGAACCCCAGGGATGATTAAAGATGGCCGCCGTTAGAGACTTTAAAATGGCGGATGATGGCGTGGAGACTGGCGATAACTCCGTTGATCGTGGGCGTCCGAAATTGAAAACGGCGTGAAAATCTGCCAGGCAGAAGCAATGGCCTGAGCCCAGGTCACATCCCCTGGTGAGCGGTGCCCACTCTTGGTGGGCGTGGCAAAGAAAGAAGAAGCCCCATCCCCTACAGCAGATTCCTGACGAATGAGAGGAGTGCAAAGCTGAACGGGCTCAGCAACCGGAAGTGGCTCCACCCACGGAAGGGCAGAGTTGGAAGAAGGAGTCTGCATGGAGGACAGTGCGGCACCATTGCTGAGCATGCGGTCTAAACGAGCAGCCGTGGAACGGTCACAGCTGTGGCCCTTATCTCACGTGGACAGAGCAGAGGATCATCCCGGTCAGATGCGTCACAGGCGGTGAGTCCAACATCGGCCTTAGCCCCTGTCCCACAACCCATCAGACACCCAGGAGAGCCCCAGGTCAACACCACTGAGGAAGCTAGATGGATATCAGGGGTTATGGAAGAGAAGAAGCGTCAGGAGTGTCGCATTAGGCAAGAGCAGCAGTGTCCTGGATGCGGAGCCATGGCTGGCCGGATGACACGCGGCCTGATAAAATACTTCAACTTCTCTAAAGGATACAGGTTAATCCAAGAGGCCGGGACTGCTGACAAGGTTTATGTGAATGCCTGGTCCATATGGTAGGAGGGTTCCCTGCAGGAGTGGGACCTGGTGGCCTCTATAAAAAAGGAGGGGCCCAGGTAACCATACGCCATCGCGGTTACCATGATTTCCAGTATTGAAGAGAGGCCCAACATATTGTGCGGCCGCCTGTTATGGCTGCAGCTCAAGTGGCTACCCCCTATATCTGGGAACCTTACAACCCCAAGAGCGATAACGCCCGCGAGTGAAGCGGTGGCAGCAGTCAGACCACAGGAGCGGGAGGCTCCAAGATCACTGAATCAATTGTCAGCCAGAGGAAGAAGCGGGAGAGGCAGTGGAAAGTCCTCCTTCAGTATATCCTCAGGCAACACATTTGTTTATGTGGAGGGACACAGAGCGGCACAATATGCCAGCTGCAAAGACGGTGAATAAAGGCTGCCCTTTTTAGAGAAGTTGTGCTAGTTGCACCTGAGAAAAATAGATATGTATAAGACTGTTCTTCATCCCTGAGGGCAGGAGACTCTGAATGACCGGGAACAACTGGTGCAGGCCACAGTGGGCCACAGTTGAGCAAGTTTTAAATGTGATCTTTTTCCCCCTTCCAAGTTTTTTTGTGCACATTTGCGCATTCCCTGCTGGATTACGGGACTGAGACCCTAATGGCTTTGAACATCCTTTGCAATAAAAACAGACTCTGTGCTGCTGCTGCTTTATGACTGCACCCTATAAGACCAGAACTGACTTTATCTTAACTTTAACTTTCCTCTAGTAGTTGAGGAGCAGCATAATTATTTTTAAAGGGCCGTACTTTGTATAAAGAAGGGAGGGGGAAGCCTGAACAGGAGGACCCGAGGAGCAAGCCGGGTCAGGATCACATGGACTGTGAACGCTCCTGGACTGTTGGAACTGTGGTGAGTTGGCCACTTGGCCATTACGTTTGTTTGGACTCCCTGAATAGAAAAAAAGGACTAGCCAACGGGCCCGGTGTTTCCTAAAGTGAACTGGATATGTGTCCGGGCCATGAGCAAGGGGACCGGGGTCAGTTGGACCCATATTTAAACAGGAACTTGAACATTTTTGATGATTTCCCTACTGAAGAGGGATCGGGGGTCATGCGGACTCGTGTTAGTGAAAGAACTCAAGCACACTGTGTCATGGTCCCCATGGAGGAGGGACCAAGGTCAAACGGATCCGTAGGACTAAGCGGATAACCCAAGGATCATGTCGGGTTGAAAGAGACTGCCCATGGATCTGCGGGCAAATGTGTAATGTTGGCCAAAGGACCCGTTTAATAAAGAAAATGTTGATTTTAGGAGTATTAAAAGTAGAAAATGTTAATGTTTAAAGGTAATTTTATATGATGGTACTACTCGGTATTTTACCAGTATTATATGGTCGGGGACGACCATGTTTTAGAATGGAGGATTGTAAGAGTTTGCCAGAGTCAGTCGCACTTCTCCCTTCTCCTTTAAGACAAATGCGCTATTTTATGATTATTAGCTCTGCTTTATAATGCTGTACAGTGCTGGAAAGGACAGCGTATGGTTAGAAACAGTAGAAAAGAATGGGAATCACAGTTTAGTAGAAGTCAGGGAAGGGGGCACTATAGTTATTCTCACATCACAGGGGACTTTCCAAGTTGGGAGGAGCTAGTATGCGGGGTGTAGTGTACTTGAGGGTAGGAACTTCCTGATAAAGATCAGTGTGGCGATGATATGAGAGATGAGACAGATAAGCCAATGGGCTGGAGAAAATTAAAGACATACAGGACCCCAAGAAGAAGCAGCATGGGGCTGTCACTTTATAGTTTGGTGGTCATTCTTGTATTATCCGGGGCCTATGGCTAGGACTAGGCATAATTATAGATGCCTCTTACTTCTTTCAAGGGAAGCCGGATGGAAGATCAACTGAATCTAGAGGACCTAAGGGCACGGGAGCTGCAGGGGCAAAAGTAATGTCTTCGGGACAAGGATCATCAGAAAGTACATGGAAAGGTCAGGAACTGCAATTGAAAATGGACAGTACTGTAATTGTACCGGAACTCCTGTGTGTGAGTAAAGTTGTTTTGTTGGAAATAAATTCTAAGTCTGAAATTGTTTTTGTGGACTCTGGATTGGAAACCAGGATAACAGCCCGGAGGAGATCCCAGAGATTGAAGTGAGTGACTTGCACTGCACACATAACACACAGCAGTTGGGACTTTGTATTTTCTTTGCGGGGTGCCAGGGTGTGGGACCACAGCAGCCCCTCGTCATGACTACCACCCTAGCCACCTCACACATTGACCAACATTTCGCTTGCTCTGAACTGAGAGCCTGCCCATCTGTTAGGCATAGAGCCACACTCGCTTCCCGTAATCCAGCCATCTCAACTGCTAGAAATGGATTACATTTAACAGTATGTAGCAGACAGCTAACATACAGTTAGAGAAAAGGGAGACGCTTCTTAAATGAAAATATTTTGTGTCAGTGAAACGCATATGAAACACCCGTCTTACTAAATTCTCTCCAATAGATGATTTATTGCACCATTAGAAAGTCTGATACAGTGCCTTGCGAAAATATTCGGCCCCCTGGAACTCTTTAACCTTTTTCCACTTATCATGCTTCAAACATAAAGATACCAAATGTAAATTTTTGATGAAGAATCAGCAACAAGTGGAACACAATTGTGAAGTGGAATTAAATTTATTGGTTATTTTACATTTTTGTGGAAATTCAAAAACTGAAAAGTGTGGCGTGCAATATTATTCGGGCCCTTTACTTTCAGTGCAGCAAACTCACTCCAGAAGTTCATTGTGGATCTCAGAATGGTCAAATGTTGTCCTAAATGCCTAATGATGATAAATATAATCCACTGGTGTGTAAGCAAGTCTCCGTATAAATGTACCTGCTCTGTAATAGTCTCAGGGTTCTGTTTGAAGCACAGAGACCATCATGAAGACCAAGGAACACAATAGGCAGGTCCGTGATACTGTTGTGGAGAAGTTTAAAGCTGGTTTTGGATACAAACTGATTTCCAAAACTTTAAACATCCCAAGGAGCACTGTGCAAGCGATCATATTGAAATGGAAGGAGCATCATATCACTGCAGATCTACCAAGACCCGACCGTCCCTCTAAACTTTCATCTCAAACAAGGAGAAGATTAATCAGAGATGCAGCCAAGAGGCCCATGATCACTCTGGATGAACTGCAGAGATCTACAGCTGAGGTGGGACGGTCTGTCCATAGGACAACAATCAGTCGTACACTGCACAAATCTGGCCTTTATGGAAGAGTGGCAAGAAGAAAGCCATTTCTCAAAGATATCCATAAAAAGTGTTGTTTAAAGTTTGCAACAAGCCACCTGGGAGACTCACCAAACATGTGGGAGAAGGTGCTCTGGTCAGATGAAACCAAAATCGAACTTTTTGGCTACAATTCCAAACGATATGTTTGTTCTAAAGGCATCACAGCTCATCACCCTGAACACACCATCCCCACTGTCAAACATGGAGGTGGCAGCATCATGGTTTGGGCCTGCTTTTCTTCAGCAGGGACAGGGAAGATGGTTAAAATTGATGGGAAGATGGATGGAGCCAAATACAGGACCATTCTTGAAGAAAACCTGTTGGAGTCTGCAAAAGACCTGAGACTGGGATGGATATTTGTCTTCCAACAAGACAATGATCCCAAATATAAAGCAAAATCTACAATGGAATGGTTCACAAATAAACATATTTAGGTGTTAGAATGGCCAAGTCAAAGTCCAGACCTCAATCCAATCGAGAATCTGTGGAAAGAGCTGAAAACTGCTGTTCGCAAACGATCTCCATCAAACCTCACTGAGCTCGAGCTGTTTGCCAAGGAAGAATGGGCGAGAATTTCAGTCTCTGGATGAACAAAACTGACAGAGACATACCCCAAGTGACTTGCAGCTGTAATCGCAGCAAAAGGTGGCGCAACAAAGTATTAAGTTAAAGGGGCCGAATAATATTGCACGCCCCACTTTTCAGTTTTTGAATTTCCACAAAAATTTTAAATAACCAATAAATTTCATTCAATTTCACAATTGTGTTCCACTTGTTGTCGTTTCTGCACCCAAAATTTACCAAAAGTCTTCACCAAAAATGTTAATTTAGTATCTTTATGCTTGAAGCATGGTATGTGGGAAAAGGTTGAAAAGTTCCAGGGGGCCGAATACTTTCGCAAGGCACTGTATATCATATAATACTAGGATGTTAGAGTTGGAAGGGACCTCCAGGGTCATCGTGTCTAACCCCCTGCTCAATGCAGGATTCACCAAACCACCTCAGACAGATGTCTGTCCAGCCTCTGTTTGAACACTTCCATTGAAGGAGAACTCTCCACCTCTTGTGGCCTGTTCCACTCATTGATCACCCTTACTATTTTCTAATATCTAATCTGTATCTTCTCTCTTTCAGTTTCATTCCATTACCTCCCGTGTTTCCATGTGCTAATGATAATAATGATCCCTCTTCATTGTGACAACCCTTCAGATATTGGTAGAAGCTATTAACCCCTTTCCAACATGTGCCGTAATAATATGCACATGTCGGATCCCCTCTGTTGGGTGTGGGTTCCGGTAATGATCCCGCACCTTTTGGGGCACATGACAGCTGATCTATACAACTTACATGTGCCTCTACAGCCGCAGGTGGAACTACAATCCACCCGCGGCTGTTAACTAGATAAATGCCGCTGTCAATGTTTCACAGGGGCATTTAACTTGCCCTTACAGGAAGCGCACTGGCTCCCCCCATCAGTGACCCCATCACATGATCGCGGGTCACCGATGGGTTGGCATGACAACCAGAGGTCTGCAGCACACTTTTTTGGTAGTCATTGCCAGGTTGTTATGAGTGCTGCCCCATGGTCAGCGCTCATAGGAAGTGAGCATTTCTGCTACACACAGGCAATCTGATCATCGCTTGTGTGTAGCAGAGGTGATCAAAGTACTTAAACTTCTAGGCTTACATGGAGACTATTGAAGCATGCAAAAAGTAAGAAAGATTTTTTAAAATGTTAAAAAATAAAAAAATATAAAAGTTCAAATTGCCCTCTTTCGCCCTATTCAAAATAAAACAATTAAAAAAAATCAAATATACACATATTTGGTATCATCAAGTTCAGAATCGCCCAATCTATCAATATAAAATAAAAATAAATCCGATCGCTAAACGGCGTAACGAGAGAAAAAAAATTAATTGCCAGAGTTACGTTTCTTTGGTAGATGCTACATTGCAATGAAATGCAATAGCGGGTGATCAAAACATTGTATCTACACCAAAATGGTAACAATAAAAATGCCAGGTTGGTGCACAAAAATTAAGCCCTCACCCAACCCCAGATCATGAAAAATGGAGACACTACAAGTCTTGGAAAATGGCACAATTTTTTAAAACAAATTTAGGATTTTTTTTACCGCTTAAATAAAAAAGAACCTAGACTTATTTGGTGTCTATGAACTCGTAATGACCTGGAGAATCATAACGACAGGTCAGTTTTAGCATTTAATGAACATGGTAAAAAAAAAAAAAAAAACAACTGTGGGATTGCATTTTTTTTTTGCAATTTTACAACACTTGGAATTTTGTTTCCGTTTTCCAGTTCACGATATGTTGAAACCAAAGGCATAGTTCAAAAGTACAACTTGTCCCTCAAAAAACAAGCCCTGACATGGCCATATTGAAGGAAAAATAAAAAAAGTTATTGCTCTGGGAAGAAGGGGAGCAAAAAACGAAAATGTAAAAATGGAAAATGACCTGGGGGTTAAGGGGTTAAGTCTCTTCTAACCTTCTTTTTTGCAAGCTAAACAGTTTTACCTGCTCAAATAAATATGATTTATTTTTAAGCTAGGGGTCTGTTACAGGTACCGCAATGTGCACAGTTACAGGTACGTCAAAGTGCTCAGGTACAGGTACATCAATGGCCACAGTTAGAGGTACGTCAATGTGCACAAATAAGAGTACATCAATGTGCACAGTTACAGGTATGTCAAGGTGCACAGTTACAGGTACATCAGCGCACAGTTACAGGTACGTCTAAGTGCGCAGTTATAGGTACATCAATGCGCAGTTACAGGTACGTCAATCTGCACTGCACAGGTAAATCAATTCGCTCAGTTACAGGTACATCAATGTGCGCAGTTACAGGTATAGTGACATCATACGCCGGCGACGTACGCGCTGACGTCAGCTGCCAGCCTCTGATTGGCTGGCAGCTTTTAACTATTTTTTAGGAGAAAGCTTTTAACTATTGCTGTACGGGCCTTGGCTCGCACGGCAATAGAATTTAACTGAACCTGTGTCTCGGACCCAGGTTCAGTTACTGCACCGGCAGAAGCCTGCCACTGAGGCCCGATGGCCAGAAGAGAGTGGGCCCCATGTGGGCCCTCTCTGGCTATCGGGCCCCATGCACCAGTTAGGGCAGTAATGCCCTGATGGTGGCCCTGATAGTACCAGTCAGAAGCAAAGACAACTGTTCATGCAATATTTCCCCTCGTTCTTACTGGAATGTGCACATTGTAGATTCAGAATGAAGTCAGCAAAACCACAAAAGAACACGTGGAAATAAGGAGTAAAGAAATACATGTGAAACTAACCAGAATATGTGTTATCCTCAGATTCCTCATAGTACTCCCCATTTACTCAGATGATTGCTTTACCCCCACTTTGGCATTCTCTTTGGAGCTTCATCAGAACATCACCTGGAATGGCTTCCAACATTCTTGAAGGAATTCCCAGAGGTGTTAAGAACTTAATGGTTTCTTTGCCTTCACTCTTTGTCCAACTCATCCCAAACTATCTCAGTTGAGTTCAACCCTTCGGGCACAAGTTTTAAGTGGCTACTAAATTATTTCAAATAACTATTATTTATTGTGATAATAATTTATGCAAATTACCTTTTCGGAGCGGAAGAGAACTTGAAGTCTGAAGCCACCTATTGGAAGTAGCCATCCTAAAAGTCTAGTGCCACCTATTGGAATTAGCCATCCTAAATGTTTAGTGACACCTATTGGAAGTAGCCATACTAAATGTTTAGTGCCACCTATTGGAAGTAGCCATCCTAAAAGTCTAGTGCCACCTATTGGAATTAGCCATCCTAAATGTTTAGTGCCACCTATTGGAAGTAGCCATACTAAATGTTTAGTGCCACCTATTGGAAGTAGCCATCCTAAAAGTCTAGTGCCACCTATTGGAATTAGCCATCCTAAATGTTTAGTGCCACCTATTGGAAGTAGCCATACTAAAAGTCTAGTGCCATCTATTGGAAGTAGCCATCCTAAAAGTCTAGCGCCACCTATTGGAAGTAGCCATCCTAAAAGTCTAGTTACACCTATTGAAATTAAGCATCCTAAAAGTCTGGTGTCACCAATTGGAAGTAACCATCCTGAAAGTCTAGTGTCACCTATTGGAAGTAGCCATCCTAAAAGTCTAGTGCCACCTATTGGAAGTAGCCATCTTAGAAGTCTAGTGTGTTATGAACAGGTAATTCAGAACCACAATGGACCTTGAAGTTCAGAGCACACAAGGTGACCTGACATTTACCAAAAACATAGGACGAGCTCTGAGACGTGGGAACTCTGCTGACCGCAATCCCTAATCCTTACACACCACACTAGAGGTAGCCGTGGATTGCGCCTAACGCTCCCTATGCAACTCGGCACAGCCTGAGAAACTAACTAGCCCTGAAGATAGAAAAATAAGCCTACCTTGCCTCAGAGAAATTCCCCAAAGGAAAAGGCAGCCCCCCACATATAATGACTGTGAGTAAAGATGAAATACAAACACAGAGATGAAATAGATTTAGCAAAGTGAGGCCCGACTTACTGAATAGACCGAGGATAGGAAAGATAGCTTTGCGGTCAACACAAAAACCTACAAACAACCACGCAGAGGGGCAAAAAGACCCTCCGCACCGACTAACGGTACGGAGGTGCTCCCTCTGCGTCTCAGAGCTTCCAGCAAGCAAGAAAAACCAATATAGCAAGCTGGACAGAAAATATAGCAAACAAAAAATAACACAAGCAGAACTTAGCTTATGCAGGATAGAGAGGCCACAGGAACGATCCAGGAGGAAGCAAGACCAATACTAGAACATTGACTGGAGGCCAGGATCAAAGCACCAGGTGGAGTTAAATAGAGCAGCACCTAACGACTTAACCTCATCACCTGAGGAAGGAAACTCAGAAGCCGCAGTACCACTCTCATCCACCAAAGGAAGCTTATAGACAGAACCAGCCGCAGTACCACTCACGACCACAGGAGGGAGCTTGGCCACAGAATTCACAACAGTACCCCCCCCTTGAGGAGGGGTCACCGAACTCTCACCAGAGCCCCCAGGCCGACCAGGATGAGCCACATGAAAGGCACGAACCAGATCGGCAGCATGGACATCAGAGGCAAAGACCCAGGAATTATCTTCCTGACCATAACCTTTCCACTTAACCAGATACTGGAGTTTCCGTCTCGAAACACGAGAATCCAAAATCTTCTCCACAATATACTCCAATTCCCCTTCAACCAAAACCGGAGCAGGAGGATCAATAGATGGAACCACAGGTGCCACGTATCTCCGCAACAATAACCTATGGAACACGTTATGGATGGAAAAAGAAGTCGGAAGAGTCAAACGAAAAGACACAGGATTAAGATCCTCAGAAATCCTATATGGACCAATGAAACGAGGCTTAAATTTAGGAGAGGAAACCTTCATAGGAATATAACGAGATGACAACCAAACCAAATCCCCAACACGAAGTCGGGGACCCACACAGCGCCTGCGGTTAGCGAAACGTTGAGCCTTCTCCTGGGACAAAGTCAAATTGTCCACTACATGAGTCCAAATCTGCTGCAACCTATCCACCACAGTATCCACACCAGGACAGTCCGAAGACTCAACCTGCCCTGAAGAGAAACGAGGGTGGAACCCAGAATTGCAGAAAAACGGCGAAACCAAAGTAGCCGAACTGGCCCGATTATTAAGGGCGAACTCAGCCAAAGGCAAAAAGGACACCCAATCATCCTGATCAGCAGAAACAAAACATCTCAGATATGTTTCCAAGGTCTGATTGGTTCGTTCAGTCTGGCCATTTGTCTGAGGATGGAAAGCCGAGGAAAAAGACAAATCAATGCCCATCCTAGCACAAAAGGCTCGCCAAAACCTCGAAACAAACTGGGAACCTCTGTCAGAAACGATGTTCTCTGGAATGCCATGTAAACGAACCACATGCTGAAAAAACAATGGCACCAAATCAGAGGAGGAAGGCAATTTAGACAAGGGCACCAAATGGACCATCTTAGAGAAGCGATCACAAACCACCCAAATGACTGACATTCTTTGAGAGACGGGGAGATCCGAAATAAAGTCCATAGAGATATGTGTCCAAGGCCTCTTCGGGACCGGCAAGGGCAAAAGCAACCCACTGGCACGAGAACAGCAGGGCTTAGCCCGAGCACAAATCCCACAGGACTGCACAAAAGAACGCACATCCCGCGACAGAGACGGCCACCAAAAGGATCTAGCCACCAAATCTCTGGTACCAAAGATTCCAGGATGACCAGCTAACACCGAACAATGAACCTCAGAGATAACTTTATTCGTCCACCTATCAGGGACAAACAGTTTCTCCGCTGGGCAACGGTCAGGTCTATTAGCCTGAAATTTTTGCAGCACCCGCCGCAAATCAGGGGAGATGGCAGACAAAATTACCCCCTCTTTGAGAATACCCGCCGGCTCAGACAAACCCGGAGAATCGGGCACAAAACTCCTAGACAGGGCATCCGCCTTCACATTTTTAGAGCCCGGAAGGTACGAAACCACAAAGTCAAAATGGGAGAAAAACAGTGACCAACGAGCCTGTCTAGGATTCAACCGTTTGGCAGACTCGAGATTAGTCAAGTTTTTGTGATCAGTCAAGACCACCACGCGATGCTTAGCTCCTTCAAGCCAATGATGCCACTCCTCGAATGCCCACTTCATGGCTAGCAACTCTCGATTGCCAACATCATAATTTCGCTCAGCAGGCGAAAATTTCCTGGAAAAGAAGGCGCATGGTTTCATCACCGAGCAATCAGAACTTCTCTGCGACAAAACAGCCCCTGCTCCAATTTCGGAAGCATCAACCTCGACCTGGAACGGAAGCGAAACATCTGGTTGGCACAACACAGGGGCAGAAGAAAAACGACTCTTCAACTCCTGAAAAGCTTCCACAGCAGCAGAAGACCAATTGACCACATCAGCACCCTTCTTGGTTAAATCAGTCAACGGTTTAGCAATGCTAGAAAAATTAGCGATGAAGCGACGATAAAAATTAGCAAAGCCCAGGAACTTCTGCAGACTCTTCAGAGATGTTGGCTGAGTCCAATCATAAATGGCCTGAACTGTAACAGGGTCCATCTCGATAGTAGAAGGAGAAAAAATGAACCCCAAAAATGAAATCTTCTGAACACCAAAGAGACACTTTGACCCCTTCACAAACAAAGAATTAGCACGCAGGACCTGGAACACCATTCTGACCTGCTTCACATGAGACTCCCAATCATCCGAGAAGACCAAAATATCATCCAAGTATACAATCAGGAATTTATCCAGGTACTCTTGGAAGATGTCACGCATAAAGGACTGAAACACTGATGGAGCATTAGAAAGTCCGAATGGCATAACCAGGTACTCAAAATGGCCTTCGGGCGTATTAAATGCTGTTTTCCATTCATCGACCCGTTTGATACGCCCAAGATTATACGCACCACGAAGATCTATCTTGGTGAACCAACTAGCCCCCTTAATCCGAGCAAACAAATCAGACAGCAGCGGCAAGGGGTACTGAAATTTGACCGTAATTTTATTTAGAAGGCGGTAATCAATACAAGGTCTCAGCGAACCATCCTTCTTGGCCACAAAAAAGAAACCCGCTCCCAATGGCGACGATGACGGGCGAATATGACCCTTCTCCAAAGACTCCTTCACGTAACTCCGCATAGCGGCGTGCTCAGGTACAGATAAATTAAACAGTCGACCCTTAGGAAACTTACTACCAGGAATCAAATCGATAGCACAATCACAATCCCTATGCGGAGGTAGGGCACTGGACTTGGGCTCATCGAATACATCCCGGTAATCAGACAAGAACTCTGGGACCTCAGAAGGGGTGGATGATGAGATAGACAGAAATGGAACATCACTGTGACGCCCAGGAGACCGGGATACCCAGCACCAGACCAATGGGGTCTGTCTCTTGAGGGGGATGTCACAGGTGGCTTGACCCGGTGCTGTGGCCTCAGGCAATGCACAGTGTAAGAGGTATCGTGAGGGGACAGGCACTTACTTGATCAGCAGCAGGTTCTCCCAGCGGTGACGATCCCGATCCTGGATAGATGGCTATTGTCCAAATGAAAGACTGAGGCACTGAAACGTTTAACCAGTTTACTTTAACATAAAAGGATTTACAACCAGTCCTGTCACCGGAGTCTGTATGGGAACTCTGAGTTACTTTGACCCTGCCGGGGTCTTCGCCTCTTATTGTGCGCAATTTCTGTGTGGCCCTGCTGCTGTATGTGAACTGGCTGCCGGCCCAATCTGTCCCCTCTGGGTCCTGGTTCGACGGGCAACCCGAGTCCTTTTATCGGCTTACCCCCTCCGGGAGTACCGCTGAACTCTGTCTGTTGCTGCGTCCGGCCCTAGTGAAGCTGATATCACCTCACGTTTTTCCGGTTGCTGTATTATATATAATGAATACAGCCACGGATCCGGTATCCGTCTTTGCGCCTGTTCTGGGTAGTGATTAATGCTACCCGGTTCTCACAATGTCCCTTTTCTCTGTCCCTCTTCTCCTCAGGCCGGTGATTTGGGCCTGGAAACCGTCATAGGGCTGTTAGAAATTCAGCTGTATGACCTCTCACTATCAGCTCCTTAGCCCAACTGCCATTTCTTCTCTCAGACCAGAATGGATTAAGGGGAGTCTCTGGAGCTCCCCCTTCTGGCCGGAGGTGGTAGTGCAGTTTTGCTATCTTAATATTTGTGTTTAGTGTCAGTAACTATTTTTGTGGCAAATACCCCTAGGGGTGCCACATTACCATGTACCCCCTGACAACCCCAGCTGGACACAGACATTGATTTCCAATCTAATACTGGGTTATGGACTTGTAGCCATGGCAACCCCAACACGACCACATCATGCAGATTATGCAACACCAGAAAGCGAATATCCTCCTGGTGCGCAGGAGCCATGCACATGGTCAGCTGGGTCCAATACTGAGGCTTATTCTTGGCCAAAGGCGTAGCATCAATTCCTCTCAATGGAATAGGACACTGCAAGGGCTCCAAGACAAACCCACAGCGCCTAGCATACTCCAAGTCCATCAAATTCAGGGCAGCGCCTGAATCCACAAATGCCATGACAGAATAGGAAGACAAAGAGCAGATCAAAGTAACGGACAAAAGAAATTTCGACTGTACCGTACCAATGGTGGCAGACCTAGCGAACCGCTTAGTGCGCTTAGGACAATCGGAGATAGCATGAGTGGAATCACCACAGTAGAAACACAGCCCATTCTGACGTCTGTGTTCTTGCCTTTCAGCTCTGGTCAAAGTCCTATCACACTGCATAGGCTCAGGTTTATGCTCAGATAATACCGCCAAAAGGTGCACAGATTTACGCTCGCGCAAGCGTCGACCGATCTGAATGGCCAAAGACATAGACTCATTCAGACCAGCAGGCATAGGAAATCCCACCATGACATCCTTAAGGGCTTCAGAGAGACCCTTTCTGAAAATAGCTGCCAGCGCACATTCATTCCATTGAGTGAGCACGGACTACTTTCTAAACTTCTGACAATAAATCTCTATCTCATCCTGACCCTGACACAGAGCCAGCAAATTTTTCTCTGCCTGATCCACTGAATTAGGTTCGTCGTACAGCAATCCGAGCGCCAGAAAAAACGCATCAATATTACATAATGCAGGATCCCCTGGCGCAAGGGAAAATGCCCAGTCTTGAGGGTCGCCACGTAATAAAGAAATAATGATTTTAACTTGTTGAACTGGGTCACCAGAGGAGCGGGGTTTCAAAGCCAGAAACAGTTTACAATTATTTCTAAAATTCAAAAACTTAGCTCTATCTCCAGAAAACAACTCAGGAATAGGAATTTTAGGTTCTAACATAGGATTCTGAACCACTAAATCTTGAATGTTCTGTAGTCTTATAGTGAGATTATCCATCAAAGAGGACAGACCCTGAATGTCCATGTCCACACCTGTGTTCTGAACCACCCTGATGTATAGGGGAAAAGAAAGACAGAACACAGTGCAAAGAAAAAAAAATGGTCTCAGAACTTCTCTTTTCCCTCTATTGAGAAGCATTAGTACTTTGGGCCTCCAGTACTGTTATGAACAGGTAATTCAGAACCACAATGGACCTTGAAGTTCAGAGCACACAAGGTGACCTGACATTTACCAAAAACATAGGACGAGCTCTGAGACGTGGGAACTCTGCTGACCGCAATCCCTAATCCTAACACACCACACTAGAGGTAGCCGTGGATTGCGCCTAACGCTCCCTATGCAACTCGGCACAGCCTGAGAAACTAACTAGCCCTGAAGGTAGAAAAATAAGCCTACCTTGCCTCAGAGAAATTCCCCAAAGGAAAAGGCAGCCCCCCACATATAATGACTGTGAGTAAAGATGAAATACAAACACAGAGATGAAATAGATTTAGCAAAGTGAGGCCCGACTTACTGAATAGACCGAGGATAGGAAAGATAGCTTTGCGGTCAACACAAAAACCTACAAACAACCACGCAGAGGGGCAAAAAGACCCTCCGCACCGACTAACGGTACGGAGGTGCTCCCTCTGCGTCTCAGAGCTTCCAGCAAGCAAGAAAAACCAATATAGCAAGCTGGACAGAAAATATAGCAAACAAAAAATAACACAAGCAGAACTTAGCTTATGCAGGATAGAGAGGCCACAGGAACGATCCAGGAGGAAGCAAGACCAATACTAGAACATTGACTGGAGGCCAGGATCAAAGCACCAGGTGGAGTTAAATAGAGCAGCACCTAACGACTTAACCTCATCACCTGAGGAAGGAAACTCAGAAGCCGCAGTACCACTCTCATCCACCAAAGGAAGCTTATAGACAGAACCAGCCGCAGTACCACTCACGACCACAGGAGGGAGCTTGGCCACAGAATTCACAACACTAGTGCCACCTATTGGAATTAGCCATCCTAAATGTTTAGTGCCAGCTATTGGAAGTAGCCATACTAAAAGTCTAGTGCCATCTATTGGAAGTAGCCATCCTAAAAGTCTAGTGCCATCTATTGGAAGTAGCCATCCTAAAAGTCTAGTGACATCTATTGGAAGTAGCCATCCTAAAAGTCTAGTGCCACCTATTGGAAGTAGCCATCCTAAAAGTCTAGTGACACCTATTGGAATTAAGCATACTAAAAGTCTGGTGTCACCTATTGGAAGTAACCATCTTGAAAGTCTAGTGTCACCTATTGGAAGTAGCCATCCTAAAAGTCTAGTGCTACCTATTGGAAGTAGCCATCTTAGAAGTCTAGTGCCACCTATTGGAAGTAACCATCTTGAAAGTCTAGTGCCACCTATTGGAAGTAACATCCTGAAAGTCTAGTGACACCAATTGGAAATAGCCATCCTAAAAGTTAATATGGACCCTTTCACGAGGATTGACATCTTATCTAAGTCATATGACAAGGCTCATTAAAAGGTCGGTATTAACTTATAGAATTACTACTTCCAATAGGTGGCACTAGGGTTCCAGTGCTCTTCCTCTCTGAAGAGTCATTTTGCATATTTAATTTCCCAGAAGAGCATGAATGGCCTATAAGTCTCCTTACACTGGAATCCTAGGCCTGGCTTGTCACTATGCACAAGGAGAAATGTTACTCATTATATCTGTGTGTTAATAATGGTGATGTGCCCCCATTGTGCTGTTTTCATTCTGCCCTTAGCAATTTTATTCCATCTACCTACTTCTTGTCTGATGGAGTAAAGGGCAGCATGTGAGGACCCAATTTTGTGGTTGGAAGACCACCTCTATAGAAGGTACACACCATATTAAATTATTTATTGCTCTAGATAGTCTGCGTCATAATGTGCAAGAGCCGTATAACTTTCCCAGCCATTATCAAGTGTAACACATGGAGCAACTGACAACAGGGAAGAATCGATTCACTCTAAGATCCATCCATGAAATGGACATTATTTACTGCCAGCAGTTAATGGCTCTTCTTTTGCATTTACTCTTGAAGTCAACTTCCTTCCTAGCATTGACTTGAAGACTGGACTTCTCTGTGGTTGAGACAGGATGACATTTACTTAGTGTAAATCATGAACATGATATAATTTGTTTTGCGGGGTAACACATGGGTGTGATGCCGTACATGTTTGTAGACACAAAAGCTTTCACTCCGGAGGCATTTAATGTGTATGAGAACTGTTCTCCTCTTTACCACAGTCTTGGAGGAAGAGGTTTTTTTCTGCAGCCAAGTGAGCAATTTTCAGATATGAATTTGAAGAAAGCAGCTCTGTCTGCCTCTAGCACAGCAGGAAGTCACAGCACGATCTCAGGTAACAATCAGGAGCTGAATTAGGTCTTGTCAATCAGCTGCATATGAACCTTCTCCTGTCTCTGCACGTGTCTGCCGGGAGAACCCTCTGCTGTCATCACAAGAGGATCGACAATGTTAAACAAATACATAGAAAGAAAGTTCCATTTTTATTAGGAAATAAGGCTTATGGTTCTGATTCATTATTGGATTTGTGCTGAGTTATTGGTCTTTTTTTCTTTGCACCACATACATCTTTTCATGTGCGCCTTTATCAAAATCACTTTTTTTAATGCGTTAATCTATTTTTCTTTTTTTTTTTTAGTTTGCTACGGTAGGCGAGTTTAAGATTTCCGTATGTTTTGGCCTGATTCATCATTTGCAACATAATAAAAAGTCGCAAAATTTGATGCAAGTATCTCTCCAGGAGTTACAGTACCTTGCGAAAGTATTCGGCCCCCTGGAACTTTTCAACCTTTTCCACACATATCATGCTTCAAACATAAAGATACCAAATGTAAATTTTTGGTGAAGAATCAACAAGTGGAACACAATTGTGAAGTTGAACGAAATTTATTGGTTATTTTAAATTTTTGTGGAAATTCATTATCCAAGAAGTATTGTTTGTCCTTGCGGAGATCAACATGCTAAGCATGCCGAGATGAGGAGACTTAAAGCCGCAATGCTCCTCTGGGTAATATGCTAATTATGCAAATTGTTAAGAGAGCTAGAACTCTAGTGCCACCTATTGGAAGGTAGCAATCCTACAAGTTAATGTTGACCCTTTAACGAGCCTTATCACATGACTTAGGATAATAGCCAAACCAATTCAAAAACTGAAAAGTGGGCGTGCAATATTATTCATCTCCTTTAACTTAATAATTTGTTGCGCCACCTTTTGCCGCGATTACAGCTGCAAGTCGCTTGGGGTATGTCTCTTTCAGTTTTGTACATTGAGAGACTGAAATTCTTGCCCATTCTTCCTTGGCAAACAGCTCGAGCTCAGTGAGGTTTGATGGAGATCGTTTGTGAACAGCAGTTTTCAGCTCTTTCCACAGATTCTCCATTGGATTGAGGTCTGGACTGTGACTTGACCATTCTAACGCCTGGATACGTTTATTTGTGAACCATTCCATTGTAGATTTTGCTTTATGTTTGGGATCATTGTCTTGTTGGAAGACAAATCTCCATCCCAGTCTCAGGTCTTTTGCAGACTCCAACAGATTTTCTTCAAGTATGGTACTGTATTTGGCTCCATCCATCTTCCCATCAATTTTAACCATCTTCCCTGTCCCTGCTGAAGAAGAATAGACCCAATCCATGATGCTGCCACCACACCATGTTTGACAGTGGGGATGGTGTGTTCAGGATGATGAGCTGTGTTGCCTTTAAGCCAAACATATCTTTTGGCATTGTTGCCAAAAAGTTCGATTTTGGTTTCATCTGACCAGAGCACCTTCTTCCACATGTTTGGTGTGTCTCCCAGGTGGCTTGTTGCAAACTTTAAACAACACTTTTTATGGATATCTTTGAGAAATGGCTTTCTTCTTTCCACTCTTCCATAAAGGATTTGTGCAGTGTACGACTGATTGTTGTCCTATGGACAGACTGTCCCACCTCAGCTGTAGATCTCTGCAGTTCATCCAGAGTGATCACGGGCCTCTTGGCTGCATCTCCGGGTCTTGGTAGATTTGCAGTGGTATGATGCTCCTTCTATTTCAATATGATCGCTTGCACAGTGTTCCTTGGGATGTTTAAAGTTTTGGAAATCATTTTGTATCCAAATCCGGCTTTAAGCTTCTCCACAACAGTATCACGGACCTGCCTGTTGTGTTCCTTGATCTTCATGATGCTCTCTGTGCTTCAAACAGAACCCTGAGACTATCACAGAGCAGGTGCATTTATACGGAGACTTGATTACACACAGGTGGATTATATTTATCATCATTAGGCATTTAGGACAACATTGGATCATTCAGAGATCCACAATGAACTTGTGGAGTGAGTTTTCTGCATTGAAAGTAAAGGGGCTGAATAATATTGCACGTCCCACTTTTCAGTTTTTGAATTTCCACAAAAATTTAAAATAACCAATAAATTTCGTTCAACTTCACAATTGTGTTCCACTTGTTGCTGATTCTTCACCAAAAATTTACATTTGGTATCTTTATGTTTGAAGCATGATATGTGGGAAAAGGTTGAAAGGTTCCAGGGAGCCGAATACTTTCGCAAGGCACTGTATTTCATGTATGCCTGAATTTTTGGAGCAAGTTTTGCACATTTAGCGAAATGTGCAACTTTTTGGGCTAAAACATTACCAAACAGGTTGAAGGCAAGAGTAAAGAGCATGTTTCATTTTGTACAAAATTTGTGAACCACTTGTGCCATTTCAAAGAATTTGGAGTTACACTGTTAACAAACACCACAAGACAAAAACAAGAAAAGGGATTAAAAATGTCAAATGATAAATCAGGCCATTGTTTTGTGAACTACTGGCAGTCTTAACTGTCCGCTAATTTTCAATGCCTAATTACAGCAAGTCTTCTCCACTCCAGCAAGGGCCATACATAGAAATCATGGGGCACCATTGCAGAAATTGTAATTTGGCACTCCCCATAGTCTTCCATATAGTAGATTACGCGCCCCATAGTCTCCCATATAGTAGATTACACACCTCATAGTCCTCCGTACAGTATAATGCACACCACATAGTCTTCCATGCAGTATAATGCACTCCCCATAGTCCTCCATACAGTTCAATGCACTCCCCATAGTCCTCCATATAGTATAATGCACACCCTATTGTCATCCATACAGTATAATGCACCCCATAGTTCTTCATACAGTATAATGCACACCCCATAATCCGCTGTACAGTATAATGAACTCCCCATAGTCCTCCATGTAGTATATTGCACTCCATAGTCCTCCTTACAGTATAATGCACACCCCATAGTCCGCCATACAGTAAAATGCACACCTCATAGTCCTCCATACAGAATAATGCACACTCCATAATCCTACATGTAGTTTAATGCACACCCTCCGTAGAGTATAATGCACACCTCATGGTCCTCCATACTGACAGTGCACCCCATAGTCCTCCATACAGTTTAATGCACACCCCATAGTCATCCATACTGATAATGCACCCCATAGTCCTCCATACAGTATAATGCACTCCCCTCATAGCCTTCCATACAATATAACGCACTGCAAGCCTCCATACAGTATTATGGCTAGTACAACTAAAAAAAATAAATACAATACTGACCTCTCATCTTTGTTTCCTCACTGCTCCGGCCTCTGCAGTGAGCACTCTGAAGTGCCGCAAATCTCAGCACAGCTGCGCCATATAGCGACTTCATTGTGAAAACACTACGCAGAGATGTCAGACGCCCAGGAAGATTGATAGAGGAGGAAGCGTCTGCTAATGCTCCCTCCTTCATCATTACTTTCAACTGTGTGGGCCACATGGCCTCCTGCCATTGGTGGAATGTCACGGATTCCAGCCCTGTAATAGAATTGAATAAGCCAGGAGATTCACTGTAATGGTGTAGAAGATCCCAGTGATGTAGCAGAGTAGAGAAGGCTAATAGGATCACTGATAATGTAGCAGAGACCAGTGATGTAGCAGAGTAGAGCAGGCTAATAGGCTCACTGTGATAATGTAGCAGAGCCCAGTGATGTAGCAGAGTAGAGTACACCAATAGGATCACTTTAATAATGTAGCAGAGCCCAGTGATGTAGCAGATTTAGGTAGGTCAAGAGACTCACTGTAATAATGTAACAGGGACATTTGAGTAATATTGAGTAGGTCAAGAGACTCACTGCAGCATTGTAGCAGAGCCCAGCGATGTAGCAGAATAGAGTATGGCAATGCAGCAGAATCCAGCGATGTAGCTGAGTGATGTAGCAGAACTGGAAGAGAAACTAAGTAAAATGCACATGCGGTGGGTTAAAATAGTAGTGGTAATGCCAACTACTTGATTTCTCAGGCAGCAAGCGGCAAGAACCAGCCAGCCTATAAGGCCTTAGAGCAAGACCTCACAGGAGTATTCGGAGTTACCATGGTAACCCGACGTGCAAAATTAGGATCGAGAGCCAGATGTAGCAGGATACAAAGCTTGTTTCTGGACATGGGACAAGTAACAGTGTAACTACACGTGTTATGCGTAGAGGTGTACATACTTTATATATCCTGTATGTCTGCATATTTGTGCCTAATGTGAACATGCATGTGCATGTGTGTAGATAAAGTGAAGCATGATGGGAGGGGGGGCAGACAAATTTGCTATACAGGGGCCCTTCTCTGTCAGTGCCCAGCCCTGTAATGGGCACAGTGGCATCTAACACCTTCTGTGCCGTCACCTCTGTGTCTTAGCTTCTGTCTGGTTCCTGCTGCAATTCTTAGAGGAAGAATATCGTATCGTGTGATGCCTTCACCTCGTGGCTCTAAAAAAAGACATGGTTTCGAGGTTGGAGCGTGTCTGTCATATCATTATGACATTCATCAAACACTTCAAAGACTTTCTCGTGCAGATATTTGCTGAGGGCCATCCATGCACCAGAAGAGTAATCACCGTGCACAGGTTGGGCATGGAGACATTCATCAGAGCAACTTTACGTTTTCATACGGCGCGGCCTATAGTCTTCATAAAACTGTTAGTACCTTTGCAGTCGTGCCAATGACTGCAGGGCATTTACCAATGACAAATCTTAAAGTGATTTTTAGGTGTGAAGGATTACACATATTTTCAGTTACTGTCTGTATTAAAGGGAACCTGACAGCGAATTCATGCTGCCCGATCCTTTGTCAGCCTGTATAAGAGATTGGCCGTATAATCTCAGCCAGGTATGTCTGACTCTAAAATGCTACAGAGAAATAATATTTTACAAGATGCCATGGACTGAGCTGCACGGGAGACTAGTTAGACAGGCAGGTCCCGCCCACTCCCCTAGAGTGACAGGTCCCTCCCTGTGCGTATGTATAGGGAGGGACCTGTTACTCCAGGGGAATGGGTAAGGAAATGCCCCAGGGGACCCACCTGTCTGACTAGTCTCCTGTGCGGATCAGTCCCTGGCAGCTTATAAAGAATGTTTTTCTCAGCCTTTGAGAGTCCAACATATGTGGTGAAATTATGCAGCCAGCGTCTACTACATGCTGCCAGTGAATCAGACATCCTGTATCCGCTGTCAGGTTCCCTTTAAGGCTTTACAGTTTGACTATGCTGTTAATTATTGCAAAAAATCCATGTAAGCCCAAAGTTTTCAGTTGTCACAGCTTTTGTCCTGTTTTTGTGCCCCCCCACTGGTACCTGGGTGCAACTTCAACCTCAGGGTTTTTTATGCTCCTAAAAACAGGAAAAAGTAATGTGACTGCCCAAGGACCATTGCAGTAATTTCTCTTTACAAGGATAATTAAGACCCCAAACCAAACCAAAAGCTATCCCATTGTCCTGGAAGGTTAAGGTACCTTCACACATAACGATATTGTTAACGATATCGTTGCTATTTGTGACGTAGCAACGATATCGTTAATGAAATCGTTATGTGTGACAGCGACCAACGATCAGGCCCCTGCTGGGAGATCGTTGGTCGCTGAAGAAAGTCCAGAACTTTATTTTGTCGCTGGACTCCTGCTGACATCGCTGGATCGGCGTGTGTGACACCGATCCAGCGATGTCTTCACTGGTAACCAGGGTAAACATCGGGTAACTAAGCGCAGGGCCGCGCTTAGTAACCCGATGTTTACCCTGGTTACCATGCTAAAAGTAAAAAAAAACAAACACTAGATACTTACCTACAGCCGTCTGTCCTCCAGCGATGTGCTCTGCACTCCTCCTGCTCTGGCTGTGAGCGTCGGTCAGCCGGAAAGCAGAGCGGTGACGTCACCGCTCTGCTTTCCGGCTCACAGCCAGTACAGGAGGAGAGCAGAGAAGCAGAGCACAGCGCTGGAGGACAGACGGCTGTAGGTAAGTATCTAGTGTTTGTTTTTTTTTACTTTTAGCATGGTAACCAGGGTAAACATCGGGTTACTAAGCGCGGCCCTGCGCTTAGTTACCCGATGTTTACCCTGGTTACAGGCATCGTTGGTCGCTGGAGAGCGGTCTGTGTGACAGCTCTCCAGCGACCAAACAGCGACGCTGCAGCGATCCGGATCGTTGTCGGTATCGCTGCAGCGTCGCTTAATGTGAAGGGGCCTTTAGTGGTATATCCCTGCTTCAATCATATCTATGCCCCAATAATGTCCTTCTTTTCCTGTCTTGAAAAGTTGGAAAATATGGAGTAATTTGAGTTGCCCACCAGGGCAGTGGGGTACTCGGCACCGGGTCCAGTCGCTATTAAAGGGGATGTCATGGTGGCTGCTGTAAAAGAGGAACAGTCTTTAAAGGGAATTGTGATAAAGTCTGTCGTGACGCCACCTATGAAGTTCGGTCAATAGGGGGATCGACGCTGCTTTAAAGGGGTCCTCTGGGGGATGTTGTTGCAGCAATGATGGTGACGCTTCCCACAGGGGAGGCGGGGTCCCCAGGGTACCTAAGGGGTATGACGATGATAGTGTTTTTCAGTTAAGGAGTAAAGGAAACAGCGTTGCAGTCTTTACCTGGTTTACCAGGTACATTAGGAGTCCAGGCAGCCCGGAAACAAGTGAAATGCCCTTGGCAAGTCAATTTGGAAGCCTTCTACTTTGTGCTCGCTATAAGTCCCTTGCTGCCTGAAGTGTCCTAACAAGGTCCTGGTTCTTACTCATGTCCTGGAACAGGTACCTGTATGGTAAGCAGATTGAGCGATTCCTTCTGGGGACTCTGCACGGTCACTCCATTCTCCAGAATGCTGCTGTACCACAGGCTTAATTTGGGCAATATACGTGTAGTTCTGTGCCCTCTGGTTCTGCTATGGGGCTTGCAGCTCCCCACAGCCTCAGGCTCCCGGTCTCTGCACTCTGGCTCCTCGGAGGCCCACTCACAGCATTCTTGAGCCCTATTCTCTCCTCTGTGCTCCTTTCCTGTCTGTGTTCACTCTCAGACTGTCTGCTCCAGACTAAACTTGCTCTTCCTTCAGACCAGGATCTTTATTCAGGGAAGCTACCCTAAAACCGGGTTTTGAGCTCCCCCTCCTGGCCTGGATTCAGAAGGTGTTGTGTGTGAGAATTACCTGCCAAAGAGATCGCTCTTGTTTCCAGGCATAGCACTACCCTCCCCGAGAGGAAGGCAGCACTACTGTGGTACCCGAACTCCTGGGGTGCCACATTCCTCCCCCCATTAAATCCAGTACTCCTGGACTGGGAAAAAGAAAACATATACAACAGGTTACAAGTAGAGATGAGCGGTGTTCGAGTCGAACTGTAAACCAATTTCAAATTCGAGCTGTTTTGGGCGGTGTTCGAGTCGTTCGACGAACTCGAACAATTTGCTTAAAATTTGGCTGTTCGAGTTTCTGTTCGATAACTGTTCGTTGACCAAAAGCCTAAGCCCAATAATGTCCTTCTTTTCCTGTCTTGAAAAGTTGGAAAATATGGAATAATTTGAGTCGCCCACCAGGGCAGCGGGGTACTCGGCACCGGGTCCAGTCGCTATTAAAGGGGATGTCATGGTGGCTGCTGTAAAAGAGGAACAGTCTTTAAAGGGAATTGTGATAAAGTCTGTCGTGACGCCACCTATGAAGTTCGGTCAATAGGGGGATCGACGCTGCTTTAAAGGGGTCCTCTGGGGGATGTTGTTGCAGCAATGATGGTGACGCTTCCCACAGGGGAGGCGGGGTCCCCAGGGTACCTAAGGTGTATGGCGATGATGGTGTTTGCCAGTTAAGGAGTAAAGGAAACAGCGTTGCAGTCTTTACCTGGTTTACCAGGTACATTAGGAGTCCAGGCAGCCCGGAAACAAGTGAAATGCCCTTGGCAAGTCAATTTGGAAGCCTTCTACTTTGTGCTCGCTATAAGTCCCTTGCTGCCTGAAGTATCCTAACAAGGTCCTGGTTCTTTCTCATGTCCTGGAACAGGTACCTGTATGGTAAGTAGCTTGAGCCATTCCTTCTGGGGACTCTGCACGGTCACTCCATTCTCCAGAATGCTGCTGTACCACAGGCTTAATTTGGGCAATATACGTGTAGTTCTGTGCCCTCTGGTTCTGCTATGGGGCTTGCAGCTCCCCACAGCCTCAGGCTCCCGGTACCCGGTCTCTGCACTCTGGCTCCTCGGAGGCCCACTCACAGCATCCTTGAGCCCTATTCTCTCCTCTGTGCTCCTTTCCTGTCTGTGTTCACTCTCAGACTGTCTGCTCCAGACTAAACTTGCTCTTCCTTCAGACCAGGATCTTTATTCAGGGAAGCTACCCTAAAACCGGGTTTTGAGCTTCCCCTCCTGGCCTGGATTCAGAAGGTGTTGTGTGTGAGAATTACCTGCCAAAGAGATCGCTCTTGTTTCCAGGCATAGCACTACCCTCCCCGAGAGGAAGGCAGCACTACTGTGGTACCCGAACTCCTGGGGTGCCACATTCCTCCCCCCATTAAATCCAGTACTCCTGGACTGGGAAAAAGAAAACATATACAACAGGTTACAAGTAGAGATGAGCGGTGTTTGAGTCGAACTGTAAACCAATTTCAAATTCGAGCTGTTTTGGGCGGTGTGTTCGAGTCGTTCGACAAACTCGAACAATTTGCTTAAAATTCGGCTGTTCGAGTTTCTGTTCGATAACTGTTCGTTGACCAAAAGCCTAACTTGATTTGCACATTAAAACTGTTTATCATTGTTAATAGACTGTTTCAGTGTATAGTGGGTGGGGGGGGGGGGGCGGGGGATAGATCTGTGCTGAAATAACACCGATCTCCATTTTTTTTTTCTTTCCCGCATTTACAGTGGGGCGGTGCAGTCTCTCAGCAGTGCACACACACACAGCAATGTGAATGTGATGCACACAAGCAAGGGCATGTGTCATTGGCTGTGTATGTCACATGTCCTTGCCCTATAAGAACCAGCCATTTGCCCCGTCGCCACCATTTCCTCACTGCTGCAGCTTAGCATTAGACGGCACCGCTGCTGCTGTGGGCGCTATACAGTCTAAGAGCGTTTTTTTTGGAGCGAATTTTCAGAGAGATAGGTTTAGGGAGTCGGGAGGAGTCGGGACTAGTTGTAATATCAGCCCTTTTAAGGGTAGGTTACAGTAGTTCATAGCACTGTTTGCCAGGCAGGAGTGTGCCTGCGCTGTGCAAGTGTTTGTCACAGCATTTGGTGTAATCTAGCTCAGCCAATCCTTTTGGGCTAGTGTAGCGCCCCAGAGTCCTGGTCGTTGCAGTAATGTCGTTCTTCCACCAGGGGGAGCGATGTTACGTCTGATGGCACCAAAGGAGTTCACCCCGCCGGGTATCACAGCCACACAAACACACACTTCTAAGGGTTCTATGTACTAGGCCACTCCTCACAAAGGGTAAAACTGGTGGGTTGGTTAGGAAGTTAGACAGTTGGAGCCAGGAGGAATAGAGGGAGAGAAGCAGACTGGGCTCAGCCCAGGGAATTCCTGTCAGGCAGACAAAGGAACACGAAGGAACATCAGTGGCTCAGTAGGAAGGACACGGAGCTGCGCCTGCAACCCATGCGGCAGCCTCCTAAGAAAGGACAAGAAAGGAAGTGTGCCGTAGTGAGTGAGCACAGAAGTCATAGCAAGAGGAGTGAAACAACAGTGGGAGACCAGCTAGAAGCAGGCTGCCTCCATCTGAGCGCAGATCCAGTGGCCGGAACACCGAGGGAGTAATAGACTCTACGCTTTACTTCAGAGACCGGCAGGGCAGTCGATTCCAAGTTGGCTGTCTGACCTAAGCACCTCATCAGACAAGGTGGCAACGTGGAGGAGGGGCGTCTCTAAGGTCCCTATAAAATAGCCTCAGGCCACCACCGTCATACGGGTTATGTCCTATCCATCTGGGGGACAGAGAGAGAGAAGTAACAAGAGTGAGCACCTTATGGTAGCTAATGCAAGTAGGGACCTACTACATTACTGTGCGCAAGGGGAACGCTACTGATTTCCACCTGGATAAGGGGACTCTGGAATTGCCATCAGACCGGCCGGACTATGCCGACCCTGTCATCCGGCACCCTGGACTGTGAATGCTGAAGCCTTCAGTAAAGGTAAAGAGACTGCACTCATTGTGTCCTCGTTATTCACTGCGCCTTGCACCATCCACCATCACCACCTACACTTCTGGGAAGCCCTGGGGAAATACTTCACCTGTGGGAAGGTATACCATCTAGCTGCCATTCCATCACCCCAGCGGACCCCTAAGCAGAGTCGGTCACCCTGACTGAATACCACAGGTGGCGTCACAAACACTACCGTTATCTGCGAACTCTGCCTTTTATTGGGCGCCCCTCATAGGGCCACGGTCCGGGTCGGGCCACCGTGAAATCCCCACTGAGGGAACTTCAAGCAAGTCCTCATCAGATTGATAAGTATTCTTTTCTCAAGAAATCTTGCTTACTTCTGTTACACTGTTTGACTCCCATATTTTTGCACTGTTTTATTGCTAGTTATTTTCTATTGCTTCCTCCCTGCGATGAGAACCTGATTCCTGTTATTAAACCCCTCAACTGTTTGTCTGTCTGTTCCGTGGTGACATACTCAGTACCTGCATGCTATTACATTTGGCGTAGTCGGCAGGATGTCACATGGTAGCGCGGATAGGGCAGACCAAGCAGCTGGGGAAGTTCCCAGGTCTAGCATTTCCCTGGGAGCCATGTTGAATAATTTGCCAAGGTTCACTGGGAACAATGTAATGCTGTGGAGTTGGATGGAGCGTATCCGGGGAATGATGCGGATGCATCCCATGACACCAGCCCTGGAGGCAGAAATTGCATGGATGGCCCTGGAGTGGGAGGCGTGGGAATCTGTCATGCATAGGTCCCCCCGGGAGAGAGATACCCTGGACAAAGTGCTGCGCATACTTGAGGAGACGCATGGGGACCCCACTGACATAGGGGAACTTCGCATGCGACTGTTTCACCGGGTATAATGGGAGGGGGAGACCGTGACCCAATTCATGAACGCCCTACAAGAGCTTCACACTGCTATCAGATGAAAGGACGGTGTAGGGGTTGGGTCACGTGCAGGGTCATGTGGTTGATGTGGTGCTCAGAGATCAGCTGGTGACGGGACTGCATGATGCAATGATGAAACAAGCACTGCGAGAGCGCATGCGAGTAAAGCCAGAGATGATTTTTTTGAGGTTGGCAGTGAAGCGCGTGAGCGAGAACAAGAACAGGGAGTGACAGGGCTGGTGGGAAGGGTGCAGAGCGGGGAGGTAACCACCACTGCAGGCAATATCCCCCAGTGGGTGGAGGACCTGAGAATGGAGATTAGACAGGTCCATGAAGAAATGGTGACCTCCAGAAGTACTCTGGCAGAAGGACCCGGCCCTTTGGTGCGAGACAGAGAAGCTGCCCCCCGAAGGGAGGGTGAAACTACCAGGAGGAGAAGCCCTCTTACATGCTACACTTGTGGAAAATCCGGCCACATTGCTGGATGGTGTCCCCGGCAGAGTCGACCATCCCCGCACCCTCCTTTAAACTAGGTGGCTCTGAGCTTGAGGGGCACTGCTCAGAGTGTGAAGAACAGAGGAGGAGTAGTAAAAGTCCCCACAGCCTTGTTTCCACGTGCCCTCTGGTCTGGGCAGAAATCAATGGAAGAGCAGTGCAGTGCTTGATAGACACTGGCTCACAAGTGAACACCATGCCTGAGAGATATTTCCGCCGTCACTTCACAGAGGCGCTACGGCCGGAATGGGGCCCTGTAAATCAAACTTATGGCAGCCAATCACTTGCCCATCCCGGTCGCAGGGGTGGTATGGATGAACATAGAGGTCTGCGGAAAAGACTTTGGGAGAAGAGGAGTGGTACTGGTGCATGGAGAGGTAGCTAAAGACCATACCGTGACCCTGGGCATGAATGTGTTAAAAGACCTCGGAAGCCTGGTTTTCAATGAGTCCCCGGAACAGTTCCTGCAACAATGGAGCGACCAAACCGCCCAGAGAAGGGTCTTTCAACAACTGATACGGACCGCCCAGGTCCGGCAAGCATACAGCGACGGAAAGGAACTCGGCAAAGTCGTCGCCCCTGCCTCAGTCAATCGAGTGTTGCCCCCTGGGCAGACGGTGCTTCCCCTGCCTATACGAGCTGGCATTCCGCTGGAAGGGGTCGAAGTCCAAATTAAGCCCAGCAGAGGCGACCTGCTGTCGTCAGGAATATTGGTCGCACGGTCCCTGGCTACCGTGCGGGATGGAACTGTCCTTGAGAGAGAAACCATAGGTTGAGCGGGCACCATCCAACACTAGTACACAAGGGGGATCACCTGATGCATGTAAATGTAAACCAACACTACACAAGAAAAAGAAACGGCATCATATAAATGGGATCACCACATCAATAATTCAAAAAAAGGTAACATATTTTATTTAGACAACACCACACAAAAAACTGTAGTAAAAACAATTAAAAACTCCCAGAACAATGGGAGATACGGGTCCATATAATACACAAATACAATACTTAGAAAACATTGAAGAGTCATATAACAGCTATAAATACCAATATTGGGATGTGACCATGCAGTGGGAGATATGGGTTATACCCTATGAGCATGCTGTGTCTCCTATCAATTTCAACGTATCCTCTACCTTAATCCATTATTGAGATATATATAACCAGCTTGCCTACCTATAAAGCAATCTCCCATACAAACTTGTGGGGGTTTCAGAGTATCCAAAGGGGCCTGACATTCAGCGGCTGCCAAGTGAAAAGCCGCCAAGGATCCAATATCTATCCCCCCTACCACCAAAAAAGCAGGTCACCGACTCAATAAGCAAAGAGACTCTAGCAATGTGTGACCCACGCGTATCGACGCTAGAGACATCTTCCTCAAGGTCCACAGTCAGCTGGTGGTGTGGGCACAGTTTAAATACAAAGAATTACAAGCGATAATACATACCAGGTGAGCAGCATAATGGCGGCGGTACTCAGAGCAAATCTGTTAAAGCGGCATACATGAATCCCCAGTACGCAGGCGCCAGACTCCCAGAGTAATGTACTGTGCAAGCGTCAGCCTGCGACTTAGATCACCATGGCAACCCGTATAAACGAAAAGGTCCCATAAGGGCCATCATTAAGTCGGATCGCCTGCCACTATCTAACTCAGAGAATAACCCTGATAATACCTAAAGGACTTAGCACCCATCCATTGTTATAGAGGGAGTCGGCATACTGAGATCACCCGATGAATGTCGTAAGTATTCTCAAAGGGTACGGCGCATGCGGCCATATCTCTATGGCAACCAGGACGCATAAATGCCGATCTGAATGTTTGCCCTCCATATACTATACTACGTACCAGCTAAGCACCCTCACGTCCATGCCTCATGTACATCTCAAAAAACATCAGCCCCCATACAATATGCACATGCGCGGTTAGAAATAGCGAAGATCAGCCCTGTGAAAAGGTATCTAAGGTCAAACGTGCCAGACAGAGGAGTCTGGTTTCGAAGCGGTACTAAACATGGCGGAATGAACAGCCGGTAAAAAATTATACATACAGCAAAGTTGTGTAAACAGAAGAAAGGAGTTTGGCATGCAAACACCGGTAAGGCTGACAAGACGCTCGTCTGATTTTAAAGCTAATCAAAGGTGCAGTGAGTATTGACGGCGACCAATTACCATTGATCTGCGAAACAGTGTTTCACTCAATGTGACATAGCTTAAAAACTATACAGGAAAAATAATAAAGTTATTCATACACAAATGATTGGCATGCTCAGCCAAAGATCACCCTGGATGAGCCTAGTTGACACCAAGCAACCCCAAACGGGGAACAAGCCTACATGCTGGGTGTATTTAATACATATAAAAGGGTATGAAGACGCATTTTATTATATATGGACCTTTAACAGGCTAATAATGCTGCTGGTACTGCATATTCAAATACAGTGACTCCCTACCCCTAACAAGAAATGACAAGGCAAAAACATAAATGCCAGGTAAATATAGCTGCGAACAAACCCCTGTCCCAGACCGAGTGTAGATGCTCAATGCTGTAGACTTGCACAAAATGTGCTAAACGAGCCAAAATGGTCAAAAGACCAATCAGTATATATGACAGGGGACACAGCATGCAACAATGGATACATACAGTTAGGTCCAAATATATTTGGACAGAGACATCATTTTTCTAATTTTGGTTACAGACATTACAACAATGAATTTTAAACAAAACAATTCAGATGCAGTTGAAGTTCAGACTTTCAGCTTTCATTTGAGGGTATCCACATTAAAATTGGATGAAGGGTTTAGGAGTTGTAGCTCCTTAACATGTGTGTTGTGAATTCTGTGGCTGAGTTCACTTCTGTGGTCACAAGTGGTATTGCAGTCTCTGGGCTTCCTCCCTCAGGTGTTTTGGTGAGCTCGTTGGCTGCCTTGCTATTTAGCTCCACCTGAGTCTGTCTTCCTTGCTCCTTGTCAATGTTCCAGTGTTGGATCTGAGCTACTGCATCTTTCCTTGGGCCTGCTGCTCTGCTAGATAAGTGCTTCTAGTTTGTTTTCTGTTTTTTCTGTCCAGCTTGCTATTGTCTTTTGCTGGAAGCTCTGAGAAGCAGAGGGGTGCACCGCCGTGCTGTTAGTTCGGCACGGTGGGTCTTTTTGCCCCTTTGCGTGGTTTTCGTTTTAGGGTTTTTTGTAGACTGCATAGTTCTCTTTGCTATCCTCGCTCTGTCTAGAATATCGGGCCTCACTTTGCTGAATCTATTTCATTCCTACGTTTGTCTTTTCATCTTGCTAACAGTCATTATATGTGGGGGGCTGCCTATTCCTTTGGGGTATTTCTCTGAGGTAAGTCAGGCTTGTATTTCTATCTTCAGGCTAGTCAGCTCCTCAGGCAGTGCCGAGTTGCATAGGTAGTTGTTAGGCGCAATCCACTGCTGCTTATAGTTGTGTGAGGATAGATCAGGTACTGCAGTCTACAGAGATTCCACGTCTCAGAGCTCGTCCTATTGTTTTTAATTATTGCCAGATCTCTGTATGTGCGCTGATTACTGCACGCTGTGTTGCCTGATTGCCAGCCATAACAGTACAAGGAGCCACACCAATGATTCCCAATAGAGGGAAAAAAGAAATCCTGACATCATTTTTTTTTCTTAGCTCTGTCTTCAGCCTTTTTTTTCCCCTAGACATTAGAGTGCTTCAGGACACAGCTGTGGACATGGATATTCAGGCTCTGTGCTCCTCAATGGATAATCTCGTTGTAAATGTACAAAAGATTCAAGATACTATTGATCAGAAATCGATGCTAGAACCAAGAATTCCGATTCCTGATTTGTTTTTTGGTGACAGAACTAAGTTCCTGAGCTTCAGAAATAATTGTAAGCTATTTTTGGCCTTGAAACCTCATTCTTCTGGTAATCCTATTCAACAGGTTTTGATTATTATTTCTTTTTTGCGCGGCGACCCACAGGACTGGGCGTTTTCTCTTGCACCAGGAGATTCTGCATTGAGTAATGTTGATGCATTTTTCCTGGCGCTCGGATTGCTGTACGATGAGCCTAATTCAGTCGATCAGGCTGAGAAAAATCTGCTGGCTTTATGCCAGGGTCAGGATGATGTAGAAGTATATTGTCAGAAATTTAGGAAATGGTCAGTACTCACTCTGTGGAATGAATCTGCACTAGCGGCTTTGTTCAGAAAGGGTCTCTCTGAAGCTCTTAAGGATGTAATGGTGGGATTTCCTATGCCTGCTGGTTTGAATGAGTCTATGTCCTTGGCCATTCAGATCGGTCGTCGCTTGCGCGAGCGTAAATCTGTGCACCATCTGGCGGTACTGCCTGAGAGTAAACCTGAGCCTATGCAGTGCGACAGGACTATGACTAAAGTAGAACGGCAAGAACACAGACGTCTGAACAGACTGTGTTTCTATTGTGGTGATTCTACTCATGCTATTTCTAATTGTCCTAAACGCACTAGGCGGTTCGATAGCTCTGCCGTTATTGGTACTGTACAGTCCAAATTCCTTTTGTCCATTACCTTAATGTGCTCTTTGTCATCGTATTCTGTCATGGCGTTTGTGGATTCAGGCGCTGCCCTGAATCTGATGGATTTGGATTATGCTAAACGTTGTGGATTTTTCTTGGAGCCTTTGCGGTGTCCTATTCCGTTGAGAGGAATTGATGCTACACCTTTGGCCAAGAATAAGCCTCAGTACTGGGCCCAGCTGACCATGTGCATGGCTCCTGCACATCAGGAAGTTATTCGCTTTCTGGTACTGCATAATTTGCATGATGTGGTCGTGTTGGGGTTGCCATGGCTACAAACCCATAATCCAGTATTGGATTGGAACTCTATGTCGGTAACCAGCTGGGGTTGTCAGGGAGTACATGGTGATGTTCCATTTTTGTCTATTTCGTCATCCATTCCTTCTGACATCCCAGAGTTCTTGTCGGACTTTCAGGATGTATTTGAAGAGTCCAAGTCTGATGCCCTACCTCCGCATAGGAATTGTGATTGTGCTATCGATTTGATTCCTGGTAGTAAATTCCCTAAGGGTCGTTTATTTAATTTGTCCGTACCTGAACACACCGCTATGCGCAGTTATGTGAAGGAGTCCCTGGAGAAGGGACATATTCGCCCATTGTCGTCACCATTGGGAGCAGGGTTCTTTTTTGTAGCCAAGAAGGATGGTTCGCTAAGACCGTGTATTGATTACCGCCTTCTTAATAAGATCACTGTTAAGTTTCAGTATCCCTTGCCATTGATTTCTGACTTGTTTGCTCGGATTAAGGGGGCTAGTTGGTTTACTAAGATTGATCTTCGTGGTGCGTATAATCTGGTGAGAATCAGGCAGGGAGATGAATGGAAAACGGCATTTAATACGCCCGAGGGTCATTTTGAGTATCTGGTGATGCCGTTCGGACTTGCCAATGCTCCATCTGTTTTTCAGTCTTTTATGCATGACATTTTCCGTGAGTATCTGGATAAATTCTTGATTGTTTACTTGGATGACATTTTGATCTTCTCAGATGATTGGGAGTCTCATGTGAAGCAAGTCAGAATGGTTTTCCAGGTACTGCGTGCTAATTCCTTGTTCGTGAAGGGATCAAAGTGTCTCTTCGGTGTGCAGAAAGTTTCATTTTTGGGGTTCATCTTTTCCCCTTCTACTATCGAGATGGATCCGGTTAAGGTTCAGGCCATCCAGGATTGGACTCAGCCGACATCTCTAAAAAGTCTGCAGAAATTCCTGGGCTTTGCTAATTTTTATCGTCGCTTCATCTGTAATTTTTCTAGCATTGCCAGACCATTGACCGATTTGACCAAGAAGGGTGCTGATTTGGTTAATTGGTCTTCTGCTGCCGTGGAAGCTTTTCAGGAGTTGAAGCGTCGTTTTTGCTGTGCCCCTGTGTTGTGTCAACCTGATGTTTCTCTTCCGTTCCAGGTCGAGGTTGATGCTTCTGAGATTGGTGCAGGGGCGGTTTTGTCACAGAGAGGTTCTGGTTGCTCAGTGTTCAAACCATGTGCTTTCTTTTCCAGGAAATTTTCTGCTGCTGAGCGTAATTATGATGTGGGCAACCGAGAGTTGCTGGCCATGAAGTGGGCATTCGAGGAGTGGCGTCATTGGCTTGAGGGTGCTAAGCATCGCGTGGTGGTATTGACTGATCATAAGAACTTGACTTATCTCGAGTCTGCCAAGCGCTTGAATCCTAGACAGGCCCGTTGGTCGTTATTTTTTGCTCGTTTTGATTTTGTGATTTCATACCTTCCGGGCTCTAAAAATGTGAAGGCGGATGCTCTGTCTAGGAGTTTTGTGCCCGACTCTCCGGGGTTATCTGAGCCGGCGAGTATCCTCAAGGAAGGAGTCATTGTGTCTGCCATCTCCCCTGATTTGCGGAGAGTGTTGCAGAAATTTCAGGCTAATAAACCTGATCGTTGTCCGGCCGAGAAACTGTTCGTCCCTGATAGGTGGACTAGTAAAGTTATCTCTGAACTTCATTGTTCGGTGCTGGCCGGTCATCCAGGAATCTTTGGTACCAGGGAGTTGGTTGCTAGATCCTTCTGGTGGCCATCTCTGTCACGGGATGTGCGTGCTTTTGTGCAGTCCTGTGGAATTTGTGCTAGGGCTAAGCCCTGCTGTTCACGTGCCAGTGGGTTGCTTTTGCCCTTGCCGGTCCCGAAGAGGCCTTGGACACATATTTCGATGGATTTCATTTCTGACCTTCCCGTTTCTCAAAAAATGTCGGTCATTTGGGTGGTCTGTGATCGCTTTTCTAAAATGGTCCATCTGGTGCCCTTGGTTAAATTGCCTTCCTCCTCTGATTTGGTGCCTTTGTTCTTCCAGCATGTGGTTCGTTTACATGGCATTCCTGAGAATATTGTTTCTGACAGAGGTTCCCAGTTTGTCTCGAGGTTCTGGCGAGCCTTTTGTGGTAGGATGGGCATTGACCTATCTTTCTCCTCGGCCTTCCATCCTCAGACTAATGGCCAGACCGAACGAACCAATCAGACCTTGGAAACATATCTGAGATGTTTTGTTTCCGCTGACCAGGATGATTGGGTGTCATTTTTGCCGTTGGCTGAGTTCGCCCTTAATAATCGGGCCAGCTCGGCTACCTTGGTCTCTCTATTTTTCTGCAATTCTGGGTTCCATCCTCGTTTCTCTTCAGGACAGGTTGAGTCTTCGGACTGTCCTGGTGTGGATTCTGTGGTGGACAGGTTGCAGCAGATCTGGACTCAGGTAGTGGACAATTTGACCTTGTCCCAGGAGAAGGCTCAGCTTTTCGCTAATCGCAGACGCCGTGTGGGACCCCGACTTCGTGTTGGGGATTTGGTTTGGTTATCTTCTCGTCATATTCCTATGAAGGTTTCCTCTCCTAAATTTAAACCTCGTTTTATTGGTCCGTATAGGATTTCTGAGATTCTCAATCCGGTGTCTTTTCGTCTGACCCTCCCAGACTCCTTTTCCATACATAATGTATTCCATAGGTCGTTGTTGAGGAGATACGTGGCACCTATGGTTCCATCTGTGGAGCCTCCTGCCCCTGTTTTGGTGGAGGGGGAATTGGAGTATATTGTGGAGAAGATTTTGGATTCTCGTGTCTCTAGACGGAAACTCCAGTATCTGGTCAAATGGAAGGGTTATGCTCAGGAAGATAATTCCTGGGTTTTTGCCTCTGATGTCCATGCCCCAGATCTTGTTCGTGCCTTTCATGTGGCTCATCCTGGTCGGCCTGGGGGTTCTGGTGAGGGTTCGGTGACCCCTCCTCAAGGGGGGGGTACTGTTGTGAATTCTGTGGCTGAGTTCACTTCTGTGGTCACAAGTGGTATTGCAGTCTCTGGGCTTCCTCCCTCAGGTGTTTTGGTGAGCTCGTTGGCTGCCTTGCTATTTAGCTCCACCTGAGTCTGTCTTCCTTGCTCCTTGTCAATGTTCCAGTGTTGGATCTGAGCTACTGCATCTTTCCTTGGGCCTGCTGCTCTGCTAGATAAGTGCTTCTAGTTTGTTTTCTGTTTTTTCTGTCCAGCTTGCTATTGTCTTTTGCTGGAAGCTCTGAGAAGCAGAGGGGTGCACCGCCGTGCTGTTAGTTCGGCACGGTGGGTCTTTTTGCCCCTTTGCGTGGTTTTCGTTTTAGGGTTTTTTGTAGACTGCATAGTTCTCTTTGCTATCCTCGCTCTGTCTAGAATATCGGGCCTCACTTTGCTGAATCTATTTCATTCCTACGTTTGTCTTTTCATCTTGCTAACAGTCATTATATGTGGGGGGCTGCCTATTCCTTTGGGGTATTTCTCTGAGGTAAGTCAGGCTTGTATTTCTATCTTCAGGCTAGTCAGCTCCTCAGGCAGTGCCGAGTTGCATAGGTAGTTGTTAGGCGCAATCCACTGCTGCTTATAGTTGTGTGAGGATAGATCAGGTACTGCAGTCTACAGAGATTCCACGTCTCAGAGCTCGTCCTATTGTTTTTGGTTATTGCCAGATCTCTGTATGTGCGCTGATTACTGCACGCTGTGTTGCCTGATTGCCAGCCATAACACATGTGCCACCCTGTTTTTAAAGGGACCAAAAGTAATTGGACAGATTCAATAATTTTAAATAAAATGTTCATTTTTAGTACTTGGTTGAAAACCCTTTGTTGGCAATGACTGCCTGAAGTCTTGAACTCATGGACATCACCAGACGCTGTGTTTCCTCCTTTTTGATGCTCTGCCAGGCCTTCACTCTGGTGGCTTTCAGTTGCTGTTTGGTTTTGGGCCTTTCTGTCTGAAGTTTAGTCTTTAACAAGTGAAGTGCTGCTCAATTGGGTTGAGATGAGGTGACTGACTTGGCCATTCAAGAATATTCCACTTCTTTACCATTTAATAAACTCCTGGGTTGCTTTGGCTTTATGTTTTGCGTCCTTGTCCATCTGTAGTATGAAACGACGACCAATCAGTTTTGCCGCATTTGGCTGGATCTGAGCACACAATATGGCTCTGAATACCTCAGAATTCATTCGGCTGCTTCTGTCCTGTGTCACATCATCAATAAACACTAGTGACCCAGTGCCACTGGCAGCCATGCATGCCCAAGCCATCACACTGCCTCCGCAGTGTTTTACAGATGATGTGGTATGCTTTGGATCATGAGCTGTACCACGCCTTCGCCATACTTTTCTCTTTCCATCATTCAGGTAGAGGTTGATCTTAGTTTCATCTATCCAAAGAATGTTCTTCCAGAACTGTGCTGGCTTTTTAGATGTTTTTTAGCAAAGTCCAGTCTAGCCTTTTTATTCTTGATGCTTATGAATGGCTTGCACCGTGCAGTGAACCCTCTGTATTTACTTTCATGCAGTCTTCTCTTTATGGTAGATTTAGATATTGATACACCGACCTCCTGGAGAGTGTTGTTCACTTGGTTGGCTGTTGTGATGGGGTTTCTCTTCACCATAGAGATTATTCTGTGATCATCCACCACTGTTGTCTTCCGTGGGCGCCCAGGTCTTTTTGAATTGATGAGATCACCAGTGCTTTTTCTTTCTCAGGATGTACCAAACTGTAGATTTTGCCACTCCTAATATTGTAGCAATTTTTCGGATGGGTTTTTTCAGTTTTTACAGCTAAAGGATGGCTTGTTTCACCTGCATGGAGAGCTCCTTTGACCGCATGTTTACTTCACAGCAAAACCTTCCAAGTGCAAGCACCACACCTCAAATCAACTCCAGTTCTTTTATCTGCTTAATTGAGAATGATATAACGAAGGGATTGCCCACATCTGTCCATGAAATAGCCTTGGAGTCAATTGTCCAATTACTTTTGGTCCCTCTAAAAACAGGGTGGCACATGTTAAGGAGCTAAAACTCCTAAACCCTTCATCCAATTTTAATGTGACTACCCTCAAATGAAAACTGAAAGTCTGAACTTCAACTGCATCTGAATTGTTTTGTTTAAAATTCGTTGTGGTAATGTCTATAACCAAAATTAGAAAAATGTTGTCTCTGTCCAAATATATATGGACCTAACTGTACTATCTATACATATGAAAACCAGTTTATAGACAATTTTTGGATATAGATACAGAAGTCCAAGGCCTTGTCGCAGTCATGATATTAGTCTTGAGCCAAAATATGGCCATCATCCAAGGTTGTGTCCATATAAGGTTAGGGCAGATGTCTTAGTCCTGTCCTTCTTTAGAAGACCCTAGGATGACACTCGATTTTCTCCACGGTCCAAGAGATCCAAAATACTGGTAAGAACTAGTAAAAGGAAAAAAAAAATAAAAAAAAAATAAAGAAAGAGAAAAAGGGAAAAAACAAAAAAGAAGGGGGGACAAGGGAAAAAAAGGCCAGATCGAACAGATACTGTTCAGTCTGGCCCCCAGCCTGACCCAAAAAGTGCTATAGCAGTGACCATCCATATTATGATAATACTAACTAAAGTCTTTTGTAAAAGCCTGTGTACAGAAGCTCTTCATTCAGGCCACCAGGTGACAGACTGTTTAGTTTATATATCCAACGAGATTCTCTCCTCAAGAGTTCATCCGTGATTCTGCCACCCCTAATACTCAGGGAAATCCTTTCCAAACCCATAACCCGAAGGGTTCTGGGGATACCGTTGTCCAAAAAGTGAGCCGCCACCGAGGTAATCTGCTTACCCTTATTTCTGTCAGTCCTGGCCATACAGATGATGGACACATGCTGCTGAATCCTGCGGCGCAGCTCTTGAGTGGTCTGTCCAACATAGACCTTGTTGCAACCGCAGATCAGGGCATAAACTAAATTACGGGTACGACAATTGAAGAAGGATCTTGGAGACACCTGGAAGGATAAAGATGGTAGTAAAATTCCAGTCTCTGCTAGCATAGATGTATACACTGAACACCCTCCACATGGATAAGATCCAAAAGTTGGATGATTCACACAGATCTTAGAAATAGGGCGTCTGAAATGTCTACTTGAGAGACAATCCTTGAGGTTTCTCGCCCTCCTGGCCACAATCCTAGGTTTCTTTGGTATAACCGATTTAAGCCTACTATCACTCAACAAGATCCCCAGTTGTCTTCCATTACCTTACGAACATCCCCCCATTGGTTGTTAAATTGTGTGATCAAACTGGATGTATTCACATTTGATCTCAGCCGTGGCTTCAGGGCTTCCTCTCGTGACTTCTGACGGGAGTGTTCGAAGGCACTGGAAATGATCCTCCTTGGATAACCACGTTCCCGGAAACGGTCTGTGAGCAGTCTTGACTCAGCACGAAAATCTCACAGCTGGCTACAGTTCCTTCTCAGGCGTAGAAACTGACCCTTCGGAATACTGTTGCGCAAATGGCATAGGTGAAAGCTAGAATAGTGTAATAGGTTATTAGTCGCTGTGCTTTTGCGAAAAAGAGTCGTATAGATCCGGTTATCTTGAAGCATTATCTTCAAATCAAGGAAATCAACAGAGCTGGTGGAAAAGTGGGAGGTGAGTCGAATGTTTACACAATTGCTGTTAAGTTCTCCCACGAAAGTCTCCAGATCTGCAACCGAACCTGTCCATAAGACAACAATGTGGTCAATAAAACAATACCATTTCAGTACATTTAGTACAGCCGAGGACCATTGGTAACCAGCCGCTTCGATCGGGAGGCTCTGGAAGGTGAGTATGTAACTATTTTTTATTTTAATTCTTTTTTTTTTAACAAGGATATGGTGCATACTATGTGACTGGCCAATATACTACGTCACTGGGCAATATACTATGTGGCTGGGCAATATACTACGTGACTGGGCAAGATACTATGTGGCTGGGCAATATACTACGTGGCTGGGCAATATACTACGTGGCTGGGCAATATACTATGTGGCTGGGCAATATACTACGTTAGTGGGCAATATACTATGTGGCTGGGCAATATACTACGTGGCTGGGCAACAGTGGCGTAACTACAAAGTTATGGGCCCCGGTGCGAACTTTCAAATGGGGCCCCCCCACCAAAACATTTTCCACCCAAATCCACATCCTGCCCATGCTCCTGCCCCATCCGTCTCCGCATTCTGCCCCATCTGTCTCCGCATTCTGCCCCATCCGTCTCCGCATTCTGCCCCATCCGTGTCCGCATTCTGCCCCATCCGTCTCCGCATTCTGCCCCATCCGTCTCCGCATTCTGCCCCATCCGTCTCCGCATTCTGCCCCATCCTACTCCACATTCTGCCCCATCTGTCTCCGCATTCTGCCCCATCCGTCTCCGCATTCTGCCCCATCCGTCTCCGCATTCTGCCCCATCCTACTCCACATTCTGCCCCATCCGTCTCCGCATTCTGCCCCATCCGACTCCGCATTCTGCCCCATCCGACTCCGCATTCTGCCCCATCCGTCTCCGCATTCTGCCCCATCCGACTCCGTATTCTGCCCTATCCGACTCCGCATTCTGCCCCATCAGACTCCGCATTCTGCCCCATCTGACTCCGCATTCTGCCACATCCGTCTCCACATTCTGCCCCATCCGTCTCCGCATTCTGCCCCATCCGACTCCGCATTCTGCCCCATCCGACTCCGCATTCTGCCCCATCCATCTCCACATTCTGCCCGTCTCCATATCTCACCAGAACAGCAGGAACCGGAATCTGCTGCTGGTTGATACCAGAGAACACGAGCTGCACACAACCAGGACTGAGCTGCTGAGAGCTGAAGGACCTGTGGTGACGTCATCGTCATGTGATCAGGAGGCGGAGCTGATAAATGGTGAAAGACCTATGATAGTGATGACGTGACCACAGGATCTTCAGCTCTTCCTTTCAGATCAGGCGTCGGCTGCTGATCTGATGTGTGCGCCCGGCAGGTCAGGTGGAGGGCAGGTCTGTCTGTTGCCGTGCGGGACGAATCACCTGCACGGCAACAGTTTTTAACTTTTTGCTGGTGTCGGCGTGCATCTGACCTGCCGGGGCCCCTGACTACCCCGGGCCCGGTCGCAATGACGACTGCTGCGACCGTGGTAGTTACGCCCCTGCTGGGCAATATACTATGTGGCTGGACAATATACTACGTGGGCTGTGCAATATACTACGTGCCTCTGTGCTGTACACTACGTCACTGTCAATATACTACGTGGCTGGGCAATATACTACGTGGCTGGGCAATATACTACGTGGCTGGGCAATATACTACGTGGCTGGGCAATATACTACGTGACTGGGCAATATACTACATGGCTGGGCAATATACTACGTGGCTGGGCAATATACTATGTGACTGGGCAATATACTACTTGACTGGGCAATATACTACGTGACTGGGCAATATACTAAGTGGCTGGGCAATATAATACGTGACTGGGCAATATACTACATGGCTGGGCAATATACTACGTGGCTGGGCAATATACTACGTGACTGGGCAATATACTACGTGACTGGGCAATATACTACATGGCTGGGCAATATACTACGTGGCTGGGCAATATACTATGTGACTGGGCAATATACTACTTGACTGGGCAATATACTACGTGACTGGGCAATATACTAAGTGGCTGGGCAATATACTACGTGACTGGGCAATATACTACATGGCTGGGCAATATACTACGTGGCTGGGCAATATACTATGTGACTGGGCAATATACTACTTGACTGGGCAATATACTACGTGACTGGGCAATATACTAAGTGGCTGGGCAATATAATACGTGAGTGGGCAATATACTACGTGGCTGGGCAATATACTACGTGGCTGGGCAATATACTACGTGACTGGGCAATATACTACATGGCTGGGCAATATACTACGTGGCTGGGCAATATACTATGTGACTGGGCAATATACTACTTGACTGGGCAATATACTACGTGACTGGGCAATATACTAAGTGGCTGGGCAATATAATACGTGAGTGGGCAATATACTATGTGGCTGGGCAATATATTATGTGGCTGGGCAATATACTACGTGACTGGGCAATATACTACGTGCCTCTGTGCTGTATACTACGTGACTGGGCAATATACTAAGTGGCTGGGCAATATAATACGTGAGTGGACAATATACTATGTGGCTGGGCAATATACTACGTGGCTGGGCAATATACTACGTGGCTGGGCAATATACTATGTGGCTGGGCAATATACTACGTGGGCTGTGCAATATACTACGTGCCTCTGTGCTGTACACTACGTCACTGGGCAATATACTACGTGGCTAGGCAATATACTACGTGGCTGGGCAATATACTATGTGGCTGGGTAATATACTACGTGGCTGGGCAATATACTATGTGGCTGGGCAATATACTACGTGGCTGGGCAATATACTACTTGGCTGGGCAATATACTACGTGGTTAGGCAATATACTACGTGGACATGCATATTCTAGAATACCCAATACGTTAGAATCGGGCCACCATCTAGTGGTATAATAAACGTTAAAGGATCAATGAAAAAAAATTATATGGAATATTTATTTTTGGTTATATTTTCACATTTATTCATCTTTTTATTGCATTTTGTACTGAGTGCTATTATTTCAGGCATGTATAAAGTATGTGACCAATGGTTCTCCACTCTACAGGTACAGTATGTGCACATGATGCAAAAGTGTCCCAGAAAATGAATATAATGCACAGCAATTTCAAAACAACATTGCTGTGCACATGTTTGGTCTTATGTTGCTTCTTTTATCTGCTTTAGGATTTGGTAGCGAGTGGCATGCTCATTTTTCGGCTTCCTTCTATACTTGGAAAGAAAAGTAAAAGTGTAAAAACACTTGCTGCTGTATGACCGCCAACGTTTTCCTGGTGCGGCTTTGCCTGGGAAACCTCGGAAGGTGTGCCAGCATCTAAAAGACACCGTGTTCACATACCCTTATGGGGTATGTTATAGGTTTTCCTCTTTTATTTCCATAACATAGTGGAAAGTGGAGATGAGTGGGGTAACCTCACCTTTCCAGCCTCCCACGATGCCCACTAATCAGTCTCTGGCCCCCTGCACGTCCATCACAGCACATCTCCGGCCCGGCGGTCATTCTATCCCGAGGCGTCTACCCGCTAGGAGGCCTGGAATGCGAACAGTGAATTCCAGGCCTTGTTTGTTGCCAGAATCCCTGGCCTAATGTGAACACCAGACCTCAGATGCAGCACAATGGAGAATTGGGCCACCAGACAGCAGGCATGGAGGCGGCCAGAGAGGTAAGTGACTCGCAAAAGGTTAAAAAGGAAAAAAAAACATACTCCCCTCAGCTGCTCACCTTTTAGCCCGGCTTGTATGCTCCATTCTCGCTATCCAGTCCATTGCGCCTCTGTCACAATATATCTCCAGCCCAGCATTCATTCTAGGCCAGGACTTCCGACTGCGAATAGGCCGAGATCCCTCGCCTAGAGTGACCAATGGGTGTAAAGGACTGGAAAGCGGGTAGTGAGCAGTGCGGGCAGCTGGAGAGGTGAGCAGTGAGGTGACTATGTTTTTTTCTCTTTTTAACATTTTGCCGGTGCTCTACCATTCAGCAAGATGGCTTCCTCAGTCAACAATGCAAGTGTAGCGTCTGTTTGATTTGTTTTCAGTTTTTCAGGCCTGCGGGGAGGTACGGCCATGCACTTCGTGTGCACATGTTCTGTCTAACATGGGAACTTTCTGCCTCTGCTCAGGGAATTGTTGGGTTATATTACCTAGAAGTTTCCTCTGCTCGCTGCCAGCCCATTGTTGAATGTCACTAGTTTTCGCCAGCTCCTTCTTCCTTTGACGCGGTTTAATATTTTTGGCTTATTTTTCTGCATATCTTTTTTTTTTGTTGTTGATTCTTCACATCTTTTATTATTATTCTCAGTTCCCATTTTCATAGGCTACAAATCAATTTAAAACTATTTCCTATAGCAAATCTTACTAAGTACTTAGTAATAGCTTATAATATTCATATTTAGATTTGAAAAGCTCATAGTTTGATATTTGACCTACAACCGGCATCTATACCTAAAGGCAACCTATTATCAGAAAATCATTTGAGTATTTTTTAAAACTTTTTTGGGCAATATATTTTTTCAATATCACAGTCTTTATTTAAAAAAAAAAACAATGCTAGTAATTTTTCAGTTTTTAATCTGACCACTGGGGCTCATACTTCCTGTCCTTTCAGAAACAGTTTTCAGCAGGCTCCTTATCATCAGAGGCATGATTATAATAACTGATAACACCACTATACACAGCGGATAACCAATCCAACAACCATCCCCTTTCCATGCACATGGCAGAACATGGAGGTCAGAGATGGACCCCCCGTCCTCTGCTGCTCTTGACTCATCCATTATGGGGTGGCTACTCTTATCTTCACATGCCGAACACCAGGCAATCTCTCCGCTCTCACTTAACAAAAATATGTTATTAGCAACCTCCTGTATGTTATTTTTATACCAGAACATGAGTATAAATGGGTTATCTGTGCTGTAGTGGGCACATGGAGCGGGCTCCGCTGCAGAGGGAACCTGACTTCCCAATCTCTGCTGTATGCCTTCTCTAAGAATGAAGGTTCACAGTCCTCGGTGCAAGGCCCTACGGGGGGTGGGGGAGACATTACAAGGACAAAACTGTACATAGATGTGATGTCACCATTGCAAAACACAAGCAAGAATTTAGGAAAGCTGCAGGATTTCCTTATCACAGGGTCATGGACAATGTGAGGATGAGAATTGCTTCTTAACCCTTTCAAGTCTTTAATGTCTGGCGTTAAAGACAGCGGCCCTATACGTATCATGGTTCCGTGTGAGTGCAAACATTTTTTAAGAAAGCTTCTAAGCGGACATGGTCATAGTCAACCGGAGAAAAAATGGAGGCCATGAATCATTTTTTCTATGGCTAGGACACTTTAATTTGGAGTGAAGTTCAATGATATCTTGGATTGTTTTTGTTTTTTTTAAATATTATTAACACTTCACAGTTGTTTTTCTTATCACACTTAAAGGTGTAGGCTATACACATTAGATGGCTCTTGGACGAACGATGCTTCAGTCAATGTTTTGGCCAACAGCCATCTCAGCCGACTGTGCCATACCAAACAGCGCATGATCGGCCAAGCGCCATTGTGTTGTCTATGAGAAAGCCGCCAGGTGACGCGTTGGCCGGCGTCATATCACCGGGAAAACAAGAGATTGGAAATCAGACATGCCTGATAGATATCTCTCCATACCATCAGTTGACTGCCACTCCCCATACACATTAGACCATCAGCCGAATCTGTCTATATCAGTGGATTTGGCCACAAATTAGTCTAATGTCTATGGGGGCCTTGAGGAGCGGACCGCTGGGACTGGCAGCAAGCAACAGAATGGGGAAATGTTATCCACGATGAGGAACTTATATCTTTGTTGCAAAATTATGCGGAAGGTTAACTGCCCAATCGCCACTCTATTCATACTCTATAGGGCTACCAGAGAAAGACTAGAGCAGCTCTCAGCTGCTCCGTAGGGAATGAACAGAGAGGTGGTCAAACATGAGCATTGCTGCTACATTCTAAGGGTAGGTTCCCACTGCTCCATTCTAACGGTAGGTTCACAGTGTTCCACTCTAAGGGTGGTTCACACTGCTCCACTCAAAGGGTAGGTTCAAACTGCTCCACTCTAAGGGTAGGTTCACACTGCTCCACTCTAAGGGCGGGTTCATACTGCTCCACTCTAAGGGTAGGTTCACACTGCTCCATTCTAAGGGTAGGTTCACACTGCTCCATTCTAAGGGTAGGTTCACACTGCTCCACTCTAAGGGTAGGTTCACACTGCTCCACTCTAAGGGCGGGTTCATACTGCTCCACTCTAAGAGTAGGTTCACACTGCTCCATTCTAAGGGTAGGTTCACACTGCCCCATTCTAAGGGTAGATTCACACTGCTCCATTCTAAGGCCGGTGTCACACTCGAGAGTTTTACGGACGTATGAGAGGCGCATTGCACACGAACCAATGATTCTCTATGGGGCAGCTTCTATCTGGCGTATATTTCACAGCCGTATTTTACGGCCGTAGAAAATCGCAGCATGCTGCGTTTGTCAGCGTACTGCACAAAAAATCCGTCAATGCAAGACTATGGGTGCGCAAAAAATACGGATTACACACGGACCAGCAGTGTGACTTGCGAAAAATACGGCAGACATCTCCAGGTGACAGGAAATGTGCTAAGCCCTCACTCGGGAAGCTCAGACATGCTAATTAGCTCAAAACGCCAGACAGACATCCCGGAAGTCAGGCACACGCCTCCACAGAGTTGCAAGCAGCATGGCCAACATAATCAATGTTGATATGCTCCTGGTCCTGGTCCAAGAAAGGCCCGAAATTTGTAACTAACGTGATTCCAAGTACGCTAACCGGGCAAGGAAAGCGACTGCTTGGAGGAGCATCTGTGGGATCCTTTTCCCAAATTATGAGCAGCGGCCACGTGAGGGACAGAGGCAGATAAGTAAGTACACTCATGTTTATCAAGTATTTAATATTGAAAACTGCCGTAAGAATAATATTTTAACAATATTATTATTTATCTTATTCTGAATTTGTATGTATATTGCACCATTTATTTAATGGTGCTGGACATGAGAAAGGGGTTATGTACAGCATTTATTGATGTCGCTTACAGTAGGCACATTTACAATGACAGACTGGTATAGAGGGGAGAGGACCCTGTCCTTGTGTACTTACATTCTATGGTGCTTCCATTTATGGTATTGTGGGATTTGTGTGTAAAATCTGATTATATAAGATATTTAGTAAGAAATGCAGCTTACTAGGGCATCTCAGACACTTTGTGGTACCACTGTGCACAATGGCCTTATACATTATTTGCTTCTTTGTCATTGCAGTGGAAGATGTTATGAGACGTTGGTGCAGCATTCGGGACCAGTACCGGAGAGAAAGGCAGCAGCGGTCCAGGAGTGGCTCATCTGCTCCTGCAAAAAGGAAATATATATATTTTGACCGAGTGTCCTTTCTGGATCCCAGTATGGATCTCAGACCGTAAGTACAAACCTCACACCACATTACACACATGTTTGGAATGCTCATAGATGATTTTTCAAATTAAAATTTTAATTTTTTACAACAGAACACAATCCAACCTCACTGAAAGGTAGACAACAGGGTCCGAATTGGAGCCATTGATTGATCCTGTTGGGGAAGGAGAAGAGGTGGCTGGACCATCTACGGCTCCTACCATGTTTACCCCTCCGGATCCATCTTCGGCTGCCCTTCATGATCAACATCCACCTGGGCCAGATGATGCAGTCCCACCCACAGATGCACCAGCTTCAGGGATGCCTGAAGATCCTGGCCACAGCAGCAGCCCCACTGTTCCGCTGGAGGCCTCCCCACAGCCTGCTGTGAGCTCACACCGTGGCCGCAGAAGGAGAGAGCTAATGGAAACCCGAAGAAATGTGGACACTGGTGTCTTAAATTATTTGGCCAGGGCTGCTCATGATGATGGTGAGGAGGCATTTTTTCGAAGCCTGGCCCGTTATTTACATACCATACCACGTGAGGTGAGGCTACGTGTGAGAGGGTGCTTTCAAATCCTTCTTGATGCATGCACCCCCCCCAAATAGCCCTTTTAATTTGTTTCAGTACATTGAGAGGTGGCAGCTGTCAACAAGTAATGTCCTGCGTATGCCAACAAATCAACCAGTGCATGCTCAAGAGGGATTTAAAGCACCTCCTCCACGTATGCCTACACCTCAACCCTTTCCCCAACATAACCCACCAATGCCTACCCCTCAACCCTTTCCCCAACATAACCCACCAATGCCTACCCCTCAACCCTTTCCCCAACATAACCCACCAATGCCTACATCATACCAAATGGCTCCCTTCCAGCAACCTTACCAATATGGCCACTTGTCTAGACCCAGTGTTGGGGGCTGTCCCAACCTGGGTTTGGATGATATGGACATATTGGTGGGGATTTTGACTCCTGTGAGGTGTAGTCTAGTCATGATGCCCATAGTATCCACCTTTATGGCCAGTACTCATATGGGCAATCTGAACATGGTCAGATTTTGGAGCAGGTCCAACAGAGAAGTCACCAACAGGTTGAAGGACAATTGGCTCAACAAAGGCCACAAGAGCAGCAACCCGAACTAGCGCCATCACCCCACCAACGTATCAGAATCTTTAAAAAATATGTTATTGTTGATAATTTTGTGTAATCTCCCAAAATTATTTAATCTGCTGTGATAGCAATGTGGTTTGTTTTATATTTTACACTTTGGCCAAGTTAAAATGGCCCCAAAAGCCATATGATGTAAATATGGTTGTTGATAAAAAAAATTTTGGCTTATCATATCATTTACAAACAAACATTAACAAGCCAATTTCTTTGTGTTTGAAAAATCATTATTACACCATACACAAATGTTAAATTTTGAAATATATCAAATGTTAATTTTATAACAAAAATAATTAAAAAATTACAACATAGAGACAACATTATCTTGCCAGGGAGTAGCACCCTGAGGAGAAAGAAAATAATTGGTATAAATATCCCTAACTTTTAGGCCAGAAAGGGGACACCGCTGAGGAAGGACTTGTGGTGTAGGCCTATCCACATTGGCCAACATGCCTTCACCACTGTCAGCTGAGGAACACTCATGAATTCTTGTGAAGTTCTGTAAAACAACACAAGCTTTTATGACTTCATTAACATTTGCCTCACTCTGCTGAATGGATGACTGGAGAACACGCCATTTGGATGCCAGAATGCCAAACGGGGGTGTGGTCAGAAAAGTGCAGGAGAGCAGAGCGCGCCAGACAGAGGGGACAGCATGCCAGAGAGAAAGCAGGTTGCAGCGCCTCGCTCCCCATGACAGAGTGCTCCCTGTGAGGGCACTAAGGCTGGAGTGAGAGTGGGGACTTGGAAGCCTCCATAATCAGAGACCACTCAGCCCCGGTGACCGCACTGACAAGCCAGGACCCCTGAGTGTGACTAAGGAAACTGCTCAGTGTGTGTGTATTCTTGCTGAAGAGAGAGAGACTGTCAGCCTAATATCCAGAGACTTGCAGCAGAGTGGCTGTGTGACTTCCTGCTTCCAGCTGCACAGGGAGAACAGGCTGCAGAGGCTTAACCCCGGAGATTCCAGGAGACAGAGAAGAGACTTCAGGATCTCAAGCCCTGCTGGTGACTGTACCCACGTTGAAAAAAGGACCCTCCAGTCAGGACCTCCCTGGACTGATAAGTTACAAGAACACTCATTAACCCTTTTGATTCCGCTTAACTGTTTTCTGTTTGATTTGTCTCTATTAACCCCCTGTTTACTCCCTGCGAGGAGAATTTTACCTCTGTTAATAAATCCCCTTCAACAGTTGGTCTGTCTGTTCCGTGGTGACATACTCAACCCTGCACTCTATTACACTCACATGGTACCGCTCATTACAGTAACGAATATGTGGTTCCACCTCCCATAGGGGTGGAGCCGCATATTCATTACTGTAATGAGCGGTAACGGTGATCGCTCAATACAGGAAGAAGCTGTGGTGCCGGGGAAGCAGGGACTGCACCACGCCAGGAGCAGGTGAGTATAACGGGGAGGGGAGCGCTGCACGATATTCACCTGCTCCTTGTTCCGGCGCCGCTCCATCTTCAGCGTCTTCTGCACTGACGCTCAGGTCAGAGGGCGCAATGATGTGGTTAGTGCGCGCCCTCTGCCTGAACGTCAGTGCAGAAGACGCTGAAGATGGAGCGGCATCGGAACAAAGTCAAGTGAATATTGAAAGTGCCGGGAGCCTGAGCGACGGAGAGGTGAGTATGTGATTTTTTTTTAATCACAGCAAATGGGGCAAGTGTATGTATGGAGCATCTTATGGTGCCATAACGTTTGTGCAGCACTATATGGGGCAAGTGTCTGTATGGAGCATCTTATGGGGCCATAATCAACGTTTGTGCAGGATTATATGGGGCAAATATTTTATGGAGCATCTTATGGGGCCATAATCAACGTTTGTGCAGCATTATATTGGGCAAATGTGTCTATGGAGCATCTTATGGGGCCATTATTAACCTTTATGAAGGATTATATGGGGCATATTTTAATATGGAGCATCTTTTATTTGGTATCTATTTTTACTTTTGACATTTACCGGTAGCTGATGCATTTTCCACCCTAGGCTTATACTCGAGTCATTAAGTTTTCCCAGTTTTTTGTGTCAAAATTAGGGGGGTCGGCTTATACTCAGGTCGGCTTATACTCGAGTATATATGGGTAACTGTTAAATAACACTTAAAATAAAAAGATGTTATTGTTTATAAGAAATGTTAAAGGGAATCTGTCTCCCCATTTTAGGCCTATAAGCTAAGGCCACAGCCATCAGGGGCTTATCTACAGCATTCTGTAATGCTGTAGATAAGCCCCTGATGCAACCTGTCAGATAAGAAAAACAAGTTAGATTATACTCACCCAGGGGTGGTCCCAGTACGGTCCGGTCTGATGGGCATCGCCAGTCCGGGTCCGGAGCCTCCCATCTTCATACGATGACGTCCTCTTCTTTGCTTCCTGTCGCAGCTCCTGTGCAGGTGTTCTTTGTCTGGCCTGATGAGGGCAGAGCAAAGTACTGCAGTGTGCAGGCGACGGGCCTCTCTGACCTTTCCTGGCACCTGCGCACTGCAGTACTTTGCTCTGCCCTCAACAGGGCAGGCAAAGTACGCCTGCACAGGAGCTGTAGGAGGAAGCAAAGAAGAGGACGTCATCGTATGAACATGGGAGTTGCCGGACCGGACTGCGTCGCCCATCAGACCAGACCACCCTGGGACTGCCCCTGCGTGAGTATAATATAACTTGTTTTTCTTATCTTACAGGTTACATCGGTGGCTTATGTACAGCATTATAGAAGGCTGTAGATAAACCCCTGATGGCGGTGGCTTTAGCTTATAGGCCTAAAATGGGGTGACAGATTCCCTTTAAACAAGTGGGTTAATAAAGGTTGACCCTAAGACGTAGATGTAAAATAAGACATTTTAAATCAGGACGTTATGATCATGCTCACACACTCACACAAGTACCATAGGGAAGCAAAAGCTACCAAAGAGAGAAGCTGCACTTGTGCCCAACTGGTCCATGTACAGACTAGAAAAGGCTGTAGCCGCACAACTAAATACACCTCCTCAGACCTGGCACCCTAAAAGGCCATTGAGAGGCTTCTCTTACCTTCAGAGGAACCAAAGGGGAGGCTGCAGCACAAATCCAACAAAGGTAAAGAAAAGCATGCAGGGAGACATGAGAACCCAGGGTTTAAAACTAAAATACGTTCACAAAGGATAGACAATGATAAATAAGGAGAACCCCAAAAAACAGAGTAAGTAAAACCTCCCAGACCCCCAAACGTGGAGAAGAAGATTTGCAGCAGGAAAAACAGCTAGGGCTTACTGGATAAGGTAAACTCCTAGCTGAGGAGCTGAAACTCCAAACACTAATCTATATGGAAGTATAGCCAGCAAGTGAGGTAAGTGAAAGGTGAACATATAAAGCCCACCCCAAAATGTGATAGGACAGAGCAAAAAGGGAAAATGGAGAACAGCTGGAGAGAAGCCACCCAAGAAAGGAAACCCAAGACAAAAAAATCCATCAGCGCTTAGAGATGAAAAGGACTGTAGCCCAGCAAAAGAGGGAAACCGAATACAGTGCAAAAGGTAACCTGATTGAATCCTGAAACTGAGCCATAACAGACGTATTGTGAAATTGCTTTATTTTTCACATTAGATGCACTGGAGCGCAAAAATGTATTTATATATTATTTACAATGATGGAAGTGGAAAGATAGTGCCTGCGCCCCATGCTCTGCCCTTTTGAGGGTAGAGCCGAAAACATAATTGTGCATGTGCTGTTATGATTCAGGTTCTGCCCGTAGTAGGGCAGAGTGTAGTGTGCAGGCGCGAGCCGATTTCTCTGCACATATGTGAGATTTCGCCCGGCTATGTGGTTGATGCAGAAGGTGTCATCCACATCAATTACAGCAGGAGGACGGCTATCAGCAGCCGAGAGGAGGGATGGAGACCGCAAAAACCAGGCCCATCGGACCAGACAGACAATATTAACATACATCGCGGGAGAACTTCATACATTTTTGGGGGGCTGTACAGGGGGAGTCAGGGGTTATAGAATCATTGATGGACTGCAGCACAGTCATAGTTCAGGTAATAGTTTTAGTTGACACAAAATAAAACTGGTGACAGAGTCACTTCAATCTATATCCTCAATCCAAAACTGCACATCGAAAACGTCTATCTCCCGATTCATCATTTTATCATTTCCTTTTTTTTTTTAATTGTTTTCTTTTATTTTGTCTTATGGAATTCATTGACTTTTTATTGCATCAAATTTTTCCAAACTGGTTCAGGAAATTTGCTCTTTATTTTTTAGCATTTTTATGTGTGCAATAATTTAGCAATGCTTGTGAATTTTATTTTATAAATCACTCCAGTGTGAAAACTGGAATACAGTCGAACAAAAAATATGGCAAGTTGCATTTGATAAATTGATGAATCAGCTGAAAATAACAGTGAACAAAAAAAACGCATAGAAAATAGATTTAAAAGAAACTCTGCAAATGAAAAGAAGAATTTGGCACAAATAAAAACAAGCGAAAACCCAGATAAAAAAGGTATAAATGCACTAATGAATGAGGAGCAAATTGTCAAGATTTTCTTACATGATGTTTACCTAGTAATCTTCATTTTCTGCAGGGATGCTAATCGCTGTCCCAGACTAGATTGTACATCTCTCACATCCTCTATATCTGCTTGCGGAGGAGCAGGCATCGCGCAGTACATGACTAGCACAGCACCCGCTCCCTGCCTTCTTATACATCACACTTCAGTATATTCCGATTCCAAGGTCATCCAAGGACACCGGCAGGAATGGCAATCTGTTCTGTCTGACATCAGCGCAGCTCATTTGTATGCTGCCATTCATTGCTATTTGAATACATCTGGGCCAGAGTCCCATTTTATAATTTTGCAGCGGTTCCACATTGTTACGGATATTATCCTTACAAGCCATTTCTCAAATATCTGGTTGGATGTAAAAACCAAAATGCAAGGTGACCGAGAGAGGATCCCTTCTATGGCAGAATATTCCCATGCTATAAGACGGTTCAGTTCATTTAATTAGGTTAATTGTAAAGTTAGAGTCTATAATTGGCTTTCTGCCCTTATCTAAAGCTCTCGAGTCCGATGTGCTCGCAGATGGAACAACTTTAACACATACGCCGGCTCATGTGTAAACTCGGCTCATCTAGTAAATCTTTGCTATGTGGGCAATGCATCATTCGGAGAATACCTATATACTGTAATGAGACAATCTAATTAATTTGCTTAATACGATGCTCTTAATTACTTTCTTTGTCTAGTTGAGCTCTTTAATGATTTAAAGGGACAGTGGCCATGATTCCAAGTGCTCCTCTAATGACATTATCAGTCATCCCAAAGACATTTCAGCAACAATATGACCTGCAAAGATGTTTGTCTCTTCTGACTTTTAGGACTTTTGGGTGTATCACTGAGCAATAAACCAATATGTACTGGTAGTACAGTGACTAGTGAGTGTATTCCTCAGCTCATTAAAATTTATGAATTCCATAAAAAATTTGGGGGTCCCATTGCAAAGAGCTGAATTAGGGCCTTGGCTGGCATTAAGCAACCAAATCAGGTGGCCAAAATTGCTTTGTGTGGTTGCAATGATAATGAAACCTCCCTTTCTAACCGCATAGATGACATTATCACTAGTCATAGCATTTAAGCGGTTAGGTTGGTGTGATGAGAGCTAAGTCTAATTGCAGCACTTACTGGTGGGTGTCTGTGGTTTTAAACAGCCAGCACTTGCTGGGAATATAGTGAGTCCATTCCAGACAAATCCTCTCTACTTCTGCCATACATACTGTTAGGGCTCATACTCACCTGCGAGAAACTCGGATGAGTCTTGCACGTCAATACCGGGAGCTGCTGCCGGCACTCAGGAGTGGAGCGTGCGGCCGCATAGGAATACATGCAGCCACACGCTCCACTCCTGAGTGCCGGCAGCAGCGCCGGGTATTGACATGGGAGACTCATCTGAGTTTCTCGCAGGTGAGTATGAGCCCTTAGGCTCACGTTGTGAGGTTGATCCACTAAGCTTTAGATCACAGTAGACACATGAACCCAGCAGACTATCAGGCATGTGGTATGAAGAGTAGGGATGAGCGAGCACTAAAATTCTTGGATGCTCGTTACGCGAACTGAGCAATTCCTAAAGCCTGGGTGCTCCTTTTGAGTAACGAGTATGATGGGAGTCAATGAGAAATCAGAGCATTTTTCCGGCAAGAGGTCTGGGGGACAGTGAAAATTTGAAATGAATGGGAAAAGTGCTGAGTGGAACTAGAACAATATGGGGAAGACCTGTGGAAGCATCTCTGACTCCCACATCGCTGCTGAGAACAATGGTGTCACATTTTTACTCCACTTTAAGGACTGAGAACAAAACATTCAAAATTGATGAGAAATGGTAGTGTACAGGAAAAAATTGTTAAGAAATATTTTTCCTGTATAATGACTTGCATATAAGGCAAACTTTAAAAGGGAATTTAAAAAAAATAATAATTTAAGTAAACAAAAATTGATTTTTTCATTAAAAAATATGAAATGTCAGTGTAATTTATGAAGGAAGCAAGAACTGCCAAAAATGTGATGGAAGATAGACTCAGACACACCCTTTATTAGACATAAAGGAGGGCCTCATACACATTCTGTTCAAATTGTCATGTAGTGGTACTCCTAGACTCATAAAGGATATGCACTAAGTACAAAGCTTGCCAAAAACTACAAGCAGGGTCATCCATACACACTTGAATGCACCAACTGTAGTTCCTCATTCAGTACAGTTGTGGCACTCCAACATCCTTGAAGGCACCGAATGGAGTGCCTCATAAAAAAAATTAAGAAAGTGTTGTTGTGGCAATTCTACAGTCATAAAGGTTTTGCACACAGTGCAAAGCCAAAAACAAATTATAAGGAGGGTCTTCTATACATCTTAAAGTTAAAAACTGTAGGGTCTCATTCAAATATTGAAGATTAAAAAGACTTTATGCACACAAAGGGTAAATTTAATCCAGCAAGCAGTAGTATCCACTTAAAATATAGCTTTTAATGAGCCATTTTAAAAACAGGAAAACCTACGTGTTTTGACTATTATGTTACTCAGATAAGTAAGATAATAGTTAAAACGTGTACGTTATAACACTGCATAATGTGCCATTTTTCCTGTTTTTTTTTAAATGGCTCATTAAAAGCTATATTTTAAGTGGATACTACTGCTCGCTGGATTCAATTTACCCTTCGTTTGCATCAAGACTGGCTGCTCAACCCATTCCGTGCGAGCTGTGAACATAGGGAAACACTGCAGGACAGATGAACTGATTACAATTTTTGTTTTCTTAAAAAGACTTTTTGTCCTACTGTCATCTAGTGATGTGGAAAAGTCAGGGCTAATCCAGGTTCTGTTCTTTTTTACCAGGGTGAGCTTATCATCATTTTCTGTTGACAGGCGAAAGCGCCTGTCTGTTATCACCCCTTTCCCCCCCGATGGCACTAAAACCCACTCAGGCAACACACTAGCAGCAGAGCAGCACAACACCTCCAAGGCATAAAGAAACAGCTCATGCCAGGTGTCCAGCTTTGAGACCCAATAGTTGATGGTCGCAGAGGAATTAGGGGGTACGCTGTTTTTTTTTTGGCTAGGTATTGCTTGACCATCTTTAAAAACTTTCCCTTCCTTGTCAAAACTATACTGTCATCAGGGCATGGATGCTGGGAGTGTGTCATGAAATTGGCCCAGGCCTTTAACAGTGTACCCCTGCCTCCGAGGTACCTTGTGTATGTCTCCTTCATTGCCCTCCTTGATTGGGCAAGGAAAAGCTTGCCAGCTGCTTCTAGCAGTGTCAAATTGAAATTTTTTCAACAGATTTTCTGCAATGGTCTTCTGGTAGAGCACCACTTTAGTAGACTTCTCCATCTCAGGAAGGACAGATGCAAAGTTCTCCTTGTTGCAAGTGCAGCGCCCCAGGTTCCTGGTCGTTGCAGTAATATCATTCTCCTCTAGGGGGGAGTGATGTTACGTTTGAAGGCAATAAAGGAGATCTCTTTACCAGGTATCACAAACATGCAACACATTTAATACTTCAGTCCACCAGGGGGAGCTATGCTCCTATTTATTAGGGCACGCTTCACAATTAGGTAAAACTGGTGGTCTGGATAGGAAGTTAGGCAGAAGCTGGCTGGGCTTCACCCAGTGAGTTGCTATCTGAGCTCCGAACAGGTAGTTGGTCCCTGACAGGGGTGGGATCCTGTCAGAGGCCTAGATAGAAGGTCACGGAGCTGCGCCTGCCCCTCTTGCGGCAGCATCCTAAGAAAGGACACGAACAGAGAACTGTATTGTAGAGGGTGAGAAACGAAGTCATAGCAATAGGGGAGGAAACCAGAAGGAGTTCTGCCCTACACAGGCTGCCTCCTTCTGAGGCGCAGGATCCGGTAGCCGGAACACCGAGGAAGCAACAGTCTCTATGCCTTGCTCCAGAGACCGGCAGGACAGCTAATTCCAAGTTACTGATCCGCCCTATACCCAGGAGGCACGGTGGCAACTTGTGGGGGCAGGGGCATGCTAGAGTCCCTGTAAAAAGCCTCAGGCCACCAGTCATATGGGTTTGTCCTATCCTATCCGGGGGACAGAGAGAGAGACATAACATCTACAACAGTTGTGAGGACCTTATGAGAAGCTTAGCAGTAAGGTACTACAACACACGGTGCTAGAGGAAGGCTACTGATTTCCACCTGGATAAGGGGACTCTGGATTTGCCTCCAAACCGGCTGGACTCTGCCTGCCCTGTGATCCGGTACTCTGGACTGTGGATGCTGAAGCCTTCAGTAAAAAGGTAAAGAGACTGTAACCTTGTGTCCTCGTTCTTCACTGCGCCTCTCACCATTCACCATCTACACACTGGGAAGCCCTGGGGACATACTTCACCTGTGGGAAGGTGTACCATCTAGCTGCCATAACATCACCCCCAGCGGACCCCTAAGCAGCGTCGGTCACCCTGACCAAATACCACAGATGGCATCACAAACATATCCCTTTAAAGACCTTTCCCTTTAACACGGACGTCCCTAGGGCGACGGACCGGGTCAGCCACCGTGACATCCCCCTTGAGAACCGAAGGATCCGGTACCGAGTACCCCATGCCCTTAGGGGGGCGATCCACATGAGTCTAGCAGAATATACAACCAGTACCCTTTCGTCCAAGATGAATATAATGCGAGGGATACGGGAAAGGCAGCAGTACATGACAATATGTGCCAAGCTCCCTACAGCCAACACTACCCTGTCTCCACCATGATGACTCTCCATTTCCTGCTCCTCCTCCATCTCTTCCACCTCATTCCCCTCGTCAGCCCATCCATGTAGGAAAGCTGGTACGAAGCTTGTGTGGGTACTAGTCTCTGCGTCAGCAACCAGCTCCTGTTCCTCCTCCTCCTTCTCATTGTTACCCAATCAACATTGAGCAGATGAGATGAGGCTGGGCAGGGTAGTATCTCACTGTCTCGTGTCTTCCTTAATCTCCACCTGGTCTGCAATTAAAGCTTCAGCTTTAATTGTGAGCAGTGACTGTTTAAGTAGGCACAGAAGCGGGATTGTTGTGCTGATCATAGCATCATCACCGCTCACAATCTTTGTGGAGTCCTCATACTCTTGGAGAACTGCACATATGTCAGACATCCATGCCCACTCTTCAGTTGTTATGTGCGGAGGTTGACAAGAATACCGACAAGCGTGTTGGAGCTGGTATTCCACAACTGGCATCTGCTGCTCACAAAGGCTTGCCCGCATGTGCAGTGTGAAGTTCCAGCATTGGTGACATCGCACACCAGTCAGTGAGCTGGCATTTGCATGCGCCACTGTAGCACTGCCAGAGCGGCGGCATGCGAAAATGGGTAGTGACGCGGCGTACCTGGGCCAAAAGCTCTAACAAATCTGAGTAGGTTTTCAGAAATCGCTGAACCAGCAAGTTGAGCACGTGGGCCAAGCATGGTACGTGTGTCAGCTGCCAAGCTTCACAGCCGCCACCAGGTTACGGCCATTATCACACACGACTATGCCTGGTTGTAGGTTCAATGGCGAGAGCCACATATCTGTCTGGTCTGTTATTCCTTTAAATAACTCGTGTGCGGTTTGTCTTCAAGACAAATTAGCTTCAGCAGAGCCTGTTGCTGCTTTGCTGAGTTAGTGCTGCAGTGGTTCCAGCTCCTGGATAATGTGGAAGGCATGCTCTGAGATAACAAATCAGAGATGTAGGATGAGGAGGAGCAGACAGGGGTGCAGGAACTGGTGTGGAAGGTAGAGGAAACCCTGATAGAAGTAGGGCCAGCAATACTCGGTAGGGTTGAGCGAAACGGGTCGGCCATTTTCAGAAGTCGCCGACTTTTGGCAAAGTCGGGTTTCATGAAACCCGACCCCTGTGTGGGGTCGGCCATGAAGTCGGCGATCTTCTGAATCTGGTATCGGAATTCCGATCCCGAGTTCCGATATGTTTGCAATATTGGAAATCGGTATCGGAATCCATATTTAAGTGTAAAATAAAGAATTAAAATAAAAAATATCGCTATACTCACCATCTGACGCGCCCTGGTACTAACCGGTAGCCTTTCTTCCTTCGAATCAGCGCTTGCATTCTTAGGAAGGAAAGCTGCCGGAAAGAAGCAGGGCGCGTCCGAGGGTGAGTATATACCTAATAGGAATATACTCACCCTCCTACCTTCGAATCAGCACTTGCAGGACCTTGCGGTGACGTCGCGGCTTGTGATTGGTCGCGCGAGCGGTCACATGGGCGGTCGTGCGACCAATCACAAGCCGCTACGTCACCGCAAGGTCCTGCAAGCGCTGATTCGAAGGAAGGAAGGTTCCCGGTTAGTACCAGGGCGCGTCTGAGGGTGAGTATAGCGATATTTTTTATTTTAATTCTTTATTTTACACTTAAATATGGATCGCAGGGCCTGAAGGAGATTTTCCTCTCCTTCAGACCCTGGGAACCATTGGAAACCCAATGCACTGCATTGGGTTTCGAGTTTCGGCCGACCCCAACCCGGACTTTTTTATAGGATCGGCTGATTTCACTCGACCCGACTTTTGAAAAAGTCTGGTTTCGTGAAACCCGACCCGATCCTATAAAAGTAAAAGTCACTCAACCCTAATCCTCGGCATTAGTAGCACATGTACTGTGCCAGGGTGGGACTCCTGTCTCCACAATGTTAACCCAGTGTGCTGTCAGGGAAATGTAGCATCCCTGACCACAGGCACTTGTCCATGTGTCAGTTGTTAAGTGTACAAACCCAGGTACTGCATTCTGGTACAAGGCAGGTATGCCACACTCAGAGAAATAGTGGTGTCTGGGGACCGAGTATACCGGGACAGCTACCGCCATGAGTCGGCGGAAATCCGCCTTGTCTACAAGCCTAAATGTCAATATTTCCATGTCATGCAGCCTGGAAATGCTGCCGATCCCTCCCCCTCAACGTTGCTAGCCTCAATCTGCATGCCAGCTTTCCCGGTTGGGTTGGTGACTTTGTCATCCAGCACCTCGTCTTCCACCACAATACCCTGGTTCTTCTGACTTGGTGACTTAACAACAACCTGACTTATCGGCAACTGTGTCTCATCATTAGCTACCTCCTTAGACAAAATTTGCTTTTCCCCACCATCATATTCTTGTGACCATGGCTGCTTTAAATTTTGTTCATTACTAAACAGCATCTCCTCCTGACCCTCTTGAAACATGCAGGGTGAAAGGCCACCATAAAGAAATTATGTTGTAAAGAGCACCTCGGAGTGTCCTAGAATGGGATCACAGGTCTCCTAGGACTCAATATGATGAGAGGAAGAAGAATCATGGTGAGTACTAAGTAATCCAGACTGTTGGATGGTGAAACTGGACAGTGTGGAATACTGGGTGGTGAATGCAAGCATGCTGGAAGTTTTATCTGCTATAAAAACTGACCACCTGTTCACACTTGTGTGGCTTCAGAAGTGGCGTCCTGTGTCTCCCTGCAAAGTGGGACAGGAAGCTATGTATTGTGGATGGCCATGTTTTTTGTGCTCCAGCAACAGGTGTAGTTGCACCAGCCACACATCCTCGGCGTCTGCCTACACCATCATTAGCACTTCCCCGTCCCTTACCGCACAACTTACGCATTTTCTAATTGATAGGTCTCTGGAAACCAAGTTAATTTTTAATAATAAAAAAATTGGTCACCTGCAGCAGGCACGGCTTTTTTTTTAGTTTATTACCACCGTAATGTAGAACAAAGTGCGTAAAACTTTATGGATGACAAATTCAATCCTGAAAAAAAGTAACTTTTTTTTTCAGTTTTATATACAACCACAATGTAAAACTAACCACGTTAAACACTTTGAATGATTATTCAATCCAGAAAAATATGTTGAACTTTTTTTTTTGTTTTATATACCACCTTAATGTAACATAACACTTTAAACTGTATGGATGATTAATTGAATCCAGAAAAAGATTTAGAATTTCTTTTTTTTTTGGCTTTACATACCACCAGAATGTAACACTAAACACATTAGGTGTTGTGAATTCTGTGGCAGAGCTCCCTCCTGTGGTCACAAGTGGTACTTCGGCTGATTCTCTCTGGGAGCTTCCGTTTGTGGAGGAAACTGGTACTGCTGCTTCTGAGTTTCCTTCCTCAGGTGATCTGGTGAGGTCGTTAGGTGCTTCTCTACTTAACCCCACCTAATGCTTTGATTCATGCTTCCTGTCAATGTTCCAGTGTTGGACTTGTGTTTCTCTGGATCATTCCTGTGGCCTGCTGCTCTGCATAGCTAAGTGCTTCTTTGCTATTTGTTGCTATTTTTTCTGTCCAGCTTGTCTATTTGTTTTGCTGGAAGCTCTGGGACGCAAAGGGTGTACCTCCGTGCCGTTAGTTCGGTACGGAGGGTCTTTTTGCCCCTTTGCGTGGTTTTCTTTAGGGTTTTGTGTAGACCGCAAAGTTATCTTTCCTATCCTCGTTCTGTCTAGAATATCGGGCCTCACTTTGCTGAATCTATTTCATCCCTACGTTTGTCTTTTCATCTTACTCACAGTCATTATATGTGGGGGGCTGCCTTTTCCTTTGGGGTATTTCTCTGAGGCAAGGTAGGCTTATTTTTTCTATCTTCAGGCTAGTTAGTTTCTCAGGCTGTGCCGAGTTGCATAGGGAGCTTTAGGCGCAATCCACGGCTGCCTCTAGTTGTGTTTGGAGAGGATCAGGGATTGCGGTCTGCAGAGTTCCCACGTCTCAGAGCTCGTTCTATTATTTTGGGTTATTGTCAGATCACTGTATGTGCTCTGACCTCCATGTCCATTGTGATACTGAATTGCCTTTCATAACAGTACAGGAAGCCAAAAGTACTAATGATTCTCAATAGAGGGAAAAAAGAAGTTCTGAGACCATTTTTTTTTCTTGGCTTTGTGTTTTGTCTTTTTTTCCCCTAGACATTTGGGTGGTTCAGTACACAGGTGTAGCGATGGACATTAGAAGTCTGTCTTCATTTGTGGATCAGCTCTCGGCAAGAGTACAAAAGATTCAAGACACTATTGATCAGAAATCTATGTTAGAACCAAGAATTCCTATTACTGATTTGTTTTTTGGAGATAGAACTAAGTTTCTGAGTTTCAAAAATAATTGTAAGTTATTTCTGGCCTTGAAACCTCGTTCCTCTGGTGATCCAGTTTAACAGGTTTTGATTATTATTTCTTTTTTGCGCGGCGACCCTCAGGACTGGGCATTTTCTCTTGCGCCAGGAGATCCTGCATTAAGTAATATCAATGCGTTTTTCCTGGCGCTCGGATTGCTGTACGATGAGCCTAATTCAGTGGATCAGGCAGAAAAGAATTTGCTGGCTCTTTGTCAGGGTCAGGATGAGATAGAGGTATATTGCCAGAAATTTAGAAAATGGTCAGTGCTCACTCAATGGAATGAATCTGCGCTGGCAGCTATGTTCAGAAAGGGTCTCTCTGAAGCCCTTAAGGATGTCATGGTGGGATTTCCTATGCCTGCTGGTTTGAATGAGTCTATGTCTTTGGCTATTCAGATCGGTCGACGCTTGCGTGAGCGTAAATCTGTGCACCATTTGGCGGTATTACCTGAGCTTAAACCTGAGCCTATGCAGTGCGATAGGACTTTGACCAGAGTTGAGCGGCAAGAACACAGACGTCTGAATGGGCTGTGTTTCTACTGTGGTGATTCCACTCATGCTATCTCTGATTGTCCTAAGCGCACTAAGCGGTTCGCTAGGTCTGCCACCATTGGTACGGTACAGTCAAAATTTCTTCTGTCCATTACCTTGATCTGCTCTTTGTCATCATATTCTGTCATGGCGTTTGTGGATTCAGGCGCTGCTCTGAATTTGATGGACTTGGAATATGCTAAGCGTTGTGGGTTTTTCTTGGAGCCCTTGCAGTGTCCTATTCCATTGAGAGGTATTGATGCTATGCCTTTGGCCAAGAATAAGCCTCAATACTGGACCCAGCTGACCATGTGCATGGCTCCTGCACATCAGGAGGATATTCGCTTTCTGGTGTTGCATAATCTGCATGATGTGGTCGTGTTGGGGTTGCCATGGCTACAAGCCCATAATCCAGTATTGGATTGGAAATCCATGTCGGTGTCCAGCTGGGGTTGTCAGGGGGTACATGGTGATGTTCCATTTTTGTCAATTTCGTCATCCACCCCTTCTGAGGTTCCAGAGTTCTTGTCTGATTACCGGGATGTATTTGATGAGCCCAAGTCCGATGCCCTACCTCCGCATAGGGATTGTGATTGTGCTATCAATTTGATTCCTGGTGGTAAATTCCCAAAAGGTCAACTGTTTAATTTATCCGTGCCTGAGCACACCGCTATGCGCAGTTATGTGAAGGAATCCCTGGAGAAGGGGCATATTCGCCCGTCATCGTCGCCATTAGGAGCAGGGTTTTTTTTTGTAGCCAAAAAGGATGGTTCGCTGAGACCTTGTATAGATTATCGCCTTCTTAATAAGATCACTGATAAATTTCAGTACCCCTTGCCTTTGTTATCTGATTTGTTTGCTCGGATTAAGGGGGCTAGTTGGTTCACCAAGATTGATCTTCGTGGTGCGTATAATCTGGTGCGAATCAGGCGAGGCGATGAATGGAAAACTGCATTTAATACGCCCGAGGGTCATTTTGAGTATCTAGTGATGCCATTCGGACTTGCCAATGCTCCATCAGTGTTTCAGTCCTTTATGCATGACATCTTCCGAGAGTACCTGGATAAATTCCTGATTGTGTACTTGGATGACATTTTGATCTTCTCGGATGATTGGGAGTCTCATGTGAAACAGGTCAGAACGGTTTTTAAGGTCCTGCGTGCTAATTCTTTGTTTGTGAAGGGATCAAAGTGTCTCTTTGGTGTGCAGAAGGTTTCATTTTTGGGGTTCATCTTTTCCCCTTCTACTATCGAGATGGATCCTGTTAAGGTCCAAGCCATCCATGACTGGACTCAGCCGACATCTCTGAAAAGTCTGCAAAAGTTCCTGGGCTTTGCTAATTTTTATCGTCGCTTCATCTGCAATTTTTCTAGTATTGCCAAACCATTGACCGATTTGACCAAGAAGGGTGCTGATTTGGTCAATTGGTCTTCTGCTGCTGTGGAAGCTTTTCAAGAGTTGAAGCGTCGTTTTTCTTCTGCCCCTGTGTTGTGTCAACCTGATGTTTCTCTTCCGTTCCAGGTCGAGGTTGATGCTTCTGAGATTGGAGCAGGGGCTGTTTTGTCGCAGAGAGGTTCTGATTGTTCAGTGATGAAACCATGCGCTTTTTTGTCCAGGAAGTTTTCGCCTGCTGAGCGGAATTATGATGTGGGCAACCGAGAGTTGCTGGCCATGAAGTGGGCATTCGAGGAGTGGCGTCATTGGCTTGAAGGAGCTAAGCATCGCGTGGTGGTATTGACTGATCATAAGAACCTGACTTATCTCGAGTCTGCTAAGCGTTTGAATCCTAGACAGGCTCGTTGGTCGCTGTTTTTCGCCCGTTTTGACTTTGTGATTTCGTACCTTCCGGGCTCTAAAAATGTGAAGGCGGATGCTCTGTCTAGGAGTTTTGTGCCCGACTCTCCGGGTTTATCTGAGCCGGCGGGTATCCTCAAGGAAGGAGTAATTGTGTCTGCCATCTCCCCTGATTTGCGGCTGGTGCTGCAAAAATTTCAGGCTAATAAACCTGATCGTTGTCCAGCGGAGAAACTGTTTGTCCCGGATAGGTGGACAAATAAAGTGATCTCTGAGGTTCATTGTTCGGTGTTGGCTGGTCATCCTGGAATCTTTGGTACCAGAGAGTTAGTGGCTAGATCCTTTTGGTGGCCATCTCTGTCGCGGGATGTGCGTTCTTTTGTGCAGTCCTGTGGGATTTGTGCTCGGGCTAAGCCCTGCTGTTCTCGTGCCAGTGGGTTGCTTTTGCCCTTGCCGGTCCCGAAGAGACCTTGGACACATATCTCTATGGATTTTATTTCAGATCTTCCCGTCTCTCAAAAGATGTCAGTCATTTGGGTGGTCTGTGATCGCTTTTCTAAGATGGTCCATCTGGTACCCTTGTCCAAGTTGCCTTCCTCCTCTGATTTGGTGCCATTGTTCTTCCAGCATGTGGTTTGTTTGCATGGCATTCCAGAGAATATCGTTTCTGACAGAGGTTCCCAGTTTGTTTCGAGGTTTTGGCGAGCCTTTTGTGGTAGGATGGGCATTGACTTGTCTTTTTCCTCGGCTTTTCATCCTCAGACTAATGGCCAGACCGAACGAACCAATCAGACCTTGGAAACCTATCTGAGATGCTTTGTTTCTGCCGATCAGGATGACTGGGTGTCCTTTTTGCCTTTGGCTGAGTTCGCCCTTAATAATCGGGCCAGCTCAGCTACCTTGGTTTCGCCATTTTTCTGCAATTCTGGGTTCCATCCTCGTTTCTCTTCAGGACAGGTTGAGTCTTCGGACTGTCCTGGTGTGGATACTGTGGTGGACAGGTTGCAGCAGATTTGGACTCATGTAGTGGACAATTTGACCTTGTCCCAGGAGAAGGCTCAACGTTTCGCTAATCGCAGACGCCGTGTGGGTCCCCGACTTCGTGTTGGGGATCTGGTTTGGTTATCTTCTCGTCATATTCCTATGAAGGTTTCCTCTCCGAAGTTTAAACCTCGTTTCATTGGTCCTTATAGGATTTCTGAGGTTATTAATCCTGTGTCTTTTCGTCTGACCCTCCCAGATTCTTTTTTCATACATAACGTCTTCCATAGGTCATTGTTGCGGAGATACGTGGCACCTATGGTTCCATCTGTTGACCCTCCTGCCCCGGTTTTGGTGGAGGGGGAATTGGAGTATATTGTGGAGAAGATTTTGGATTCTCGTGTTTCAAGACGGAAACTCCAGTATCTGGTTAAATGGAAGGGTTATGCTCAGGAGGATAATTCCTGGGTTTTTGCCTCTGATGTCCATGCTCCCGATCTTGTTCGTGCCTTTCATGTGGCTCATCCTGGTCGGCCTGGGGGCTCTGGTGAGGGTTCGGTGACCCCTCCTCAAGGGGGGGGTACTGTTGTGAATTCTGTGGCAGAGCTCCCTCCTGTGGTCACAAGTGGTACTTCGGCTGATTCTCTCTGGGAGCTTCCGTTTGTGGAGGAAACTGGTACTGCTGCTTCTGAGTTTCCTTCCTCAGGTGATCTGGTGAGGTCGTTAGGTGCTTCTCTACTTAACCCCACCTAATGCTTTGATTCATGCTTCCTGTCAATGTTCCAGTGTTGGACTTGTGTTTCTCTGGATCATTCCTGTGGCCTGCTGCTCTGCATAGCTAAGTGCTTCTTTGCTATTTGTTGCTATTTTTTCTGTCCAGCTTGTCTATTTGTTTTGCTGGAAGCTCTGGGACGCAAAGGGTGTACCTCCGTGCCGTTAGTTCGGTACGGAGGGTCTTTTTGCCCCTTTGCGTGGTTTTCTTTAGGGTTTTGTGTAGACCGCAAAGTTATCTTTCCTATCCTCGTTCTGTCTAGAATATCGGGCCTCACTTTGCTGAATCTATTTCATCCCTACGTTTGTCTTTTCATCTTACTCACAGTCATTATATGTGGGGGGCTGCCTTTTCCTTTGGGGTATTTCTCTGAGGCAATGTAGGCTTATTTTTTCTATCTTCAGGCTAGTTAGTTTCTCAGGCTGTGCCGAGTTGCATAGGGAGCTTTAGGCGCAATCCACGGCTGCCTCTAGTTGTGTTTGGAGAGGATCAGGGATTGCGGTCTGCAGAGTTCCCACGTCTCAGAGCTCGTTATATTATTTTGGGTTATTGTCAGATCACTGTATGTGCTCTGACCTCCATGTCCATTGTGATACTGAATTGCCTTTCATAACAATTAGGCTCTCTGCATGACCAGGATCGGACTGGGGTGTCTGGGGCCCACAGCTTGGAATTGACCCTAAAGGCCCACCCTACAGTTATATGCAAATATCTGATAGCCGTTATCCCTGTTAGACCTCGTTAACTATTGCGACGGAACAATACATTTCCTCGGACGCACATTCAATTGAAACCAGAGGGCCTCCTCAACGTCCTGTCAGTCGGACCCTGTGCTTGACAATATTATCAATTTTTTTCACCTGCCAAAAAAGAATGTGGTCACTTGTGGTTAACAGCTATATATTTAGCAATGGACTGCAAAGCCGTAAGCCCTTCCTAGAGGTTGTACTCAGCCACTCTCCTTGCTCCTGCAGCTGTCCCTAGGCTAAATGCAGAAAGTATCTGATATATATATAACATAGCACAGGATTAGCCCCTAGAAAAACTGGTAGTATGATGGTTCAGCATCAGCAGGAGTATCACCAATAGAGGACTCTAGTTTATGAAACTGTGCCCACACAGGCCTGGAAACTACTCTCTCCCTCCAATCACAACTGTCATTGACCTGTGCAATGGCATCAGTGGGCCGAGCTTGGCGACTGACGGTCCTTTTCTAACCTCTGATGAGGCAATGTAGCCATTCAATCACAGTAATGCCACTACCAAGATGGCTACAACATTACAGTAACTGGCAGGCAATCCCTGCATGTTTATTGGCTATGTACCAGGTGCCAAATGTGCAGGATGAGGATTTGAGCTTCAAAACTGAGAATCAGCCAATCCTCGTTGAGTGCCGAGCACATCCAAACGCCCAGATGCTGGAGTGATATCCAAATATCACCAAGCACGTTTGTTCATCCCTATAGGTCTCAGAAAGCTGGGAATGTGAACAGCAGACAAAATAGCAATGCTGGACTGGCTGGGAGCCACTGAAGCAGGAGGACACAACAGGAGCTGAGGACTTAGATAAGGACAGAGATAAAAACACAAGTCTGCAGAGCACAGTTCTGATTTTGCATTCAGACACAGCAGTGTGTCCAACTGGGCCTTAAAAGGGCTGCAAAGATGATGTCATGGAAGCACATCAGGACACTTGTAAAATCTGAGGTGGAACACAGAAGAGAGCAGCGGCCATAGACAACTGAGGTGGAGCCCTCCAAGCCGAGACAGATGTGTTACACTCATGTACACCTGATATAAATGGAAGTGGGTGCATGAAAGGAAATGTATTCGGCCATGCAGTACCCTGCTTGTGAGCCCCATAGCAGTATCTAGCCTGCTGCCAATGGCGTACATCATCCCAAGTAGTGCGGTACCCAGCTACAAATGACTTTACACTTGGTACATTTTTCTTAGGCTGCCATCACACTAGCAGTATTTGGTCAGTATTTTACATCAGTATTTATAAGCCAAAACCAGGAGTGGGTGATAAATACAGAAGTGGTGCATATGTTTCTATTATACTTTTCCTCTATTTGTTCCACTCCTGGTTTTGCCTTACAAATACTGATGTAAAATACTGACCAAATACTGATAGTGTGACGGCAGCCTTAGGTTGGTTTCACATTTGCGTTTTTTTGGGTGCGTTTTTGCGGTAAAAAACACAAAAAAACGCATGGTGAAAAAACGCATGTAAACGCGTGCAAACGCTGCGTTTTTTTACGCATGCGTTTTTGCATGTGGTGAAAAAAACGCAACGTTTTGACGCGTTTACATGCGTTTTTTCATGCATTTGCGTTTTTTAAACGCATGCTGAAAAATGTGTGACAGCTGCCAATCATCAAAATAAAGTAAAAAACCCACTATAAACAGAATAGTTAGGGTTAGGGTTAGGGGTAGGGTCAGGGGTAGGGATCATAACCCTAACCCTAAAGGGATCCTAACCTTAACCCTACCGCTAACCCTAACCCTAAGAAATCCTAACCCTAACCCTACCCCTAACCCTAACCCTAACAATACCTCTAACCCTTAGGGATCCTAACCCTAACCCTACCCCTAACCCTACCCCTAACCCTAAGGGATCCTAACCCTAACCCTACCTCTAACCCTAAGGGATCCTAACCCTACCCCTAACCCTAACCCTAAAGGGATTAGGGTTAGGGTTAGGGGTAGGGTTAGGGTTAGGATCCCTTAGGGTTAGGGGTAGGGCTAGGGGTAGGGTTAGGGTTAGTGTTATGGTTAGGATCCCTTAGGGTTAGGGTTAGGGGTAGGGTTAGGGTTAGGGTTAGGATCCCTTAGGGTTTAGGGTTAGGGGTAAGGTTAGGGTTAGGGTTAGGGGTAGGGTTAGGGTTAGGATCCCTTTATCACCTTTATGTTGGGGGGTGGCATATCAGTGTGTTTTCTGTTTTTTTAATAGAAAAACGCATGCGTTTTTAACGCAAAAAAACGCATGCACAAAAAAACGCATGCGTCCCCATTGACTCCAATGTATTTTTTGACCCCAAAAAAACACATGAAAACGCATGCGTTTTTTTTGGTCCAAAAAACGCCTCTCAAAAATACTACAAGTTGCATTTCTGAAAATGAACGCATGCAGTAAAAAACACATGCGTTCAAAAACGCATGCAAACGCGTACACCAAAAAACGCATGCGTTTTCAATGTTAAATATAGGGAAAAAAACACATGCGTTTTTTTTTGCAAAAAACGCAAGTGTGAAACCACCCTTACTCTGTCTGTAGGGATGTGGACTGTCTTACCATGTTCCTGCCCCTGAAGACAACAGAAGAACCATGTGAATACTGTTGTGAGGTTTTCTACGTTAAAGTAAGATGTGTCTAATGTAATGTATTATGGTGATGTACAGTATGTAAAGGGTTAATGCATAATGTGAGTATAGCATAGGAAAAGCTTAGGATAGCATAGGATATAGAATGAGGATAATAGGTTTAGCATGTAGATTGGAAATGGTTAAGGATAAAACTAGCCAGTGGGAGGGCAATAGTGCCAATAAAAGAGGGGCACTTTCTCCTTAGAGGGAGTTCAGTGTCATTTCGTGAAGTGCCTACTGAAGGCCAAGTTCAGGTACTGTGGGTAGCTAGGGGCAGCATGAGCCAACCATTTGAGGTAGTGGGAGGCTGAAGAGATTTCCCTGGTGGACATTCCAACAGCGTCTGGAGCCTAGGGCTCGGGCCAGGTACCAAGGACCAGGCCTTGTCTTCTAATATCACAAGGTCAGTGGACGTGGAATTACATATGGGGCAGGTGGACGGGTCTGGGTGCACTGCCGGAGTGGACACGAATCTCTGAGGCTGATGGAGTCGGCGGGTTTGGGGTAGTCCAGGACAAACAGGTGGCAGAACTGGAGAGGAGGTGTACTAAGGAGGAAGTGCAAATTTCTGTACCCTATCCCATTTGTGCGCTCCTGATGAACTTGAACTGCTTAGTAAAAGTTTGACTGTTACAAAGAACTTGGTGTCCCATGCATTATGTGCGGTGGCTCCTAAGGAAGGAAGCCTAGAGGCCTACGTCCTACAAGTAAGTATGATGCACCCCACACCCTACAGCATACTGGGACTTGGACACCCCTTGTCTAAAGTGCCAGAGCGAAACCGAACTGCAACTCAGTCGCGACTACTTCTCTCGGCCACTTTACACTACAAATGTCTGAGTAAGAGAGGCCATATCTAGACCTGGTCTTCACCCGTCTCTGCTCTCTATCTAACTTCACCAGCTCCCCTCTCCCTCTATCCGACCACCATTTACTCACTTTCTCATCCCAGTCCTCCTCACCGGTCACCCATGTCCAGCAACATGCGCACCCCCACAGAAACCTTGCACACCTAGACGCCCACACACTCTCTGACTCTATCCTACCACTGGCATCCATATCCTCACTCCACGACACAGACAGTGCCACTGCTTTTTACAATGCCACTCTCACATCAGCTATTGACACGGTTGCCCCTCTCATTCATGGCAGAGTGCGACGTATCAATAGACAACCTTGGCACAATAACACTACTAAAAAGCTCCGGCAAGTGTCCAGGGTTGCAGAACGGCATTGGAAGAAAACACATTTGCAAGACGACTTCACTGCATTCAAACAGGCAACACTAACTTTTAAATCTGCTCCCACCTCCGCTAAACAGGCCTACTTCACAACGCTCGTATCTTACCTATCCTACAACCCCAGTTATTCAAAACCTTTGACTCCCTCCTCCGTCCCCCACTGCCCCCTCCAACCTCCCTTATCTCTGCTGAGGACTTTGCCACACACTTTAAAAAATAAAATCGACCAAACAAAGCAAGTCTTCATTGTTCAACCACCACAACCCCTTTATACACCAGACCAATGCCCAAACCCCATAACCTCCCTATCCTACATCACTGAAGGAGGGCTTAACTGTCTCCTCTCCAAATCGCACCTCACCATCTGTGTGCTCGACCCCATCCCATCCCACCTCCTCCCCAACCTCACCACCACTCTTATCCTATCCCTAACCCACCTCTTCAACCTATCACTAACTTCTGGCACCTTCCCTTCTGCTTTCAAACATGCCACAATCACGCCTATCCTTAAAAGCAAACCCTCGATCCAACTGCTATGTCCAGCTATCGCCCAATATCACTAAAATACTTGTGCATGCCCTCATCATCTCTCGCCTTGACTATTGCAACATCCTTTTCTGTGGCCTCCCTGCTAACACCCTTGCACCTCTCCAGTCCATCCTTAACACTGCTGCCCGACTAATTAATCTCTTAAATAATATCTTCCCTCGTGTAATCTCCGGTCCTCCCAAGACCTCCTTCTCTCCTTCACACTTATTTACTCCTCACCCAACCGCATCCAAGACTTCTTCCGAATATCCTCCATCTTCTGGAATTCTTTGCCCCAACACGTACGACCATCAACCACATTCGGATCCTTCAGACGGAACCTGGAAACTCACCTCTTTAGGAAAGCCTAGAGCCTGCAATGACCCCGCTGCCTCCTCACCACTACCGAAGCTACCTCCTCATCAACACTGGAGCTCCTGCAACCCTCAACCTACTGTCTCCTTCACCACCATCCTGTAGAACGTAAGCCCGCAAGGGCAGGGTCCTCGCCCCTCTGTATCAGTCTGTAATTGTTAGTTTGCTTACTGTAAGTGATATCTGTAACTTGTATGTATCCCCTTCTCATATTCAGCACCATGGAATCAATGGGGCTATATAAATAAATAATAATAATATCTTCTGGTGCCATTTAAGGGTGAAGAACAAGATGACTCTTGTCTATGCACATAGCTGAAAGTCTGTTAGAAGCTTTTCCTGACTTACACTTTAACGTTGTCATTGGCCACTTAAGTTTTGTCCTCTGTCTGAATCCATATGTGTCTTTATACCATTTGTTTACCTGTACAGGGATGCACATCAAACCGAGCTGTCCGATCCAGGAGGTCTCTGAAAAAACATATACCATGCAATATCTCTCCAAGCTGGACAATGCTTGCAAATCCATCTGGACCATGACCAAGTCTCTTTAGCGTATGGCGACAAACCCAGTCATCATGGAGCCTTGTTAACATGGAAAGGACCCATTACTCATCAATACTTTAACCCCTCTGTGACCTTAGACGTACTATCCCGTCCAGGTGCCCTGGGCCTATCTGACCCTGGACGGGATAGTACGTCATAGCGATCGGCAGTGCTCACGGGGGGAGCGCCGCCGATCGCGGCTGGGTGTCAGCTGCTTATCGCAGCTGACATCCAGCACTATGTGCCAGGAGCGGTCACGGACCGCCCCCGGCACATTAACCCCCGGCACACCGCGATCAAAGATGATCGCGATGTGCCGGCGGTGCAGGGAAGCACCGCGCAGGGAGGGGGCTCCCTGCGGGCTTCCCTGAGCCCCCCGCAGCAACGCGATGTGATCGCGTTGCTGCGAGGGTCTTTACCTCCCTCCCTCCCTGCTCCAGGCCCGGATCCAAGATGGCCGCGGATCCGGGTCCTGCAGGGAGGGAGGTGGCTTCACAGAGCCTGCTCAGAGCAGGCACTGTGAAGGCTGCAGCGCTGCATGTCAGATCAGTGATCTGAGAGAGTGCTATGCAAACTGTCAGATCACTGATCTGTGATGTCCCCCCCTGGGACAAAGTAAAAAAGTTTAATAAAAAATTTCCAAATGTGTAAAAAAAAAAATAAAAAAAAATATTCCTAAATAATGAAAAAAAAAAAAATATTATTCCCATAAATACATTTCTTCATCTAAATAAAAAAACAAAACAATAAAAGTACACATATTTAGTATTGCCGCGTCCGTAACGACCCGACCTATAAAACTGGCCCACTAGTTAACCCCTTCCCGACCTTTGACGCAACGTAGGCGTCATGAAAGTCGGTGCCAATCCGACCCATGACGCCTATGTGGCGTCATGGAAAGATCGCGTCCCTGCAGATCGGGTGAAAGGGTTAACTCCCATTTCACCCGATCTGCAGGGACAGGGGGAGTGGTAGTTTAGCCCAGGGGGGGTGGCTTCACCCCCCCGTGGCTACGATCGCTCTGATTGGCTGTTGAAAGTGAAACTGCCAATCAGAGCGATTTGTAATATTTCACCTATTATAACGGGTGAAATATTACAATCCAGCCATGGCCGATGCTGCAATATCATCGGCCATGGCTGGAAATACTAATGTGCCCCCACCCCACCGATCGCCCCCCCAGCCCCCCGATCTGGCCGGTACACTGCTCCGGCTCCCCTCCATCCAGTGCTCCACTCCCCCCGTGCTCTTGTCGGCTCCCCCCGTGCTCCAATCACCCCCCCTGCATTCCGATCCACACACCCCCGTTCTCCGTTCCACCCCCCCGTGCGCCGTTCCAGCCCCCCGTGCTTCGTTCCACGCCCCCCGTGCTTCGTTCCACGCCCCCCGTGCTCCGTTCCACGCCTGCCGCGCTCCGATTCCCCCCCCGTGCTCCGATCCCCCCCCCCGTGGTCCCCCCCAACCCCATCATACTTACTGATCCTGCCGGGGTCCCGTCCGTCTTCTCCCTGGGCGCCGCCATCTTCCAAAATGGCGGGCGCATGCCGGCCGGCAGATTCGTTCCAAAGTGCATTTTGATCACTGAGATATAATGTATCTCAGTGATCAAAATAAAAAAAATAATAAATGACCCCCCCCCCCTTTGTCACCCCCATAGGTAGGGACAATAAAAAAATAAAGAAATTTTTTTTTCCACAAATGTTAGAATAGGGTTAGGGGTAGGGGTAGGGTTAGGGTTAGGGGTAGGGTTAGGGGTAGGGTTAGGGGTAGGGGTAGGGGTAGGGTTAGGGTTAGGGTTAGGGTTAGGGGTAGGGTTAGGGGTAGGGTTAGGGATAGGGTTAGGGTTAGGGGTAGGGCTAGGGTTAGGGTTTCGGTATGTGCACACGTATTCTGGTCCTCTGCGGATTTATCCGCTGCGGATTTGATAAATCCGCAGTGCTAAACCGCTGCGGATTTATGGCGGATTTACCGCGTTTTTTTCTGCGCATTTCACTGCGGTTTTACAATTGCGATTTTCTATTTGAGCAGTTGTAAAACCGCTGCGGAATCCGTGCAGAATCAGTGACATGCTGCGGAATGTAAACCGCTGCGTTTCCGTGCAGTTTTTCCGCAGCATGTGTACAGCGATTTTTGTTTCCCATAGGTTTACATTGAACTGTAAACTCATGGGAAACTGCTGCGGATCTGCAGCGTTTTCCGCAGTGTGCACATACCTTTAGAATTAGGCTATGTGCACACGGTGCGGATTTGGCTGCGGATTGGCTGCTGCGGATTCGCAGCAGTGTTCCATCAGGTTTACAGTACCATGTAAACATATGAAAAACCAAATCCACTGTGCCCATGGTGCAGAAAATACCGCGCGGAAACGCTGCATTGTATTTTCCGCAGCATGTCAATTCTTTGTGCGGATTCCGCGGCGTTTTACACCTGTTCCTCAATAGGAATCCGCAGGTGAAATCCGCACAAAACACACTGGAAATCCACGGAAAATCCGCAGGTAAAACGCAGTGCCTTTTACCCGCGGATTTTTCAAAAATGGTGCGGAAATATCTCACACGAATCCGCAACGTGGGCACATAGCCTTAGGGTTAGGGTTGGAATTAGGGTTGTGGTTAGGGTTGTGTTAGGGTTATGGCTACAGTTGGGATTAGGGTTAGGGGTGTGTTGGGGTTAGTGTTGGAGGTAGAATTGAGGGGTTACCACTGTTTAGGCACATCAGGGGTCTCCAAACGCAACATGGCGCCACCATTGATTCCAGCCAATCTCGTATTCAAAAAGTCAAATGGTGCTCCCTCACTTCCGAGCCCTGACGTGTGCCCAAACAGTGGTTTACCCCCACATATGGGGTATCAGTGTACTCAGGATAAACTGCGCAACAATTACTGGGGTCCAATTTCTCCTGTTACCCTTGTGAATCTAAAAAAATGCTTGCTAAAACATAATTTTTGAGGAAAGAAAAATGATTTTTTATTTTCACGGCTCTGCGTTGTAAACGTCTGTGATGCACTTGGGGGTTCAAAGTGCTCACCATATATCTAGATAAGTTCCTTGGGGGGTCTAGTTTCTAAAATGTGGTCACTTGTGGGGGGTTTCTACTTTTTAGGCACACCAGGGGCTCTGCAAACGCAATGTGACGCCCGCAGACCATTCCATCAAAGTCTGCATTTCAAAAGTCACTACTTCCCTTCTGAGCCCCGACGTGTGCCCAAACAGTGGTTTACCCCCACACATGGGGTATCAGCGTACTCAGGAGAAACTGGACAACAAATATTGGGGTCCAATTTCTCCTGTTACCCTTGGGAAAATAAAAAATTCTGGGCTAAATAATCATTTTTGAGGAAAGAAAATGTATTTATTATTTTCACGGCTCTGCATTATAAACTTCTATGAAGCACTTGGGGGTTCAAAGTGCTCACCACACATCTAGATAAGTTCCTTTCGGGGTCTAGTTTCCAAAATGGGGTCACTTGTGGGGGTTTTCTACTGTTAAGCCACATCAGGGGCTCTGCAAACGCAATGTGACGCCCACAGAGCATTCCATCAAAGTCTGCATTTCAAAACGTCACTACTTCACTTCCGAGCCCCGGCATGTGCCCAAACAGTGATTTACCCCCACATATGGGGTATCAGCGTACTCAGGAGAAACTGGACAACAACTTTTGGGGTCAAATTTCTCCTGTTACCCTTGGGAAAATAAAAAATTGCAGGCTAAAAGATCATTTTTGAGAAAATAATTTTTTTTTTTTATTTTCATGGCTCTGCGTTATAAACTTCTGTGAAGCACTTGGGGGTTCAAAGTCCTCACCACCCATCTAGATTAGTTCCTTTGGGGGTCTAGTTTCCAAAATGGGGTCATTTCTGGGGGATCTCCAATGTTTAGGCACACAGGGGCTCTCCAAACGTGACATGGTGTGCGCTAATGATTGGAGCTCATTTTCCATTTAAAAAGCCAAATGGCGTGCCATCCCTTCCGAGCCCTGCCGTGCGCCCAAACAGTGGTTTACCCCCACATATGGGGTATCAGCGTACTCAGGACAAACTGGACAACAATATTTGGGGTCCAATTTCTCCTATTATCCTTGGCAAAATAGGAAATTCCAGGCTAAAAAAATCATTTTTGAGGAAAGAAAAATTATTTTTTATTTTCATGGCTCTGCGTTATAAACTTCTGTGAAGCACCTGGGGGTTTAAAGTGCTCAATATGCATCTAGATAAGTTCCTTGGGGGGTCTAGTTTCCAAAATGGGGTCACTTGTGGGGGAGCTCCAATGTTTAGGCACACAGGGGCTCTCCAAACGTGACATGGTGTGCGCTAATGATTGGAGCTCATTTTCCATTTAAAAAGCCAAATGGCGTGCCATCCCTTCCGAGCCCTGCCGTGCGCCCAAACAGTGGTTTACCCCCACATATGGGGTATCAGCGTACTCAGGACAAACTGGACAACAATATTTGGGGTCCAATTTCTCCTATTATCCTTGGCAAAATAGGAAATTCCAGGCTAAAAAAATCATTTTTGAGGAAAGAAAAATTATTTTTTATTTTCATGGCTCTGCGTTATAAACTTCTGTGAAGCACCTGGGGGTTTAAAGTGCTCAATATGCATCTAGATAAGTTCCTTGGGGGGTCTAGTTTCCAAAATGGGGTCACTTGTGGGGGAGCTCCAATGTTTAGGCACACAGGGGCTCTCCAAACGCGACATGGTGTCCGCTAACAATTGGAGCTAATTTTCCATTCAAAAAGTCAAATGGCGCGCCTTCCCTTCCGAGCCCTGCCGAGTGCCCAAACAGTGGTTTACCCCCACATATGAGGTATCGGCGTACTCGGGAGAAATTGCCCAACAAATTTTATGATCCATTTTATCCTACTGCCCATGTGAAAATGAAAAAATTGAGGCGAAAATAATTTTTTTGTGAAAAAAAGTACTTTTTCATTTTTACAGATCAATTTGTGAAGCACCTGAGGGTTTAAAGTGCTCACTAGGCATCTAAATAAGTTCCTTGGGGGGTCTAGTTTCCAAAATGGGGTCACTTGTGGGGGAGCGCCAATGTTTAGGCACACAGGAGCTATCCAAACGCGACATGGTGTCCGCTAAGGATGGAAATAATTTTTCATTCAAAAAGTCAAATGGCGCTCCTTCCCTTCCGAGCCTTACCATGTGCCCAAACAGTGGTTTACCCCCATATGTGAGGTATTGGTGTACTCAGGAGAAATTGCCCAACACATTTTAGGATCCATTTTATCCTGTTGCCCATGTGAAAATGAAAAAATTGAGGCTAAAAGAATTTTTTTGTGAAAAAAAAGTACTTTTTCATTTTTACGGATCAATTTGTGAAGCACCTGGGGGTTCAAAGTGCTCACTATGCATCTAGATAAGTTCTTTGGGGCGTCTAGTTTCCAAAATGGGGTCACTTGTGGGGGAGCTCCAATTTTTAGGCACACGGGTGCTCTCCAAACGTGACATGGTGTCCGCTAAAGAGTGGAGCCAATTTTTGATTCAAAAAGTCAAATGGCGCTCCTTCCCTTCCAAGCCCTGCCGTGCGCCCAAACAGTGGTTTACCCCCACATATGAGGTATCAGCGTACTCAGGACAAATTGGACAACAACTTTCTTGGTTCAGTTTCTCCTTTTACCATTGGGAAAATAAAAAAAATTGTTGCTAAAAGATAATTTTTGTGACTAAAAAGTTAAATGTTCATTTTTTCCTTCCATGTTGCTTCTGCTGCTGTGAAGCACCTGAAGGGTTAATAAACTTCTTGAATGTGGTTTTGAGTACCTTGAGGGGTGCAGTTTTTAGAATGGTGTCACTTTTGGGTATTTTCAGCCATATAGACCCCTCAAACTGACTTCAAATGTGAGGTGGTCCCTAAAAAAAATGGTTTTGTAAATTTCGTTGTAAAAATGACAAATCGCTGGTCAAATTTTAACCCTTATAACTTCCTAACAAAAAAAAATTTTGTTTCCAAAATTGTGCTGATGTAAAGTAAACATGTGGGAAATGTTATTTATTAACTATTTTGTGTCACAAATCTCTCTGGTTTAACAGAATAAAAATTCAAAATGTGAAAATTGCGAAATTTTCAAAATTTTCGCCAAATTTCCGTTTTTATCACAAATAAACGCAGAATTTATTGACCTAAATTTACCACTAACATCAAGCCCAATATGTCACGAAAAAACAGTCTCAGAACCGCTAGGATCCGTTGAAGCGTTCCTGAGTTATTACCTCATAAAGGGACACTGGTCAGATTTGCAAAAAACGGCAAGGTCTTTAAGGTCAAAATAGGCTGGGTCATGAAGGGTTTAAGCCCTTCAGTAAACACCGTAAGAAAAAAAAAAAAAAAAACTAGGCAAAAAACAACGCTTTATTATCATACCGCCGAACAAAAAGTGGAATAACACGCGATCAAAAAGACAGATACAAATAACCATGGTACCGCTGAAAACGTCATCTTGTCCCGCAAAAAACGAACTGCCATACAGCATCATCAGCAAAAAAATTAAAAAGTTATAGTCCTGAGAATAAAGCGATGCAAAAATAATTATTTTTTCTGTAAAATAGTTTTTATCGTATAAAAGCGCCAAAACATAAAAAAATGATATAAATGAGGTGTCGCTGTAATCGTACTGACCCGAAGAATAAAACTGCTTCATCAATTTTACCAAACGCGGAACGGTATAAACGCCTCCCCCAAAAGAAATTCATGAATAGCTGGTTTTTGGTCATTCTTCCTCACAAAAATCGGAATAAAAAGCGATAAAAAAAGTCACGTGCCCGAAAATGTTACCAATAAAAACGTCAACTCGTCCCGCAAAAAACAAGACCTCACATGACTCTGTGGACCAAAATATGGAAAAATTATAGCTCTCAAAATTTGGTAACGCAAAAAATATTTTTTGCAATAAAAAGCGTCTTTCAGTGTGTGACGGCTGCCAATCATAAAAATCCGCTAAAAAACTCGCTATAAAAATAAATCAAACCCCCCGTCATCACCCCCTTAGTTAGAGAAAAATTAAAAAAATGTATTTATTTCCATTTTCCCATTAGGGCTTGGGTTAGGGCTAGGGTTAGGATTAGGGTTAGGATTAGGGCTAGGGTTAGGGCTAGGGTTAGGGCTAGGGTTAGGGCTAGGATTAGGGCTAGGGTTAGGGCTAGGGTTAGGGTTAGGGCTAGAGTTAGGGCTAGGATTAGGGCTAGGGTTAGGGTTAGGGCTAGAGTTAGGGCTAGGATTAGGGCTAGGGTTAGGGCTAGGGTTAGGGCTAGGGTTAGGGCTAGGGTTAGGGCTAGGGTTAGGGCTAGAGTTAGGGCTAGGATTAGGGCTAGGGTTAGGGCTAGGGTTAGGGCTAGGGCTAGGGTTAAGGTTAGGGCTAGGGTTAGGGTTAGGGTTGGGGCTACAGTTAGGGTTGGGGCTAAAGTTAGGGTTAGGGTTTAGATTACATTTACAGTTGGGAATAAGGTTGGGATTAGGGGTGTGTCAGGGTTAGAGGTGTGGTTTAGGGTTACCGGTGGGATTAGGGTTAGGGGTGTGTTTGGATTAGGGTTTCAGTTATAATTGGGGGTTTTCCACTGTTTAGGCACATCAGGGGCTCTCCAAACACGACATGGCATCCGATCTCAATTCCAGCCAATTCTGTGTTGAAAAAGTAAAAAAGTGCTCCTTCCGTTCCGAGCTCTCCCGTGTGCCCAAACAGGGGTTTACCCCAACATATGGGGTATCAGCGTACTCAGGACAAATAGGACAACAACTTTTGGGGTCCAATTTCTCCTGTTACCCTTGGGAAAATACAAAACTGGGGGCTAAAATATAATTTTTGTGGGAAAACAAAAAGATTTTTTATTTTCACGGCTCTACGTTATAAACTGTAGTGAAACACTTGGGGGTTCAAAGTTCTCACAACACATCTAGATAAGTTCATTGAGTGGTCTAGTTTCCAAAATGGTGTCACTTGTGGGGGGTTTCTACTGTTTAGGTGCATTAGGGGATCTGCAAACGCAATGTGACGCCTGCAGACCAATCCATCTAAGTCTGCATTCCAAATTATGCTCCTTCCCTTCCGAGCCCTCCCATGCGCCCAAACGGTGGTTCCCCCCCACATATCGGGTATCAGCGTACTCAGGACAAATTGGACAACAACATTTAGGGTCCAATTTCTCCTGCTACCCTTGGAAAAATACAAAACTGGGGGCTAAAATATAATTTTTGTGGAAAAAAAATATTTTTTATTTGCACGGCTCTGCGTTATAAACTGTAGTGAAATACTTGGGGGTTCAAAGCTCTCACAACACATCTAGATGAGTTCCTTAGGGGGTCTACTTTCCAAAATGGTGTCACTTGTGGGGGGATTCTACTGTTTAGGTACATTAGGGGCTCTGCAAACGCAATGTGACGCCTGCAGACCATTCCATCTAAGTCTGCATTCCAAATGGCGCTTTTTCACTTCTGAGCCATCCCATGCGCCCAAACAGTGGTTCCCCCCACATATGGGGTATCAGCGTACTCAGGACAAATTGGACAACAACTTTTAGGGTCCAATTTCTCCTGTTACCCTAGGGAAAATACAAAACTGGGGGCTAAAAAATAATTTTTGTGGGAAAAAAATTTTGTTTTATTTTTATGGCTCTGCATTATAAACTTCTGTGAAGCCCTTGGTGGGTCAAAGTGCTCACCACACATCCAGATAAGTTCCTTAGGGGGTCTACTTTCCAAAATGGTGTCACTTGTGGGGGGTTTCAATGTTTAGGCACATCAGTGGCTCCCCAAATGCAACATGGCGTCCCATCTCAATTCCTGTCAATTTTGGCATGAAAAGTCAAACGGTGCTCCTTCCCTTCCGAGCTCTACCATGTGCCCAAACAGTGGTTTACCCCCACATATGGGGTATCAGCGTGCTCAGGACAAATTGTACAACAACTTTTGAGGTCCAATTTCTTCTCTTACCCTTTGGAAAATAAAAATTGGGGGCGAAAAGATAATTTTTGTGAAAAAATATGATTTTTTATTTTTACGGTTCTGCATTATAAACTTCTGTGAAGCACTTGGTGGGTCAAAGTGCTCACCACACCTCTAGATAAGTTCCTTAGGGGGTCTACTTTCTAAAATGGTGTCACTTGTGGGGGGTTTCAATGTTTAGGCACATCAGTGGCTCTCCAAACGCAACATGGCGTCCCATCTCAATTCCTGTCAATTTTGCATTGAAAAGTCAAATTGCCCTCCTTCGCTTCCAAGCTCTGTCATGCGCCCAAACAGTGGTTTACCCCCACATATGGGGTATCGGCGTACTCAGGACAAATTGTACAACAACTTTTGGGGTCCATTTTCTCCTGTTACCCTTGGCAAAATAAAACAAATTGGAGCTGAAGTAAATTTTTTGTGAAAAAAAGTTAAATGTTCATTTTTATTTAAACATTCCAAAAATTCCTATTAATCACCTGAAGGGTTAATAAACTTCTTGAATGTGGTTTTGAGCACCTTGAGGCATGCAGTTTTTAGAATGGTGTCACACTTGGGTATTTTCTATCATATAGACCCCTCAAAATGACTTCAAATGAGATGTGGTCCCTAAAAAAAAAATGGTGTTGTAAAAATGAGAAATTGCTGGTCAACTTTTAACCCTTATAACTCCCTAACAAAAAAAAATTTTGGTTCCAAAATTATGCTGATGTAAAGTAGACATGTGGGAAATTTTACTTATTAAGTATTTTGTGTGACATATCTCTGTGATTTAATTGCATAAAAATTCAAAGTTTGAAAATTGCGAAATTTTCAAAATTTTCGCCAAATTTCCGTTTTTTTCACAAATAAGCGCCAGTACTATCAAAGAAATTTTACCACTGTCATGAAGTACAATATGTCACGAGAAAACAATGTCAGAATCACCAGGTTCCGTTGAAGCGTTCCAGAGTTATAACCTCATAAAGGGACAGTGGTCAGAATTGTAAAAAGTGGCCTGGTCATTGACGTGCAAACCACCCTTGGGGGTAAAGGGGTTAAAAGGCAGTCTTTTTTAGTAGGGTCCTTGGAGACATAACTTCCTGTATACACTACTCACAAAAAGTTAGGAATATTTGACTTTCAGGTGAAATTTCAGGATGTTCCTAAAATGCCCTCTAACCTTTTCAGGTGAACTTGATGTGAAAATCTCTAAACTTTTGGATGTCCAACTGTTCAATGTTCCAGTACTTTTTGCACAACTTGCTGATCTCTAACTTGGAGCTTAAAGGGACTCTGTCACCTGAATTTGGAGGGAGCAATCTTCAGCCATAGAGGCGGGGTTTTCGGGTGTTTGATTCCCCCTTTCCTTACCCGCTGGCTGCATGCTGGCTGCAATATTGGATTGAAGTTCATTCTCTGTCCTCCGTAGTACATGCCTGCACAAGGCAATCTTGGTGGTACACCCCTTACCGACCTCCGCCGTACTATTACGGCAGAGGTCGGATCCCCTGCTTTGATGTGGGCTCCGGCGCTGAGCCCACTTCAAAGCCGGGACATGTCAGCTGTTTTGAACAGCTGACATGTGCCCACAATAGTGGCGGGTGAAATCGCGATTCACCTGCCGCTATTAACTAGTTAAATGCCGCTGACAGTGGCATTTAACCGGCGCTTCCGGCCACGCGGCCGGAAATGAGCGCATCGCCGACCCCATCACATGATCGGGGGTCAGCGATGTGCAACGCCCCAGAGTCCTGGTTCGTTGCAGTAATGTTATTCTTCAATCAGGGGGAGTGATGTTATGTCTGAAGGCAATGAAAGAGATCTTCTGTCCAGGTATCACAACCACAAAACACATTTCACACTCCAGTCCGCCAGGGGGAGCGATGCTTCTATCTATTAGGGCACTCCTCACACTTAGGTAAAACTGGTGGGTTGGTTAGGAAGTTAGACAGAAGCTGACTGGGCTACACCCAGACAGTGAGTCCTGACCGAGTTTGGCAGAGGCTGGTTGGAGTGGGTTCCAGCCACCTCTAGACTGCGGCCTGTGGAAGACGAAGGTACACGGAGCTGCGCCTGCATCCCATGCGGCAGCATCCTAATAAAGGACACGAAAGGAATTGTGTTGCAGTGAGTGAGCAACGAAGTCATAGCATCAGGAGAGGAACATCAGTGGGAGACCAGCTAGAAGCAGGCTGCCTCCTTCTGAAGCACACTACCGGTAGCCAGAACACCGAGGGAGTAAGGATCTCTATGCTGTTACTTCAGAGACTGGCAGGATAGTTGATTCCACGTCGGCTGCCCGACCATATACTCGGGTGGCAACTTGTGGGGGCCAGGGCGTCTCTAGGGTCCCTATAAAAAGCCCCAGGCCACCAGTCATACGGGTTTGTCCTATCCGTCAGGGGGACAGAGAGAAGAGACTTAACAACTACAATAGTTGTGAGGACCTTACCGACTTGCTCAGCAGGGAGGTACTACAACGCCCAGGCGCTAGAGGAAGGCTATTGAATTCCACCTGGATAAGGGGACTGGATTTGCCTTCAGACCGGCCAGACTCTGCCTACCCCGTGGTCCCTACCCTGGATTGTGGATGCTGAAGCCTTCAGTAAAGGTAAAGAGACTGCAACCTTGTGTCCTCGTTATTCACTGCGCCTTACATCATCCACCTTCCACCATCTACACTCTGGGAAGCCCTGGGGACAAACTTCACCTGTGGGAAGGTATACCATCTAGCTGCCATAACATCACCCCAGCGGACCCCTAAGCAGCGTTGGTCACCCTGACCGAATACCACAGGTGGCGTCACGAACATTATCCCTTTAAAGACCTTTCCCCCAATTTGCATCAGCGGACGTCCCCCTAGGGCCACGGACTGGGTCAGCCACCGTGACATCCCACTGAGAACCGAAGGACCCGGTACCGAGTACCTCACGGCCCTGGCGGGGCGCTGCAGATGCGTCGGCATAGCAACCAGAGGTCTCCTTGAGACCTCTATGATTGCTGATGTCGGCTTGCTGTGAGTGCCACCCTGTGGTCGGCGCTCATAGCAAGCCTGCAATTCAGCTACATAGGAGCGATCTGATGATCGCTGCTATGTAGCAGAGCCGAACAGGCTATGCCAGCTTCTAGCCTCCCATGGAGGCTATTGAAACATGGCAAAAGTAAAAAAAGAAAAGTTTAAAAAAATATGAAAAAAAAAAAATATATGAAAGTTTAAATCACCCCCCTTTCGCCCCATTCAATAAAAAAACAAACCTACACATATTTAGCATCGCCGCGTTCAGAATCGCCTGATCTATCAATTAAAAAAAGGATTAACCTGATCGCTAAACAGCCTAGCGAGAAAAATTTTTCAAACGCCAGAATTACGTTTTTTTGGTCGCCGCGACATTGCATTAAAATGTAATAATGGGCGATCAAAAGAATGTATCTGCACCAAAATGGTAGCATTAAAAACGCCAGCTCGGCACACAAAAAATAAGCCCTTACGTGACCCCACATCACGAAAAATGGAGACACTACAGGTATTGGAAAATTGCGCAATTTTTTTTTTACCACTTAGATAAAACGTAACTTTGACATGTTTGGTGTCAATGAACTCGTAATGACCAGGAGAATCAAAATGGCAGGTCAGTTTTAGGATTTAGTGAACCTAGCAAAAAAGCCAAAAAAAAACAAGTGTGGGATTGCAACGCACTTGGAATTTTTTTCCGTTTTCTAGTAGACAACATGCTAAAACCAATGATATCATTCAAATGTAAAACTTTTCCCTCAAAAAATAAACCCTCACATGGCCATATTGACGGAAAAATACAAAAGTTATGGCTCTGGGAAGGAGGGGAGCGAAATACAAGAACGCAAAAATGGAAAAGGACAAGGTCGTGAAGGGGTTAAACAGTCCTCTTCATCACACTGTTCACATTGTGACATCGTGAGATCAAGTTGACACTTAGCTATTGATCACCATTGTGAGGATTCAAGCAGAATTTTCTCAGATGCAAGTCGCCACTGAGCTCAGAGTGTCAAAGAGTGATTACCAGTTTGTACAGAGAGACTGGAAGAGTCACAGAAAGGAAGAGAAGTCGACGTCCTTTGGCCACATCCCACTGATGACGGTTTCATTGTGAACAATGCCCTGAAGAACCGGATGATGAATGCCACACGACTCCACCCATATTTGAGGGAGGTGAGAGGCACCCAAGTGTCACGTAAGATCATTCGAATCCATTTACATCAGCAGGGTCTGTGTGCTAGACAACCTGAAACTGTACCTGACCTCATCACCAGAACAGGGAGCATCTCTACGCTGGAGGAGGGACCAGTGGGACTCAGTGGTGTTCACGGATGAAAATCAATTCACACTAAGCAGAAATTATGGCCACTAGCGATGTTGGTGACGTCAAGGAGAACGTTATGCATCAGCCACTGTTCTCACCAGACGAGCCTTTGGTGGTGGTGTTACAGTATTGGCAGGTGGGTCTAGTCCATACAGAACTACACTTTGTGACAAGCCCCTACTGCGGGAATAACATCACTAATCCAGTCATTGTGCCTCAGCACAAACAATAAACAATAATTTCATCTTCATGGATGAAAATGCTCCATATCATTGAGGTCGCATCATTACGGAACAGAGACTGGGAGACCTCAAATGGGCCTGCACTTTCTCCAGACTTGAACCAGTAGAAAACCTATCAGCAAAGTCGCCGTGCAGAGGCTCCTAACTCTATATCCCAGAATCTCAATGACCTGAGGACTGCCCTTCAAAAACAATGGGACGCCATGCCTCAGCAGACAATAACTCTACTTGTGAGCAGCAGGAGACATCGTTGTCAGCTGTAATTGATGCTCAAGGCCACAGGACAAGTTATTGTCTACCACCACTGTTGTTGGTTTTTGTCTCAATACATTGTTTGCGATGAGGAAATCACCATCGCTACTTTTTACGCTTTCCATAAATTTTGCCCCCAAAAGCCAAATATCCCTAACTTTTTGTGAATAGTGTATAATTTTCTCTACAGGCATAGTCACTTTTGCATGAGAGATAAGAATAAGAGACATAGGCAAGTCCAGGCTGCAGAGGAACATTTCTGAGTAATATTTCTGGAGATGTTTCCTTGTTTGTACGAGACCTCATTGGTGTTTTTCTTGGCACATACATACAGGGGTGGATTAAGGGTAGCCAGGGCCCCGGGCTGTTCGTTCAGACACTGTGGGCCCCCCGGTCAAGTGATGGGGTCATGTGACGGGGTCATGCGACGGGGTCATCATATACCTGAACCAGATTATTCCAGAAAAATAGTTGCTGTGTGAAACTATAACCTGTCAAACATCCATTGATCTAGTCAATTTACCCTTCAGTTAGGAAGAAAAAAAAATGTGAAAAAAACCCCCACAATACTATTACCATAAGTGCCAGTATTCACAGTAGATCTGTACTTAGTATGCAGTGTCTGTGTAGAGGTAATACAGTTATCACCGGTGACATTGTACACAGGAGCTCTGTATATAGTATACAGTGTATAGTGTCAGTGTATAGGTAACACTGACTCACCAGTGACGTCTCTAGGTGAAGTCCTTCATCTTTCATCGAGCACAGACTGCCATCACTTCATCCAGCCAGGACTCGTCTCTGCAGGAAATAACAGTTATCTCGAGCTCCGCTTGCAGAACACATTACTTAATTTTTCCCAACTTCTACATTACACCACGTGAAGAAAAAGAGGCAACACAGTGTCACTCTACACAGTAAAAGGACCACCCCCCATTAAAAACAGTGTCCACAAAAAATAAAATAAATACATCACTGCAGTAATAATATCCCTTAATTAGCCCCTATGGTAATAATAATATCCCCCATCCTGGCCCCGTGTATCTCATTCCTGGCTCCAGCCATATGTTCTCACATCCTGCCCTCATGAGTATCCTTTCTGCCCCATATGATCTCCCCATCCTGCCCCATCAGTCTCCATCGTATCCATCCTGCCCCATGATCCTGCACGATCTGTCTCCAATACTGCCCCATGTCTTTCATTCTGCCCCGTGTCTCCAATCATGCCCCGTATCTTCATTCTGGCCATGTCTCCAATCCTGCCCCATCTGTCTCCAGTCCTGCCCCCAAAGTGTCCAGCATCTCTTTCCCCAATGTCCAGCATCTCTACCCCAGTGTCCAGCATCTCTGCCCCCAGTGTCCAGCATCTCTGCCCCCAGTGTCCAGCATCTCTGCCCCAATGTCCAGCATCTCTGCCGCCAGTGTCCAGCATCTCTGCCCCCAATGTGAAAATCAAACAATTACTCCCATCTGCAAGGACGCACCAAAGTTGTAAACAGGCAATTATTAGAAAGAAAGTACAGCGTCCGTAAATGACTGGTAGCATGCGCACGTTCCACGCTACATACATGAAATCATATAGAAAAAGATGCGTATATAGAACAAACGTTAGAACAATCTTTATTAGGATGAAAGGATTTTATCTTTCCAAACATACAAGGTCTAAAAGATAGTAGCCACAGACGCGTTTGGTACATGAGCCAAACAAATGTGGGTGGCACCACTACTGAGCAGGTAATATGGCAGAAAGTGATAATAATGTATACATTACAAAGTATATTGCCATCACTATAGTAGTACTGGGTGGAACCGAAAGGGCACTATCAATACATCTTGTTAACAACAAATCCATAAAGCATGCCAAGGTTACCACCGACTGGGAGTAGATATGACAGATGACAACAATGCATAAAACACAGCGCGAACAAAGGAGATGTCAATGGAGAATAAAGCCTTACCAAAACTCAGGAGATGGTACCACTGCCTCTACACACGTTTCGGCAGCGTGCCTTCGTCTGCCCCAATGTGTCCAGCATCCTGCCCCCAGTGTGCCCAGCATATTGCCCCCAGTGTCTCAAGCATATTTCCCATAGTGCCTCCAGCATATTGCCTAAGTGTGTCCAGCATATTGCCCCCAGTGTGTCCAGCATATTGCCCCCGTGTCTCCAGCATATTGTCCCAGTGTGTCCAGCATCCTGCCCTCAGTGTGTCCAGCATATTGCCCCCGGTGTCTCCAGCATATTGCCCCCCAGTGTGTCCAGCATATTGCCCCCAGTTTGAACAGCAATCTGCCCCAGTATCTCCAGCATATTGCCCCAGTGTGTCCAGCAATCTGCCCCAGTGTCTCTAGCATATTGCCCCCAGTGTGTCCAGCATTTTGCCCCAGTGTGCCCAGCATCCTGCCCCCAGTGTGTCCAGCATCCTGCCCCCAGTGTGTCCACCATATTGCCCCCAGTGTCTCCAGCATATTGCCCCCAGTGTGTCCAGCAATCTGCCCCAGTGTCTCCAGCATTCTGTGTTATGATCTGGTGGCCTAGGAGCAGCATGAGACGTACTCTGGAGAAGGTGGTACCTGTACTGACCGCAAACCCTGAACTTAGCATCGCAACTAGAAAGTAGCCGTGGGATGTAACTAACACTCCCTAGACACCTCGACACAGCCTAAAGGTACCGTCACACTAGACGATATCGCTAGCGATCCGTGACGTTGCAGCGTCCTCGCTAGCGATATCGTCCAGTGTGACAGGCAGCAGCGATCAGGCCCCTGCTGTGCTGTCGCTGGTCGGGAAAGAAAGTCCAGAACTTTATTTCGTCGCTGGACTCCCCGCAGACATCGCTGAATCGGCGTGTGTGACACCGATTCAGCGATGTCTTCACTGGTAACCAGGGTAAACATCGGGTAACTAAGCGCAGGGCCGCGCTTAGTAACCCGATGTTTACCCTGGTTACCATCCTAAAAGTAAAAAAAACAAACACTACATACTTACCTACAGCCGTCTGTCCTCCAGCGCTGTGCTCTGCTCTCCTCCTGTACTGGCTGTGAGCGTCGGTCAGCCGGAAAGCAGAGCGGTGACGTCACCGCTCTGCTTTCCGGCCGCTGTGCTCACACAGACAGTACAGGAGGAGAGCAGAGCACAGCGCTGGAGGACAGACGGCTGTAGGTAAGTATGTAGTGTTTGTTTTTTTTACTTTTAGGATGGTAACCAGGGTAAACATCGGGTTACTAAGCGCGGCCCTGCGCTTAGTTACCCGATGTTTACCCTGGTTACCGGCATCGTTGGTCGCTGGAGAGCGGTCTGTGTGACAGCTCTCCAGCGACCAAACAGCGACGCTGCAGCGATCCGGATCGTTGTCGGTATCGTTGCAGCGTCGCTAAGTGTGACGGTACCTTAAGGACTAACTTCCCCTAAAGATAGAAACGGGAAAACTATCTTGCCTCAGAGAAAATCCCCAAAGGAGAGACAGCCCCCCACAAATATTGATTGTGAGAGGAGAGGGAAATGACATACGTAGACTGAAATCAGGATTTAGCAAAGGAGGCCATTCTAGCTAGAAAGAAAGAATAGGACAGAGTACTATGCGGTCAGTATTAAAACACTAGAAAATATCCACCACAGAAAATACAAATCTCCACATCTGACTAAAGACATGGAGGGTATATCTGCATCTCCAGAGATACAGCTAGGCTGCAAAAAATCCTTACACAGACAAAGCTGGACAAGACAAAACATGAAAATGCACTGAACTATAAGGCCCACAGCATGTGGACAGCAAAAACAAGGCCAGAACTTATCTTTGTTGAAATGAACAGCAAAACAGGAGAGACCAGGAATGGATGTGAATCCTCCAAAAACAATGGACAACTGGCACTGACTAAAGGATCAAGCAAGACTAAATAGCCCAGTCCAAATTGCCATGAGTGGACACACCTGATAAATGCTGCGATCCAAAGACAGCAGCACTACCACTCATAACCACCGGAAGGAGCCCAAGAGCAGAATTCACAACAGTACCCCCCCTTGAGGAGGGGTCACCGAACCCTCACCAGAGCCCCCAGGCCGATCAGGACGAGCCAAATGAAAGGCACGAACCAAATCGTCAGCATGAACATCGGAGGCAACAACCCAAGAATTATCCTCCTGGCCATAACCCTTCCATTTGACAAGATACTGAAGCTTCCACCTCGAGAAACGAGAATCCAAAATCTTCTCAACCACATACTCCAACTCCCCATCAATGAACACCGGGGCCGGAGGATCAACAGAGGGAACAACGGGCACCACATACTTCCGCAACAAAGATCTATGGAAAACATTATGGATGGAAAAAGAGGCTGGAAGGGCCCAAACGAAAAGACACTGGATTGATAATCTCAGAAATCCTATAAGGACCAATAAACCGAGGCTTGAACTTAGGGGAAGAAACCTTCATAGGAACATGACGGGAAGACAACCAGACCCAATCCCCAACCCGAAGCCGGGAACCAACACACCAACGAGTCCGACGGTTAGCAAAACACTGAGCCTCCTCCTGAGACAACACCAAATTGACCACCACATGAGCCCAAATCTGCTGCAGCCTGTCAACCACAGAATCCACACCAGGACAATCAGAAGGCTCAACCTGCCCTGAAGAAAAACGAGGATGAAAACCAAAATTACAAAAAAAGGCGAAACCAAGGTAGCAGAACTAGCCCGATTATTAAGGGCAAACTCGGCCAATGGCAAGAAAGCCACCCAATCATCCTGATCAGCAGACACAAAGCATCTCAAATAAGTTTCCAAAGTCTGATTAGTTCGCTCGGTTTGGCCATTTGTCTGAGGATGAAATGCGGAAGAAAAAGACAAATCAATGCCCAGCCTAGCACAAAAGGCCCGCCAAAACCTAGAAACAAACTGGGAACCTCTATCGGACACAATATTCTCCGGAATGCCATGCAAACGAACCACATGCTGAAAAAACAACGGAACCAAATCAGAAGAGGAAGACAATTTAGGCAAAGGTACCAAATGAACCATCTTAGAAAACCGGTCACAAACCACCCAGATAACAGACATCCTCTGGGAAACCGGAAGATCTGAAATAAAATCCATAGAAATATGCTTCAAAGGTCTCTCAGGGACCGGCAAAGGCAGAAGCAACCCACTAGCGCGGGAACAGCAAGGCTTGGCCCGCGCACAAGTCCCACAGGACTGCACAAAAAAACGCACATCCCGCGACAAAGAAGGCCACCAAAAGGACCTATCAACCAAATCTCTGGTTCCAAAAAACCCAGGATGGCCAGCCAACACAGAGCAATGAACCTCAGAAATCACTTTACTAATCCATCTATCAGGAACAAACAGTTTCCCCACTGGACAGCGGTCAGGTTTATTAGCCTGAAATTCCTGAAGAACCCGTCGTAAATCAGTGGAGATGGCAGAAAGAATCACCCCTTCCTTCAGAATACCGACCGGCTCAAGGACCCCAGGAGAATCAGGCAAAAAACTCCTAGAGAGGGCATCAGCCTTAACATTCTTAGAACCCGGAAGACACAAGACCACAAAATCAAAACGGGAGAAAAACAGGGACCATCGAGCCTGTCTAGGGTTCAATCGTTTGGCAGACTCGAGGTAAATCAGATTCTTATGATCGGTCAGGACCACAATACGGTCCTTGGCTCCCTCAAGCCAATGTCGCCACTCCTCAAATGCTCACTTCATAGCCAACAACTCCCGATTGCTCACATTATAATTGCGTTCCGCAGGCGAAAACTTCCGAGAAAAGAAGGCACACGGTTTCATCAAGGAACCATCAGAATTCCTCTGAGACAAAACGGCCCCAGCCCCAATCTCAGACGCGTCAACCTCAACCTGAAATGGAAGAGAAACATCCGGCTGACGCAACACAGGGGCAGAAGTAAATCGGCGTTTAAGCTCCTGAAAGGCAGAAACAGCCGCGGAGGACCAATTCGTCACATCAACGCCTTTCTTCGTCAAATCGGTCAGAGGTTTAACCACACTGGAGAAGTTGGCAATAAAACGACGATAAAAATTAGCAAAGCCCAAGAATTTCTGAAGGCTCTTCACAGATGTGGGCTGAATCCAATCATGAATGGCCTGAACCTTAACCGGATCCATTTCTATAGATGAGGGAGAAAAAATGAAGCCCAAAAAAGAAACTTTCTGCACTCCAAAGAGGCACTTAGACCCCTTCAGAAATAAAGCGTTATCACGGAGGATCTGAAATACCATCCTGACCTGTTTCACATGAGACTCCCAATCATCGGAAAAAATCAAAATATCATCCAAATATACAATCATGAATTTATCAAGATAACTCCGAAAGATATCATGCATGAAGGACTGGAACACAGATGGGGCATTAGAGAGTCCGAATGGCATCACAAGGTATTCAAAATGGCCTTCGGGCGTATTAAATGCAGTTTTCCATTCGTCACCCTGCTTAATACGAACAAGATTATATGCCCCTCGAAGGTCAATCTTAGTAAACCAACTAGCCTCCTTAATCCTAGCAAACAAATCAGTAAGCAAAGGCAAAGGGTATTGAAATTTGACCGTGATCTTATTCAAGAGGCGATAATCAATACAGGGTCTCAAGGAGCCATCCTTCTTGGCAACAAAAAAAACCCTGCTCCCAATGGTGAAGAAGATGGCTGAATATGCCCCTTCTCCAAAGACTCCTTAATATTGCTCCGCATGGCGGCATGTTCTGGCACAGACAGGTTGAAAAGTCGGCCCTTAGGGAACTTACAACCTGGAAGCAACCCCCGGACGAAGCTAACGCGAAACGCGCGTTGGGGATCTTCACAGCTCATACAGGTCATGTATCACCTCTATTTATTTACCTCTATATATATTACGGAGTCGGGCTTAGCTGGTTACTGTATATGTGGTAGTACTGTTTGACTCTTTATGAATGGCTATCTATTGACAGGACACTGTGACAAGCTTACTAATGTGCATTGGCACTTATTACTGGAATATGCAGCACTGTCATGACTTCACTGGTAGCCGTTAATGTGGTATGTTATTTAGATCAGCTGGCCACAACAGATATATGGAATAGCCCTATATATACTCCCTATAAAGTTTGAGATTTACTTAGAGAGGTGAGGCTGTACCTGCATTTTGCTGTGATCTTGCATGTGCATCTCCATTTTTTATATCTCGTTTTCTATATATTGATTTTTTATTATGTGTGGATAAAATGTGTTATCCTTTAATAAAGTATTTTTGCATTATATTTGTGACGTGTGCTTACGCATTTTCATATTTTGGATTTTTGTAACCTGGAATCAAGTCTATAGCACAATCACAGTCCCTATGCGGTGGAAGGGAACTGGATTTGGGCTCATCGAATACATCCTGAAAATCTGACAAAAACTCAGGAATTTCAGAAGATGGGGAAGAGGAGATTGACATCAAAGGAACGTGACCATAAACCCCCTGACAACCCCAACTTGTCACAGACATAGATTTCCAATCTAACACCGGATTATGTACCTGTAACCATGGAAAACCCAGCACAATATCATCATGCAAATTATGCAACACCAGAAAACGACAATCTTCCTGATGGGCTGGCGCCATGCACATGGTCAGCTGTGTCCAAAACTGAGGTTTATTTATAGCCAACGGTGTAGCATCAATGCCCCTTGATGGAATAGGGTTCTGCAAAGGCTGCAAGGGGAAACCACAACGACTGGCAAATTCTAAGTCCATTAAGTTCAGAGCGGCGCCTGAATCCACAAATGCCATGACAGAAAATGATGATAATGAGCAGATCAAGGTCACCGATAACAGAAATTTAGGTTGTACAGTACTGATGGTAACAGAACTAGGGATTCTCCTTGTACGCTTAGGGCAATCAGAAATAACATGAGCAGAATCGCCGCAGTAAAACCACAACCCATTCTGATGCCTGAATCTTTGTCGTTCAGCTCTAGACAAAATCCTATCACACTGCATAGGCTTAGGGCTCCGCTCGGAGGACAACGCCACAATGTGCACAACTCTGCGCTCGCGCAAGCGCCGATCAATCTGAATGGCCAGAGACATAGAATCACTCAGACCAGCAGGCGTGGGGAACCCCACCATAACATCTTTACCGGATTCAGAAAGACCCTTTCTGAACATTGCCGCCAAGGCATCCTCATTCCATTTAGTCAACACAGACCATTTTCTAAATTCCTGGCAATACGATTCTGCCGCTTCTTGACCCTGACACAGGGCCAACAAGGTCTTCTCTGCATGATCCACTGAATTAGGTTCATCATACAATAACCCTAGCGCCTGAAAAAAGGTGTCTATATTAAGCAAAGCAGGATTCCCAGATTCCAGGGAAAATGCCCAATCCTGAGGATCACCACGCAGCAGGGAAATAACAATTTTATCCTGCTGAATGGGATCACCAGAAGAACGGGGTTTAAGAGCAAAAAACAGTTTACAGTTATTTTTAAAGCTCAAAAATTTGGACCTGTCCCCAAAAAACAAATCAGGAGTTGGAATTCTAGGCTCTAAAACCGGAGTCTGAACGATATAATCGGAAATACCCTGTACCCTGAGATGCGTTTAACTCATTATTGGCCAGTTGTACTGTTATGATCTGGTGGCCTAGGAGCAGCATGAGACGTACTCTGGAGAACGTGGTACCTGTACTGAACGCAAACCCTGAACTTAGCACCGCAACTAGAAAGTAGCCGTGGGATGTAACTAACACTCCCTAGACACCTCGACACAGCCTAAGAACTAACTTCCCCTAAAGATAGAAACGGGAAAACTATCTTGCCTCAGAGAAAATCCCCAAAGGAGAGACAGCCCCCCACAAATATTGACTGTGAGAGGAGAGGGAAATGACATACGCAGACTGAAATCAGGATTTAGCAAAGGAGGCCATTCTAGCTAGAAAGAAAGAATAGGACAGAGTACTATGCGGTCAGTATTAAAACACTAGAAAATATCCACCACAGAAAATACAAATCTCCACATCTGACTAAAGACATGGAGGGTATATCTGCATCTCCAGAGATACAGCTAGGCTGCAAAAAATCCTTACACAGACAAAGCTGGACAAGACAAAACATGAAAATGCACTGAACTATAAGGCCCACAGCATGTGGACAGCAAAAACAAAGCCAGAACTTATCTTTGTTGAAATGAACAGCAAAACAGGAGAGACCAGGAATGGATGAGAATCCTCCAAAAACAATGGACAACTGGCACTGACTAAAGGATCAAGCAAGACTAAATAGCCCAGTCTAAATTGCCATGAGTGGACACACTTGATAAATGCTGCGATCCAAAGACAGCAGCACTACCACTCATAACCACCGGAGGGAGCCCAAGAGCAGAATTCACAACAATTCTGTCCCAGTGTCCAGCATCCTGCCTCCAGTGTGTCCAGCATTCTGCCCCAGTGTGTCCAGTATCCTGCCCCCAGTGTGTCCAGCAGTCTGCCCCAGTGTCTCCAGCATATTGCCCCCAGTGTGTCCAGCATCCTGCCCCCAGTGTGTCCAGCATATTGCCCCCAGTATGTCCAGCATCCTGCCCCCAGTGTGTCCAGCATTCTGCCCCCAGTGTGTCCAGCATACTGGTCCAGTGTGTTCAGCATTCTGCCCCCAGTGTGTCCAGCATTCTGGCCCAGTGTGTCCAGCATATTGCCCCCAGTGTGTCCAGCATCTTGCCCCCAGTGTGTCCAGCATATTGCCCCCAGTATGTCCAGCATCCTGCCCCCAGTGTGTCCAGCATAATGCCCCAGTGTGTCCAGCATTCTGGCCCAGTGTGTCCAGCATTCTGGCCCAGTGTGTCCAGCATATTGCCCCCAGTGTCTCCAGCATATTGCCCCCAGTGTGTCCAGCAGTCTGCCCCAAGGTCTCCAGCATATTGCCCCCCAGTGTGTCCAGCATATTGCCCCCCAGTGTGTCCAGCATATTGCCCCCAGTGTCTCCAGCATATTGCCCCCTTTTTTCCAGCAATCTGCCCCAGTGTGTCCAGCATCCTGCCCCCAGTGTGTCCAGCATATTGCCCCCAGTGTGTCCAGCATCCTGGCCCCAGTGTGTCCAGCAATCTGCCCCCAGTGTGTCCAGCATTCTGGCCTAGTGTGTCCAGCATATTGCCCCCAGTGTGTCCAGCATTCAGGCCCAGTGTGTCCAGCACATTGCCCCCCAGTGTGTCCAGCATCCTGCCCCAGTGTGTCCAGCATTCTGCCCCCAGTGTGTCCAGCATTCTGGCCCAGTGTGTCCAGCATATTGCCCCCAGTGTGTCCAGCATCCTGCCCCCAGTGTGTCCAGCAATCTGCCCCAGTGTCTCCAGCATATTGCCCCAGTGTGTCCAGCATCTCTGCCCCCAATGTCCAGCATTCTGGCCCGGGCCCCCCGGATTGCTGTTCGCAATTAAAAAAAACAAACAAACGAGTTCTCCTCACCTGTCCGCGCTCCTTCGGCGAAGCTCCCTCCAGCAGCGAGCACTCACCGGCAACTGACAATGACATCAGACGCCGGCGACGTGCGCACTGCGGCTGGCGTCAGTTGCCAGCCTCCAATTGGCTGGCGGCTATTAACTATTGACGATAGTGTGAAACTGCAGCAGCGCCTGTAGGGGCCCAGTGAGCAGATGAGATGGGGCCCGATGCGGGCCTCCTCTGCTCACCGGGCCCATACGCCAGTCAGGGCAGTAATGCCCTGATGGCGGTGGTCAATCTGAGCTGTAGCCCAGGGCCCCCCCACACCACTGGGCCTTGGGCTACCGCCCAGATTGGCCTCATTATAATCCGCCACTGCATACATAAGATTTGTTATCTGAACTGTCACTCTTCTTAGTCACTTATTATTTCTATATTACAGCCACACTACAGTTATTGGAAAATATATTCCTTTGGTTTTGGTTTGTCATCCTGGAGAATCAGTAGAAAATTGCAGAAACTTTAATGGGAAAAAAAATGAAAACCAATCTCACTCAGAAGGTGACACTTTTTTCTTGATACTTCTTTTGCAGGCAGTGAGTTTACTTATTTTTGCACTCATAGTAATGAAAACATCTAGGTACTACCTTACCAGGACTTTCCTTCTTAAAGGGAATACTTAAGGTACCTTCACACTCAACGATATCGCTAGCGATCCGTGACGTTGCAGCGTCCTGGCTAGCGATATCGTTGAGTTTGACAGGCAGCAGCGATCAGGATCCTGCTGTGCCATCGTTGGTCGCTGGGGAAAGTCCAGCACTTTATTTAGTCGCTGGACCTCCTGCAGACATCGCTGAATCGGCGTGTGTGACGCCGATTCAGCAATGTCTTCACTGGTAACCAGGGTAAACATCAGGTTACTAAGCGCAGGGCCGCGCTTAGTAACCCGATGTTTACCCTGGTTACCAGCGTAAACGTAAAAAAAAAAACACTACATACTTACCTTCCGCTGTCTGTCCTCCGGCACTGTGCTTCTCTGCACTGTGAGCGCAGGCCAGCCGGAAAGCAGAGCACAGCGGTGACGTCACCGCTCTGCTTTCCGGCTGGCGCTCACAGTCAGTGCAGAGAAGCACTCTTGTATGCGGTCACGTGGGGCCGCTCATTTACAGTAATGAATATGCGGCTCCACCTCCCATAGGGGTGAAGCCGCATATTCATTACTGTAATCGGCAGCCCCACGTGACCGCATACAGAAGAAGCTGCGGCCAGGAGAGGAAGCAGCGCCGGCGAGGGAACGAGCCGGGTGAGTATTTTCTGAACAGCGGGGTGAGGGGGGGGGTGGGGGGAAGGGGGCGCACAGGGGGTGGGTGGGGTGCACAGGTTGAAGATAGATCTTTATTTTAAACACTATTATTCATATCTTCCCTGCAGCAAACGCTGCTGCAGGGAAGATATGAATCGCGGATTCGCACGATGCAGGGGACAGCACGATGCAGGGGACAGCGCTAAACTTTAGTGCCACACTGATGTGCCACGTGAGCACACGGACATACGGACACGGATAACTCTAGTACCGTTTTTATACGGTACTGGAATTATCTGGACGTGTGAAACCGGCCTTAAACAGTAGTAAATAGTAGTTCATGCAATATATACAATAATAAGCACTATTCCAACACAAATAACGATGGTAAAATATATTAATATTATAGAATAATAGCCATAGCTACTGTCATGTTGGCAGGCAATGGTGTCTTTGCCCCAAGGCAAAGTCTGTAACATATACTTGTCAACTCTTCCAGAATGTCATGGAGGTTATCAGAAAAAAGGAGATTTTACGGATCCAATGTAAGAGTTGACAAATCTCCTGTGTCCCACACTCCACTGGCATAGGTCCTTGCTTGTTGTGTATTAAAGTAAACCTATTAGGTCCGATAACGCTTTTAACCTGCGAATATTAGTGCCAGTGCCCGGCCGCAGTACTGAAGATCAGCAGGCACCTAGAAGAAATTAGCTTTATTTCTTCAGGGAGCCGCCAGCTTTCAGTTATGCAGCCATGCCTTTATTTCTTGTGGGAGCCGCCGGCTTTCAGTTATGCAGCCACGCCCAGAGCAATTACAGTCACAGCTCACGGCACTGAGATCGGCGGATGTAAGCATGCCGCGGCACTGGCTGAAAGCTGTATCATTTGAATAGGAGTTGGATCTGCAGTTCGCGGCCACTACAGTAATGATGGAGCTGCTGTGTTCTGGCGGCATCTGGGAACGTCTGGCTGAAACCACTTTTAGTTGGGGGTCGAGAGTCCGGGGTGTCGATATAGACATTTTGGCTGGAAAATATAGACAACTTGACTGAAAAATATGGGAGACAGTCCATCTCTCCCCAACAGATGATGTCATGGAAGATAAGAATCTGACATATCTGATCTTGGAATGAAGGTCCTTTTGCTCTCGATGAGATCAACCGCTGCAGGCAGAATCTGGCAGTGGCTCTCTCTGCCGAGCACTCCTGTGTAAAGAGGACATTTGAGAGATACAGTCGCTGTCAGCCGAATGCCCCTAAGTTTCAACATACAGAGCAAGAATCTCTTTTTAGGCATCTTATATCTTTCCTTCATTTTTGAGGAGCCTCGGTTGTGTATTTTATGCTTCTTATTTTTCAACATGACTGCCGCTTTCATCTCGTGGAGAGTTGAGGAGATCCTTACTCTTGGCTTTCATCACTCTGTAGGACTTTTCTCACCACACATTCATTAATCTATGATTTTGACAGCTTTATCTTTTGTTTGTGAGAGATCAACGTGTGCACAACTCTAGAATGGTGCATGGGTAGATTCCCAAACCATAGAATAACTAGTAACAAAACCCAGCACTCAACTTGTTGTGAAGAGGAAAATTAGATACTTTATTATATCCCAACGTACACTTCAAACGTTTCGATCACACATGTGACCTTCGTCAGTGACTGTAAAGTATACATCAAAATGATACATCACGATAGGGTGCAAAAACAACCATGAACAAAAATAAAACAATAAATAAGGTATATACAACATAAACATGGACAATCGTACATGTATATGGCCTAAGAAAAACAATTATCATATATGCGAAATATCTGTGGTAATTGAAAGCTATAGAACTATACTGGCACAGTGAGTGACGGTGAAGATATAGAAAAGTACATACCAGAATTTGGGATGTTAACTAGATAATGAAGGCTATATATAGCCTAGGAGAGAGTAAAAACATGGAAAAAAACTCAGGTTAACCCCAGTGAGGTGAGGAATCAAAGTGAGTGGGAAACTATAGGTTAATACATACCAAAGATAGGAATAGTCTGTGGATATTATAGGCAAACAAGCGCTGTCTACGATGGAGATAGAGATATGGCGAAAAACACTAGTTAGCCATGGTGTAGAAAAATGGTGTAGAAAATAAACACACTACGGTGGGAGGCAGATAGTCTGGGCCTACCAATGTTTGTCCAGAATGCAGCGTCAATAAGGATGAGAGCCGCTATATGAAATCTATGGAGAGTGGGGGGAAAAAAAGGTCAGGGATTCTATATCATGGTCAGAGCTAGGTGATAGCGATGTACAGATACAATACCTTGTACAGAATCAGATCCGCGGTGTCCACCGCTGCAATGGTAAAGGGGAATATTAGGCCTAGGGCATTTAAGCCGGGAGGGCGGGATAACCACCGGAAGTGCGGCGGTAGATGTGACGCGCTATAGAGAGTGGAGCCGACTGCATGTAAAAAGTCCGAAAGGCGGGCAGACAGAGGCCGGATATGATGAACCGGAAGTGGGGCACCGGACGTCATATGGGCAGATAGAATCGCCATGTTAAATGAGGCTGTGACCTACATGGACCGGAAGTAGCGAGCCGGAAGTGGGGCACCGGCCGCTATCATGGAGTGTACTGTCGCCATTTTGAATGGGGCAGAGCTGCATGTTATACAAGTGTACTGGACAGGCAGGCTACGAACAACGGAGAGTGGGGCCCAGAACACGTACTATTGGATGAGGCAGAATCGCCCAATATCAGATGATATACAAGTGTGTATGGAACCCTATATAGGAGCGCTATGACTGACAAGGAGAAGGAAAGAGAAAAAAATTGAAAAAAATAGATGAATGCATGACAGTTCGTTACACATAAATAGCAATATACTATTGTTCCAAAGAAGTTTTATATAGACACGTGGCTATGGGTGACCAAGGAGAAAAAAGGAAAAAGAGAGTGGAGGATGATGAGGGAGGGCGTGCCTTATTCGGAGCACAGTGATGGCAAGTAGATGGGACGGTGCTCGTGATCCGTGGTGCCAACAAGTCAATATAAATGACTCTAAAAAGATAGAAAAAAAGCAAATTAGTAATCAAATACAGCAATAACGATTAAACAAATGCCAAAAGCTCATAGTCACGATTAAGGCCTTTAGGAGATAACGTTTCCAAAGTGTGAATCCAGAATGCCTCTTTTTTATGTAGTGAAGCGACTCTGTCCCCACCTCTTCTAGGTGGTGGTACGCTATCGATGATCTGAAATCGTAACTGAGAACTGGAATGGCCCATTGTGTGAAAATGGTGTGGAATTGGCAGTAATAGATTCCTGCACCGTATTGTCGATTTGTGTTTTGAAATCCTGTCTCTTACTGACTGTGTTGTCTCACCCACATATAATAATCCACATGGGCACTTGATAAGGTATACCACGTAAGATGACTCGCATGTAAAGAAGTGATTAATTTTAAAAGTTTTACCTGATCTGGGATGTTGAAACGTGTTACCTTTAAGTACGTTGTGGCACTGTGCGCAATGGAGACATGGATACGTGCCAGTTCTAGGACGTGATAAAAATGTCTGTCTCCTCTGGTTCCCTGTCCCAATGTCGGCTCTAACTAAACTGTCCCTCAAATTTGGTGGCCGCCTATAGCATGGTAGGAACGGTGTCCTGAATTCAGGAATGTCCGGATGTGCAGTAGACAGAAGGTGCCAGTGTCGTCTTATAGCCTTATGGAGGATGGAAGAGAAGGGATGATATGAATGTACAAAGGGGATACGTTTGTCCTGATCTCTGGCTGGGGACCTAGGTGGAGGGTCCCGGGATTGGGCGAGGACTGTGGGTGGATACCCTCTTTCTAGGAATTTCGTGGTCATTTTCTTGAGTCGATCATCACATAGGTTTTTATCTGGGACTATACGTCTGACTCGTTGAAACTGTGAGATTGGTATTGAGCGTTTAGTTGCTGGTGGATGAAAGCTGCAATAATGGAGTAAGCTATTTCTATCTGTGGGTTTAGAGAAGAGGTCTGTTGTCAGAACGCCTGTCGGATCCTTGATTACCATAGTGTCCAAAAAGTTAATGCAATGTAAATCATGGCTAATAGTAAACTTAATACCTGGCCAGGCTCCATTTAGGAATTGAAAGAATTCCTGCAAGGACTCCAATGTGCCACCCCAAATGCAGAAAATATCATCTATGAAGCGTTTCCATAGGGAGACGTTTTGAATGAACAGAGGATGTTCATAAATGATTGAATTCTCAAACTCCGCCATATATGTGTTAGCATACGGGGGTGCCACATTGGAGCCCATTGCGGTACCCCGCTTCTGAAGATAGAAGGTATCCTGAAAAAGGAAAAAATTGTTATATAAAACGATAGTCAACAGTTCGACACATAAATCAATCTGATCTTTCGTGAGGCCCGCCTTAGTCAAGGAGTGGTGTACCGCATTAATGCCATCGAGGTGAGGAAAAGACGTGTAGAGGTCTTTGACGTCTAACGTGACTAAAAGGGTGTCTGTTGGTACCCTATGTAACTCCCTAATACACTGCAGGAACTCCCCTGTGTCCAAAATAAAGGAGGGGGATGTCTGTGTGATAGGGGTTAGAAGTTTCTCGAGATATATTGAGAGCGGAGACAAGATTGAGTCCGTGGAGGCCACAATGGGTCTACCAGGTGGGTTAGAGAGGTCCTTATGTATTTTAGGTAGGGTATAAAACACCGGTGTAATAGAATTACTTTTCCTAAGGAAATCACAAGTTTTGGTATCAATTATACTTAAATTAGAATATTTAGTTATTACAGCCTCTATTTTGCCCCTAATCTCCGAAGTGGGATCTCTTGAGAGTTGGGTATAGACTGATGTGTCACTGAGTTGACGGTGTATTTCTGTGATATACTGAATCTTATCCATCACCACCAGTGCTCCCCCCTTATCAGCTGGTTTAATGACTAGGGTAGGGTCCCGTTGGAGTGTGGTCAATGCCTGGTGTTCTGCAGAAGTGAGATTAGAAGGGTAGTGTAGTCTGCCTTTTTCTATATCCTCACGTAAAGTCTGAAAAGAACCCTGGACAAAGTTGATAAAGGTCTCCACCGCATGGGACCCTTGTGGAGGACGAAAGGAACTCTTATTACGTAATCCTAACGTCGTGATGGACATGGGGTTAGTGCATGTGACTGGTGGGATCATTGGGGAGGTAGAGAAATGGGCTTTGAGTCTTAATAATCTAAAGAAACGTAGTAGATCCATTTCCAGATCAAAAGTCTTACACTGATAAGCCGGGCAAAATGACAAACCCTTTTGTAACACCCCAAGTTCAGCCACTCCCAATGATCTGGAGGAAATATTTATTACCAGCGATTCAGTACCTGGGATCTGGTGATCCGTTGTTCCGTGGCGTCCCTTCTTTGATTGGCTCCGTCGGGTCTTCTTTTTGGGAAACGCCTGCGTGGACCTAAAAAAGGAGCCGAAGTGGAGGGGTTGGAGCTTCTCTCTTGTTCTGAGCCAGAGGTGGAATATTCTGTAGAAGATCTATTGACGCGGGGAGGCTGGCGTCTCACCGAAGACTTGTCCTGCCACCTGTATACTTGATTAGTATACAGGTATTAGGATACCTTCTATCTTCAGAAGCGGGGTACCGCAATGGGCTCCAATGTGGCACCCCCGTATGCTAACACATATATGGCGGAGTTTGAGAATTCAATCATTTATGAACATCCTCTGTTCATTCAAAACGTCTCCCTATGGAAACGCTTCATAGATGATATTTTCTGCATTTGGGGTGGCACATTGGAGTCCTTGCAGGAATTCTTTCAATTCCTAAATGGAGCCTGGCCAGGTATTAAGTTTACTATTAGCCATGATTTACATTGCATTAACTTTTTGGACACTATGGTAATCAAGGATCCGACAGGCGTTCTGACAACAGACCTCTTCTCTAAACCCACAGATAGAAATAGCTTACTCCATTATTGCAGCTTTCATCCACCAGCAACTAAACGCTCAATACCAATCTCACAGTTTCAACGAGTCAGACGTATAGTCCCAGATAAAAACCTATGTGATGATCGACTCAAGAAAATGACCACGAAATTCCTAGAAAGAGGGTATCCACCCACAGTCCTCGCCCAATCCCGGGACCCTCCACCTAGGTCCCCAGCCAGAGATCAGGACAAACGTATCCCCTTTGTACATTCATATCATCCCTTCTCTTCCATCCTCCATAAGGCTATAAGACGACACTGGCACCTTCTGTCTACTGCACATCCGGACATTCCTGAATTCAGGACACCGTTCCTACCATGCTATAGGCGGCCACCAAATTTGAGGGACAGTTTAGTTAGAGCCGACATTGGGACAGGGAACCAGAGGAGACAGACATTTTTATCACGTCCTAGAACTGGCACGTATCCATGTCTCCATTGCGCACAGTGCCACAACGTACTTAAAGGTAACACGTTTCAACATCCCAGATCAGGTAAAACTTTTAAAATTAATCACTTCTTTACATGCGAGTCATCTTACGTGGTATACCTTATCAAGTGCCCATGTGGATTATTATATGTGGGTGAGACAACACAGTCAGTAAGAGACAGGATTTCAAAACACAAATCGACAATACGGTGCAGGAATCTATTACTGCCAATTCCACACCATTTTCACACAATGGGCCATTCCAGTTCTCAGTTACGATTTCAGGTCATCGATAGCGTACCACCACCTAGAAGAGGTGGGGACAGAGTCGCTTCACTACATTAAAAAGAGGCATTCTGGATTCACACTTTGGAAACGTTATCTCCTAAAGGCCTTAATCGTGACTATGAGCTTTTGGCATTTGTTTAATCGTTATTGCTGTATTTGATTACTAATTTGCTTTTTTTCTATCTTTTTAGAGTCGTTTATATTGACTTGTTGGCACCACGGATCACGAGCACCGTCCCATCTACTTGCCATCACTGTGCTCCGAATAAGGCACGCCCTCCCTCATCATCCTCCACTCTCTTTTTCCTTTTTTCTCCTTGGTCATCCATAGCCACGTGTCTATATAAAACTTCTTTGGAACAATAGTATATTGCTATTTATGTGTAACGAACTGTCATGCATTCATCTATTTTTTTCAATTTTTTTCTCTTTCCTTCTTGTCAGTCATAGCGCTCCTATATAGGGTTCCATACACACTTGTATATCATCTGATATTGGGCGATTCTGCCTCATCCAATAGTACGTGTTCTGGGCCCCACTCTCCGTTGTTCGTAGCCTGCCTGTCCAGTACACTTGTATAACATGCAGCTCTGCCCCATTCAAAATGGCGACAGTACACTCCATGATAGCGGCCGGTGCCCCACTTCCGGCTCGCTACTTCCGGTCCATGTAGGTCACAGCCTCATCTAACATGGCGATTCTATCTGCCCATATGACGTCCGGTGCCCCACTTCCGGTTCATCATATCCGGCCTCTGTCTGCCCGCCTTTCGGACTTTTTACATGCAGTCGGCTCCACTCTCTATAGCGCGTCACATCTACCGCCGCACTTCCGGTGGTTATCCCGCCCTCCGGGCTTAAATGCCCTAGGCCTAATATTCCCCTTTACCATTGCAGCGGTGGACACCGCGGATCTGATTCTGTACAAGGTATTGTATCTGTACATCGCTATCACCTAGCTCTGACCATGATATAGAATCCCTGACCTTTTTTTCCCCCCACTCTCCATAGATTTCATATAGTGGCTCTCATCCTTATTGACGCTGCATTCTGGACAAACATTGGTAGGCCCAGACTATCTGCCTCCCACCGTAGTGTGTTTATTTTCTACACCATTTTTCTACACCATGGCTAACTAGTGTTTTTCGCCATATCTCTATCTCCATCGTAGACAGCGCTTGTTTGCCTATAATATCCACAGACTATTCCTATCTTTGGTATGTATTAACCTATAGTTTCCCACTCACTTTGATTCCTCACCTCACTGGGGTTAACCTGAGGTTTTTTTCCATGTTTTTACTCTCTCCTAGGCTATATATAGCCTTCATTATCTAGTTAACATCCCAAATTCTGGTATGTACTTTTCTATATCTTCACCGTCACTCACTGTGCCAGTATAGTTCTATAGCTCTCAATTACCACAGATATTTCGCATATATGATAATTGTTTTTCTTAGGCCATATACATGTACGATTGTCCATGTTTATGTTGTATATACCTTATTTATTGTTTTATTTTTGTTCATGGTTGTTTTTGCACCCTATCGTGATGTATCATTTTGATGTATACTTTACAGTCACTGACGAAGGTCACATGTGTGACCGAAACGTTTGAAGTGTACGTTGGGATATAATAAAGTATCTAATTTTCCTCTTCACAACAAGTTGAGTGCTGGGTTTTGTTACTAGTTATCTTTTGTTTGTCACTCTTCCAAAACTAAAGCTGCCATCTGTTTCTGGTTCCCAGTCTGTGTTATTATTCCTTACCTTCCTGTATAGCTGCCATGTTCAGATATTAAGGACAATACATTGAGGGAGAGTTATTAAGCTTAAATCAGCCAGAATGTTGACTCAAATTGCAACAAAAAAAAATAAAAAATTGTGATAATTTTGTAAAGCGTTTTAGTGTCTTCTTGCATCTGAAAATTGTAGTTCTCTATACTGTAGGTTTTCCACATGAAAGGCATGAGAACACCCTGGGGCTTACACTAAGTCTATTCCTCTGTGATACATGCGCGATGCGCCCTCGCCTCTACTAAACCTTTACCAGTTTTTGGTCCTCTAAGACATGCAATATTAGCAGCGCGTAATTCCAATGTGTAGGATACGTGTTTTGTGAATGTTGAAACCAAAAATGCATGCAAAGTTTGAAGGCATCATGTTCTCCTTCAATTTCCATTGTAAGAGACAAATGATGGCCATCAGCAGATCAGCTTCTTGGCCAGTGAACAGTGGTCATAGTGAGTGATTATTGCTGGTCAGACGACCTTCAGCTCTTTTTATCGATCATTTCACCTTTAGAAAAACAGGTCAAGGTACAGATAAAAAATCTAACTAATCTCACGTATCAGAGGACAAGACGTCAGCATATGGAGCTAACTTTGGTGACAAACATTTCCCAATAGGGTCTATTTCTTATTGGTTGATTCATAAATAACCTTGTCTGGGAAAGACCCCCATACATATTAAACTTAAGTAGTCAGAACATGACCAGGCAGTGGAGAAGGTAGTAATGCAGTATTGTCCATCAGATGAATGACCATTGATGTAATACAACGAAGGCTCGCGACCATTACAAGTGCATAATCCATAAACACCTGATACAGAGGACTATTAAAGGCAATGTGTTATCACTAAGTGATCTATTGTTTAAATCAGGTTATAGATAGATAGATAGATAGATAGATAGATAGATAGATAGATAGATAGATAGATAGATAGATAGATAGATAGAGAGAGATTTATATACAACATGTATATATATTTTTTTTAAATAACTTTTTTTAAAATTTAATCCAGTCATAATATGTGGTCTCACAGCTCACCTCCTCCTCCTGTACAATAACTTAGAACACCTCTATATACAGGAGATATCAATGAACACTGCAGGAGAGAAAAAAGCACAGGCCGTAGAAAGCCACCCCTCCCCTGCGGCATGGGGTGAAGGCCGACATGACAGGGGTGTGGAGAGGGGGGGGCGATACAGTACAGACCAAAAGTTTGGACACACCTTCTCATTTAAAGATTTTTCTGTATTTTCATGACTGTGAAAATTGTACATTCACACTGAAGACATCAAAACTATGAATTAACACATGTGGAATTATACACTTAACAAAAAAGTGTGAAACAACTGAAATTATGTCTTATATTCTAGGTTCTTCAAAGTAGCCACCTTTTGCTTTGATGACTGCTTTGCACACTCTTGGCATTCTCTTGATGAGATTCAAGAGGTAGTCACCGGGAATGGTTTTCACTTCACAGGTGTGCCCTGTCAGGTTTAATAAGTGTGATTTTTTGCCTTATAAATGGGGTTGGGACCATCAGTTGTGTTGTGCAGAAGTCTGGTGGATACACAGCTGATAGTCCTACTGAATAGACTGTTAGAATTTGTATTATGGCAAGAAAAAAGCAGCTACAGTTGTGGCCAAAAGTATTAACACCCCTGTAATTCTGTCAGATAATACTCAGTTTCTTCCTGAAAATGATTGCAAACACAAATTCTTTGGTATTATTATCTTCATTTAATTTGTCTTAAATGAAAAAACATAAAAAGAATTGTCCTAAAGCCAAATTGGATATAATTCCACACCAAACTGAAAAAAGGGGGTGGACAAAAGTATTGGCACTGTTCGAAAAATCATGTGATGCTTCTCTAATTTGTGTAATTAACAGCACCTGTAACTTACCTGTGGCACCTAACAGGTGTTGGCAATAACTAAATCACACTTGCAGCCAGTTGACATGGATTAAAGTTGACTCAACCTCTGTCCTGTGTCCTTGTGTGTACCACATTGAGCATGGAGAAAAGAAAGAAGACCAAAGAATTGTCTGAGGACTTGGGAAACCAAATTGTGAGGAAGCATGAGCAATCTCAAGGCTACAAGTCCATCTCCAAAGACATGAATGTTACTGTGTCATCAAGAAGTTTAAAGCCCATGGTACTGTGGCTAACCTCCCTAGATGTGGACGGAAAAGAAAAATTGACAAGAGATTTCATCGCAAGATTGTGCAGATGTTGGATAAAGAACTTCGACTAACATCCAAACAAGTTCAAGCTGCCCTGCAGTCCGAGGGTACAACAGTGTCAACCCATACTATCCGTCGGCGTCTGAATGAAAAGGGACTGTATGGTAAGAGACCCAGGAAGACCCCACTTCTTACCCCGAGACATAAAAAAGCCAGGCTGAAGTTTGCCAAAACTTACCTGAAAAGCCTAAAACATTTTGCAAGAATGTTCTCTGGTCAAATGAGACAAAAAAGAGCTTTTTGGGCAAAGGCATCAACATAGAGTTTAAACGAGAAAAAAAGAGGCATTCAAAGAAAAGAACACGGTCCCTACAGTCAAACATGGCGGAAGTTCCCTGATGTTTTGGGGTTGCTTTGCTGCCTCTGGCACTGGACTGGTTGACCGTGTGCATGGCATTATGAAGTCTGAAGACTATCAACAAATTTTGCAGCATAATGTAGGGCCCTGTTTGAGAAAGCTGGGTCTCCCTCAGAAGTCATGGGTCTTCCAGCAGGACAATGACCCAAAATACACTTCAAAAAGCACTAGAAAATGGTTTGAGAGAAAGCACTGGAGACTTCTAAGGTGGCCAGCAATAAGTCCAGACCTGAATCCCATAGAACACCTGTAGAGAGATCTAAAAATGGCAGTTTGGAGAAGGCACCCTTCAAATATCAGGGACCAGGAGCAGTTTGCCAAAGAAGAGTGGTCTAAAATTCCAGCAGAGCATTGTAAGAAACTCATTGATGGTTCCGGAAGCGGTTGGTCGCAGTTATTTTGGCTAAAGGTTGTGCAACCAAGTATTAGGCTGAGGGAGCCAATACTTTTGTCTGGCACATTTTTGGAGTTTTGTGTGAAATGATCAATGTTTTGCTTTTTGCTTCATTCTCTTTTGTGTTTTTTCATTTAAGACAAATTAAATGAAGATAATAATACCAAAGAATTTGTGATTGCAATCATTTTCAGGAAGAAACTGAGTATTATCTGACAGAATTGCAGGGGTGTCAATACTTTTGGCCACAACTGTAAGTAAAGAAAAACGAGTGCCCATCATTACATTAAGAAATGAAGGTCAGTCAGCCTGAAAAATTGGGAAAACTTTGAAAGTTTCCCCAAGTGCAGTTGCAAAAACCATCAAGCGCTACAAAGAAACTGGCTCACATGAAGACCGCCCCAGGAAAGGAAGACCAAGAGTCACCTCTGCTTCTGAGGATAAGTTTATCCAAGTCACCAGCCTCAGAAATCGCAGCTTAACAGAAGCACGGATTAGAGACCAGGTCAATGCCACACAGAGTTCTAGCAGCAGACACATCTCTACAACAACTGTTAACAGGAGACTTTGTGCAGCAGGCCTTCATGATAAAATAGCTGCTAGGAAACCACTGCTAAGGACAGGCAACAAGCAGAAGAGACTTGTTTGGGCTAAAGAACACAAGGAATGGACATTAGACCAGTGGAAATCTGTGCTTTCGTCTGATGAGTCCAAATTTGCGATCTTTGGTTCCAACCATCGTGTCTTTGTGCGAAGCATTAAAGGTGAACGGATAGAGTCTACATGCCTGGCTCCCACCGTGAAGCATGGAGGAGGAGGTGTGATGATGTGGGGGTGCTTTGCTGGAGACACTGTTGGGGATTTATTCAAAATTGAAGGCATACTGAACCAGCATGGCTACCACAGCATCTTGTAGCGGCATGCTATTCCATCTGGTTTGCGTTTAGTTGGAGTATCATTTATTTATCAACAACACAATGACCCCAAACACACCTCCAGGCTGTGTAAGGGCTATTTGACCAAGAAGGAGAGTGGTGGGTGCTACGCCAGACGACCTGGCCTCCACAGTCACCAGACCTGAACCCAATCGAGATGGTTTGGGGTGAGCTGGACCGCAGAGTGAAGGCAAAAGGGCCAACAAGTGCTAAGCATCTCTGGGAACTCCTTCAAGATTGTTGGAAGACCATTGCCGGTGACTACCTCTTGAAGCTCATCAAGAGAATGCCAAGAGTGTGCAAAGCAGTCATCAAAGCAAAAGGTGGCTACTTTGAAGAACGTAGAATATAAGACATATTTTGAGTTGTTTTCCACTTTTTTGTTAAGTGTATAATTCCACATGTGTTAATTCATAGTTTTGATGCCTTCAGTGTGAATGTACAATTTTCATAGTCATGAAAATACAGAAAAATCTTTAAATGAGAAGGTGTGTCCAATCTTTTGGTCTGTTCTGTACATTAGTGGGGTGGGTTATGTAAATTGGAGGCGTATATAGGGCTAGGTGGGGGAGGAGCTGGGCAGTTTCCCGCTCCAGAATCGCAGCAAGCAGTCCCACCCGCCCGCCCTTTTTTACTTGTTTGCTGGGGTAGGGGTTTTATTTTCTTTGGGTCACAGTGGCTAGTGGTTGGGAGGGGTCCTTGAAGTTGGTGCTAAATTGCTCTGGGGGGTCCGTGGGTAAATGGATTCCTCAGTTGGTGTTATATGTTGGTTCTCTGGTCTGGTGATTTGGGGGGATGTTGCCTAGTTTTGGCCTGATCCTCAGGGGTTGAGTGGACAGTGGCACCCTTCCGGGTAATTTGGTGCTCCCGAGTCAGTGGGGTAACGGCTGGGAGTAAGTTATGGTCGTTTTTTTGTCCACAGCTTTTCCGGTATGGTTAATCACAAGATTTTCAAGCTTCAAGGACCCATCCCCCGTTATTTATTTACGGTTATTTATTTAATGTTAAATATTGTTTGTTGTAATAAAAGGCTGCTGTGGCCAGTTTTATCCAACATTGGCTTTAGTGTTTTATTTTGGGACAAGTAGGGGACCCTAGGGCATAAGGGGAAGGTGGGCGAAGCTAAGTCACCCCACCTAACATCGACAATACCAATGTCAAGCGCAATAGGGTCTTATCCGATGGAGATTTCAAATGTATAATAGGAGTACAGTCACCTATTTGCTGAAGAAAAATCGCATAACAAACTCATCAGAGTTTCAACAGCTGTCGCAGATCCACCAGGTCAGCTCATGACCAAATCAGAATATTCAATCTAGGAGTTTAGTGGATATGATCCACGCTGCTATAAAGATTAATGTCCAAGCGTATTGCAGATAAAGATCAAAGTTCTTTTTTTTTTTAACGAACCTATAAAAATAAAATAAAGTAAAAATATATTAATGTAATAGTACAATTATTAATGCATTTTTTTAAGCTAAATCTTAAACATCAATTGTCATGTGCTTTACCATGGGTCCATTATATGAACTTTGACATTGTTTGACATGTGATTCCTTCTGGCGCCATATTTTGAATGTGTTATCTATTTAAACAGCATTTAGTGAATTTGTAAGTTCAAAGCATCCTCTGAGGAAGAAGTCCTAGTGACTTTGAAACGCGTTGGGAATAAAACTATCATCTATATCTGCAGTACGCTTGGACATTCATCTGTTTTCTCGTGTGGATCAACTTGCTGCAAGAGTCCAGAGTATCCAAGAGTACTTGGAGTACGGGTAGCAAACAGGGCCTGAACTGTTGTGAATTCCGTTCTGGAGCTCCCTCCTGTGGTTGCTAATGGTATTTTTGTGAGTTCTGCCCTTGGGCTCCCTCTGGTGGTTTCGAGTGGAACTGCTGCTCCTTTAGGTAGCTGTAGCAGCTGCCTTCACTAATCGCCTTGCCTGGGTTTGTTATTTAAACCTACTCTGGGCTTTAGTCCATGCCTGCTGTCAATGTTCTTGGTTGGATTTGGTTTTCTCCTTGGAATTTTCTTATGGCCAGTCCTTGTCTGCAAAAGATAAGTTTTTGCTAGTTTTTGTTTGTCCATTTGTTTGGACTCTATTGCTTTGCAAATATGTCTCTTTTTGTCCAGCTTGTCACTATGTCTTATTCAGGCTAGCTGGAAGCTCTGGGAAAGCAGATTTGCCCCTCCACACCGTGAGTCGGTGTGTAGTTCATTTTTGTAAACTCTGCGTGGATTTTGTACTTTTTTATACTGACCGCACAGTATCCTTTTCTCTCTGTCTATCTAGTTTAGTATTGGCCTCCTTTGCTGAATTCTGATTTCATTTCTATGTACGTCATTTCCCTCTCCATTCACAGTCAATATTTGTGGGGGGCTATCTTTCCTTTTGGGGGTTTTCTCTGAGGCAAGATAGCTTTCTATTTCCTTCTTTAGGGGTAGCTATTTCTTAGGCTGTGAAGAGGTGTCTAGGGAGAGTCAGGAACATCCCACGGCTATTTCTAGTGTTGTTGTTAGGATTAGGGACTGCGGTCAGTAGAGATACCACCTTCTCAGAGCTCGCTCCATGTTGCGTTTTAGCCACTAGGTCATATCAGTGTGGCCTCTTAACCACCAGGTCATAACACTGAACCACGTGACAGGGTAGGAGGTGGTCAAGGGTCGCGCCAGATGCCAGGGTGCAGGGGAGACGATATACACTGGAGAATAGTTAAATGTGCCAAGATCGAAACCAGGAGATAACGAGGTAACCAAGGGTGAGGCAGAGAGAAAAAGTCAGAAAGGGAGCCAAAGGTCAGAAAGCCAACAGAACAAACAAGCAGAGTAAAGCACGGAGAGCAAAACAAGCAAATGCAAACCGAGCACACATTCAAGGGGTCAGACACACAGACTAAACGAAAGTATAGTTGACAGGGAATCCTAGTCTGGAGTGTGTATAAATATCCCTCCCAGATCCAAACAGAGGCCAGCAATATTAACCCTGAGAGAGCAGGACATGAACCATGTCTCAAACCATGACAGTACCCCCCTCTTAACCGGGGTGCCACTGGACCCCCAGGCTTCTCAGGGTACCTGGCTTGAAAAGCCTGCACCAGTCGATAAGCATGCACAGAACTGGCCAGAACCCATGACCGATCCTCAAGGGAATATCCCTTCCAATGTATTAGATACTAAAGCCTCCGGCGCACCCACCGTGAATCGATGATGCGCCCTACCTCATACTCCAGCTGACCCTCTACCAACACTGGCGGAACATTGGATGAGGAATCTTCTCTAACTGTCCCCACAGGTTTTATACTAGGGACCTGTGGAAGACAATAGTTATTTTGAAGGAGGTGGGTAACTGTAATCTATAGGCCACCGGGTGGATCACCTCCACAATCTTGTATGGACCAATAAACCTGGGGCCCAGCTTAGTAGAGGGTATCTTAAGCTTGATGTTACGGGTGGACAACCACACCTTCTCCCCCCCTGCCAACACTGGAGCTGACCCCCTCCTCCTGTCTGCAAATCATTTGTACCTTTTTGGGGCTTTAGAGATGTTCCCCTGAACCTCCCTCCAAAGGATTCTTAAATGCTGCATCATGGCCTCAGCACCAGGACAACCTGAATCCATGCGGGAAAATTCCCCAAACTGCGGGATAAACCCATAATTGACCTGAAAGGGGGACTTTCCAGTAGACTGATTAATATGACAGTTAAACGCAAATTCTGTCATGGTTAATAACTCACACCAGTTCTCCTGTCTGGAAGAGGCCAAGCATCTCAGAATTTTCTCCAAACACTGATATGTGCATTCAGTCTGTCCATTAGATTCCGGATGATAAGCAGAGGAGAATGACAACATGACCCCCAACTTCTTACACAACGCTCTCCAAAACCTGGCCACAAATTGCACACCCCTGTCCTGACACCACATTCACCTGTACCCCATGCAACCGAACTATGTGCTGTATAAATAAGTGGGCCAAGGTTTCAGCACCCGATAACGTGGGTATCGGTACAAAATGGGCTTGTTTAGAAAACCTCCACCACCCATTCCAGTGAGTTGCCGTTGGAAGGAGGAAGATTAGTGATAAAGTCCATGAACAGATGTGTCCATGGTCTACCCAGAATTGGCAAAGGCACCAATTCCTCAGCCGGCCGGACCTTAGAGCATTTAGAGCGGGCACATACCCCCACAAGTTCTCAAAAACCTTTTGATATCAGCAACCATAGAGGGCCATTAAAAACCCCTAGCCACTGCCCCCGGGTAGCTGCAATCCTAGGGTGAACACTTAACACAGCATCATGAAACTCCTGCAGGAGTGTGAGACGGAAATGTTCTGGTACAAACAATTTACCGGGGGGTTATTCCTGGGAGCTCATGCTTGTGCTTCCAGAATCGTTCTCTGTAACTCAGATGAGACTTCTGCCACAACCACTCCCGGTTGAAGAATGTAGGAAGGAGGTTCTGGAGGGGACACAGAATCAAAACTTCGAGATAAGGCATCCGCCGTTCCATTTTTAGACCCTGGTCGGAACGTAATGGTAAAATGAAATTGAGAAAAAAAAAGTGCCCACCAAGCCTGTCTGGGTGTTAGTCTCTTAGCGGACTCGATATAGGCCAAATTTTTATGATCAGTGATGACCGTAATGCCTCCATTCTTCGAAGGCCAATTTAACCGCCAACAATTCCCTGTTGCCAACATCATAATTTCTTTCAACCTAAGAGAATTTTTTAGAGAAAATGGCTCAGGGTTTGAGGTTAGTGAGGGTGGAAGGGCCCTGGGATAACACTGCCCCCACCCCACCTCAGAAGCGTTGACCTCTACAATAAAAGGTCTCGACGGATCGAGTTGTACCAACACAGGGGGTGAAGTAAAACATTTCTTCAATGTCAGGAAGGAATTTTTTACAGCCACGGACCAATTTTTTACATCCGCCTCTTTGAGAGTGAGGTCCGTCAAGGGTTTCACCATCTGCGAAAACCCTTTAATGAACTTCCTATAGAAGATAGCGAAGCCCAGGAATCACTGCAACCCCTTTAGGTCATGAGGCTGCACCCAATCCGTAATGGCCTGAACCTTCCTAGGATCCATGTGGAATCCCTTCCCTGATACAATTAATCCCAGAAAAGACAGTCCCTGCACAAAGAACGCGCATTTCTCAAGTTTAGAGTATAAATGGTTCTCCCTGAGTCTCAGAAGAACCATACGTAGATGGTTTAAATGAGACTGACTGTCCTCTGAGTATATCAGAATTTCATCCAGGTAGATGATTACATAACGCCCAGTCAGGTCTCAAAAAGTAACAATAATAAAATTCTGGAAAACAGCAGGGGTATTAGTGAGACCAAAAGGCATTACCAGGTTTTCAAACAGTCCCTCGGTCATCAGGAATGCTGTTTTCCATTCATCCTCCTCCCAGGCCCTTATAAGGTCATAAACCCCCCCCCCTTCCCGTAAATTGAGCTTAGAGAACCATTTGGCCCCTGTGAATTTGTTGCATATATCGGGAATCAGAGGGAGAGGGTACGTGCTCTTTACAGTAAGGCTTGGTTCCCATTGCGTTAATGGGAACGCGCTAACGGACAGCGTTGCACGGCGAAATTAACGCCGTGCAACGCGTCCGTTAGCGCGCCCATTCACGGCAATGGGAACGCGCAGCACTAGCGCGTGCCATGTTCGGCACGCGCTAGCGACGCGCCGGTGTTTCCTGGCGCGCCGCGGACGCTGCTTGCAGCGTCCGAGGCGCGCCCGCGGTCCGTTCCCCGCTCTCGCAGATCGGGGATCTGCGAGAGCGGGGACGTTACCGCGACCCCGGGACGCGGCCACATTAAAAACATTGCATTAGCGCAACCCGCTAGCGCTAGCGCTAAACGGGTTGCACTAACGCAATGTGACCCTAGCCTAATTTGGTTCAGTTCCCAAAAGTCAAGGCCGTGTCGCAAACCACCATCCTTTTCTTTACAAAGAAAAACCCTGCTGCCACGGGTGAGACAGAAGGCCGAATATGCCCTTTGCGGAGGCTCTCTGAGATGTACTCCTTCATGGCTTGGCACTCAGGCCCGGAGAAATTAAACAGACGAGCCTTGGGTAATTTGACTCCTGGGACTAAATCAATGGCACAATCAAAAGGTTGATGTGGTGGAAGCGCCTCAGCCTTGCTTTTGGAGAACACGTCTTCGAAATCCTTAAGGTATTCAAGAATACCCTCCAGACCGACAGATGACACAGATACAGATTTTACCGGATTGACAAAAGGTCCCAGGTTACAACACGGACCATTATCCTTACATCCCCATTGAGTGATTTCCCCGTCACACAATCAATGACAGGGTTGTGGCGTTGCAGCCAGGGCATCCCTACCAGTCTTATTAAGTGTCACAACTTGGGCATCAATCAGATTTTAGCAAGTGAGGAAAAATGTACCTTGGAGTCTGGACAACCTCCACGATTGTTGCCCAGACTCAGTCGTTTTCCAACGGTTTCACTGATTAAGGGCAGGAAGGACAGTCCCTTTTCCAATGACCAGAGGCTCCACAGTAAAAGCATAGTATATTCTCTCTATGGTGCCTTCTCTCTCTTTCCTTTACTGAGATAGACCCAACCTCCATGGGCTCAGGTACGGGTGCAGCGTCACACAATTTGGAGTACAAGGGAGTCTCTTGTTGCATCTGTTACGGAGCTGCAACACAGAACTAGAATAGAAGCGGGGGGAAAGTGACCCTGCACTGAGACTAGGCTGATACCCTACGATGGAGTGGGCGACCCATTCCTTGCGAATAGACCCACCGACGATCCTAGGTTAAACTCAAGTGAAGACCTATAGACAGGGGGACGGAGGTCCCTGAAAAATCTAAGGACTGGGTATAAAAACAGGTCACCTAATAGAAAACACAGAGACGGTTGCAGAAACCAACTGAAAACAGAAACTAAGGATAGCAGAACCAGAGGTCCCAGAACTACACAATTTCAAACACAGAAAGCTAACACAGAAAGCTATCAAAGCACCTAGCCAGAACTCAAGCTGATTAACACTGTTGTCCAGCAAGGAATGGGAGGAAAGTACTGGGGAATAAAGGGTGATACAATCACCTGACCTAAAACAACCCAGCACCAGGGGAAAAAGACCAGCAGCCAGAAAACCACAACAAGATGGCGGATGGTCAAAAAACAAAACAGATGCTAACAGTATCACTACCCTAGCACGGAGTCTCCAATCCATATGGACTGCCTGCATCAGGGTATTAGGTTACCGTCTCACAGTGGCACTTTTGTCGCTACGACAGTACGATCCGTGACATTCCAGCGATATCCATACGATATCGCTGTGTCTGACACGCAGCAGCGATCAGGGACCCTGCTGAGAATCGTACGTCGTAGCAGATCGTTTGGAACTTTCTTTCGTCGCTGAATCTCCCGCTGTCATCGCTGGATCGGTGTGTGTGACACCGATCCAGCGATGCGTTCGCTTGTAACCAGGGTAAACATCGGGTTACTAAGCGCAGGGCCGCGCTTAGTAACCCGATATTTATCCTGGTTACCATCGTAAATGTAAAAAAAACCAAACACTACATACTTATATTCCGGTGTCCGTCAGGTCCCTTGCCGTCTGCTTCCCGCACTGACTGACTGCCGGCCGTAAAGTGAAAGCAGAGCACAGCGGTGACGTCACCGCTGTGCTGTGCTTTCACTTTACGGCCGGCAGTCAGTCAGTGCGGGAAGCAGACGGCAAGGGACAGACACCGGAATGTAAGTATGTAGTGTTTGGTTTTTTTTACGCTGGTAACCAGGGTAAACATCGGGTTACTAGGCGCGGCCCTGCGCTTAGTAACCCGATGTTTACCCTGGTTACCCGGGGACCTCGGCATCGTTGGTCGCTGGAGAGCTGTCTGTGTGACAGCTCCCCAGCGACCACACAACGACTTACCAACGATCACGGCCAGGTCGTATCGCTGGTCGTGATCGTTGGTAAATCATACAGTGTAACGGTACCCTTAGGAAGAGGATGTAATACCAGAGCATCCTGTAGACAGTCAAACAGGACTCTGCGGAACAACCCCCTCAGGGCGGTGTCATTCCAAAATACTTCGGCTGCCCAATGTCTAAACTCTGAGCAGAACCATTCAGCAGAGTGCTTTCCCTGTGTCACACTCATCACCATATCCTCTGCCAGACATACTCTATCAGGCTCATCATAAATGTGCCCCAGAGCCTCAAGGAACAGGTTCACAGACATATGTTCAGAAGCAGAGGAAGAGAGAGAGAAAGCCCATGCCTGTGGAGCCCCCCTTAATAAGGACATTACAATCCCCACCCTCTGCTTTTCATTCCAGAGGCCCGGGGATGCAATTCAAAGAACAACTTACATCCCTCCTTGAAGACCCTAAACAATTTTTTATCTCTGGAAAAATTGTCAGGTAGCTTTACGGGTGGCTCTGGGTCCGCTAGGAATACATCAGTGGGGCCCACCTCCCAGAACCCCGACAGAGCAGACCCCTGTAGAGTGCTTGCCACATCTCTCTGAACCTGTTGGTGCAAGCGAACCAGGAGTTGCTGTTCCATGGACAGATTCTGCATAAGCTGGCAAAGCTCATTAACCTGCCCCGTGAGAGCCTGTACCGGATCCATAATATACTAACACCCCACCACCAGGAAAATACTGTATGGTCAGCTATAAAGTTACGACTCCGCGAACTGCGTGCCACAGCAAGGGAGCTGAGAGCAGAGCGGCGGGGAATTCACTAGGTAGCAAACAGGACCTGAACCACGTGACAGGGTAGAAGGCGGTTGAGGGGGGCGCCAGACACCGGGGTGCAGGGGAAACGCTATACACTGGAGAATAGTTAAAGGTGCCAAGATCAAAACCAGGAGATAACGAGGTACTACAGGGGTGAGGTAGAGGGAAAGTCAGAAAGCGAGTCAAAGGTCAGAAAGCCAACAGAACAAACAAGCAGAGTAAAGCACGGAGAGCAAAGCAAGCAAATGCAAATCGAGCACGCACTCAAGGGGTCAGACAAATAAATTAAACGAAAGTATAGCTGAAAGGGAATCCTAGTCTGCAGTGTGTATAAATACCCCTCCCAGATCCAAAGAGAGGCTAGCAATATTAACCCTGAGAGCAGGACATGAACCATGTCCTAAATCATGACATATATACAGTAGATAACACAGGATCTACCAATCACAATAGATGATGTTAAAGCTCACCTCCTCCTCCTGTACAATGACTGATAACCTCTATATACAGTAGGTAACACAGGATTCACCATTCACAATAGGTGACGTCACAGCTCACCTCCTCCTCCTGTACAATGACTTAAAACACCTCTATATAGAGTAGATAACACAGGATCCACCATTCACAAAAAGTGATGTTGCATCTGACCTCATCCTCCTCCCCACAATGACAAGTAACACTGATATACTCAGTGGATTACACAGTATCCACCATTCACAATTGGTGATATCAAAGCTCACCCCCCCTGCACAATTACTGATCATACCTCTATAAACAGTAGATTACACTGGATCTACCACTCACAATAGGTAATATCACAGCTCACCTCCTCCCCAGAATAATGACTCATAACACTTTTATATACATTAGATAACACAGGATCCACCATTCACAATACATAATGTTACAGCTCACTTCCTCCTCCTGTACAATGACTGATAACACCTCTATATACAGAAGATAGCACAGGATCCACCATTCACAATAAGTGAGGTCACAGCTCACATCCTCCTCCTGTACAATGAATGATAACACCTCTATATAGAGTAGATAACACAAGATCCACCATTCACAATAGTTGATTTCACAGCTCACCTCCTCTTCCTCCTGAACAATGACTGTTAACACCTCTATATACAGTAGATAACACAGGATCCACCATTCACAATAGGTGGTGTCACAGCTCACCTCCTCCTCCTGTATAATGACTGATAAAACCTCTATATACAGTAGATACATAGGATCCATCATTCACGATAGGTGATGTCACAGCTCACCTCCTCCTCCTGTACAATGACTGATAACACCTCTATATACAGGGGATAACACAGGATCCACCATTCACAATAGGTGATATTACAGCTTACCTGCTCCTCCTGTAAAATGACTGATAACACCTCTATATACAGTAGATACACAGGATCCACCATTCACAATAGGTGATATCACAGCTCACCTCCTCCTCATCCTGTACAATGACTGATAACACCTCTATATACAGTAGATACAGAGGATCCACCATTCACAATAGGTGATATCACAGCTCACCTCCTCCTCATCCTGTACAATGACTGATAACACCTCTATATACAGTGGATAACATAGGATCCACCATCCACAATACATGATGACACAGCTCACCTCCTCCTCCTGTACAATGACTGATAACACCTCTATATACAGTAGATAAACAGGATCCACCATTCACAATAGGTGATGTCACAGATCACCTCCTCCTCCTGTACAATGACTGATAACACCTCTAAATACAGTAGATACACAGGATCCACCATTCACAATAGGTGATATCACAGATCACCTCCTCCTCCTGTACAATGACTGATAACACCTCTAAATACAGTAGATACACAGGATCCACCATTCACAATAGGTGATATCACAGCTCTCCTTCTCCTCCTTTACAATGACTGATAACACCTCTATATACAGTAGATACACAGGATCCACCATTCACAATAGGTGATGTCACAGATCACCTCCTCCTCCTATACAATGACTGATAAAACCTCTATATACAGTAGATACATAGGATCCATCATTCACAATAGGTGATATCACAGCTCAACTCCTCCTCATCCTGTACAATGACTGATAAAACCTCTACATACAGTGGATAACATAGGATCCACCATCCACAATACATGATGACACAGCTCACCTCCTCCTCCTGTACAATGACTGATAACACCTCTATATACAGTAGATACACAGGATCCACCATTCACAATAGGTGGTGTTACAGCTCACCTCCTCCTCCTGTACAATGACTGATACCACCCTTATATACAGTAGATACACAGGATCCACCATTCACAATAGGTGATGTCACAGATCACCTCCTCCTCCTGTACAATGACTGATAACACCTCTATATACAGTAGATACATAGATACACAGGGTCCACCATTCACAATAGGTGATGTCACAGCTTACCTCCTCCTCCTGTACAATGACTGATAACACCTCTATATACAGTAGATACACAGGATCCACCATTCACAATAGGTGGTGTTACAGCTCACCTCCTCCTCCTGTACAATGACTGATACCACCTTTATATACAGTAGATACACAGGATCCACCATTCACAATAGGTGATTTCACAGATCACCTCCTCCTCCTGTAGAATGAATGATAACACCTCTATATACAGTAGATATACAGGATCTACCATTCACAATAGGTGATGTCACAGCTCACCTCCTCACCTCCTCCTGTACAATGACTGATAACACCTCTATATACAGTAGATAACACAGGATCCACCATTCACAATAGGTGATGACACAGCTCACCTCCTCCTCCTGCAGAATGACTGATAACACCTCTATATACAGTAGATAACAAAGGATCCACCATTCACAATATTTGATATCACAGCTCACCTCCTCTTCCTGTATAATGACTGATATCACCTCTATATACAGTAGATAACACAGGATTCACCATTCACAATAAGTGATGACACAGCTCACCTCCTCCTCCTGCAGAATGACTGATAAAACCTCTATATGCAGTGGATAACACAGGATCCACCATACACAATAGGTGATGTCACAGCTCACCTCCTCCTCCTGTACAATGACTGATAACACCTCTATATACAGTAGATAACACAGGATCCACCATTCATAATAGGAGATGTCACTGCTCACCTCCTCCTGTACAATGACTGATAACTCCTCTATATACAATAGATAACACAGGATTCACCATTCACAATAGGTGATATCACAGCTCACCTCCTCCTCCTGTACAGTGACTGGTAATACCTCCAAATAGAGTAGATAACACAGGATCCACCATTCACAATAGGTGATGTCACAGCTCACCTCCTCCTCCTGCACAATGACTGATAACACCTCTATATACAGTAGATACACAGGATCCACCATTCATAATAGGTGATGTCACAGCTCACCTCCTCCTCCTGTACAATGATTGATAACACCTCTATATACAGTAGATAACACAGGATCCACCATACACAATAGGTGATATCACAGCTCACCTCCTCCTCCTGTATAGTGACTGGTAACACCTCCAAATAGAGTAGATAACACAGGATCCACCATTCACAATCGGTGATGTCACAGCTCACCTCCTCCTCCTGTACAGTGACTGGTAACACCTCCAGATAGAGTAGATAACACAGGATCCACCATTCACAATAGGTGATGTCACAGCTCACCTCCTCCTCCTGCAGAATGACTGATAACACCTCTATATACAGTAGATATACAGGATCTACAATTCACAATAGGTGATGTCACAGCTCACCGCCTCCTCCTGCACAATGACTGATAACACCTCTATATACAGTAGATACACAGGATCCACCATTCACAATAGGTGATGTCACAGCTCACCTCCTCCTTCTGTAGAATGACTGATAAAACCTCTATATACAGTAGATACACAGGATCCACCATTCACAATAGGTGATGTCACAGCTCACCTCCTCCTCCTGTACAATGACTGATAACACCCCTATATACAGTAGATACACAAGATCCACCATTCACAATAGGTGATATCACAGCTCACCTCCTCCTCCTGTACAATGACTGATAACACCTCTATATACAGTAGATAACACAGGATCCACCATTCACAATAGGTGATGTCACAGCTCACCTCCTCCTCCTATACAGTGACTGGTAACACCTCCAGATAGAGTAGATAACATAGGATCCACCATTCACAATAGGTGATGTCACAGCTCACCTCCTCCTCCTGCAGAATGACTGATAACACCTCTATATACAGTAGATATACAGGATCTACCATTCACAATAGGTGATGTCACAGCTCACCTCCTCCTCCTGCACAATGACTGATAACACCTCTATATACAGTAGATACACAGGATCCATCATTCACAATAGGTGATGTCACAGCTCACCTCCTCCTTCTGTAGAATGACTGATAAAACCTCTATATTCAGTAGATACACAGGATCCACCATTCACAATAGGTGATGTCACAGCTCACCTCCTCCTCCTGCACAATGACTGATAACACCTCTATATACAGTAGATACACAAGATCCACCATTCACAATAGGTGATATCACAGCTCACCTCCTCCTCCTGTAGAATGACTGATAACACCTCTATATACAGTAGATATACAGGATCTACCATTCACAATAGGTGATGTCACAGCTCACCTCCTCACCTCCTCCTGTACAATGACTGATAACACCTCTATGTACAGTAGATAACACAGGATCCACCATTCACAATAGGTGATGACACAGCTCACCTCTTCCTCCTGAAGATTGACTGATAACACCTCTATATGCAGTGGATAACACAGGATCCACCATTCACAATAGGAGATGTCACTGCTCACCTCCTCCTGTACAATGACTGATAACTCCTCTATATACAGTAGATAACACAGGATCCACCATTCACAATAGGTGATATCACAGCTCACCTCCTCCTCCTGTACAGTGACTGGTAACACCTCCAAATAGAGTAGATAACACAGGATCCACCATTCACAATAGGTGATGTCACAGCTCACCTCCTCCTCCTGCACAATGACTGATAACACCTCTATATACAGTAGATACACAGGATCCACCATTCATAATAGGTGATGTCACAGCTCACCTCCTCCTCCTGTACAATGACTGATAACACCTCTATTTACAGTAGATAACACAGGATTCACCATACACAATAGGTGATATCACAGCTCACCTCCTCCTCCTGTACAGTGACTGGTAACACCTCCAAATAGAGTAGATAACACAGGATCCACCATTCACAATAGGTGATGTCACAGCTCACCTCCTCCTCCTGTACAGTGACTGGTAACACCTCCAGATAGAGTAGATAACACAGGATCCACCATTCACAATAGGTGATGTCACAGCTCACCTCCTCCTCCTGCAGAATGACTGATAACACCTCTATATACAGTAGATATACAGGATCTACCATTCACAATAGGTGATGTCACAGCTCACCTCCTCCTCCTGCACAATGACTGATAACACCTCTATATACAGTAGATACACAGGATCCACCATTCACAATAGGTGATGTCACAGCTTACCTCCTCCTTCTGTAGAATGACTGATAAAACCTCTATATACAGTAGATACACAGGATCTACCATTCACAATAGGTGATGTCACAGCTCACCTCCTCCTCCTGTACAATGACTGATAACACCTCTATATACAGTAGATACACAGGATCCACCATTCACAATAGGTGATATCACAGCTCACCTCCTCCTCCTGTACAATGACTGATAACACCTCTATATACAGTAGATAACACAGGATCCACCATTCACAATAGGTGATATCACAGCTCACCTCCTCCTCCTGTACAATGACTGATAACACCTCTATATACAGTAGATAACACAGGATCCACCATTCACAATAGGTGATATCACAGCTCACCTCCTCCTCCTGTACAATGACTGATAACACCTCTATATACAGTAGATATACAGGATCTACCATTCACAATAGGTGATGTCACAGCTCACCTCCTCACCTCCTCCTGTACAATGACTGATAACACCTCTATATACAGTAGATAACACAGGATCCACCATTCACAATAGGTGATGACACAGCTCACCTCCTCCTCCTGCAGATTGACTGATAACACCTCTATATGCAGTGGATAACACAGGATCCACCATACACAATAGGTGATGTCACAGCTCACCTCCTCCTCCTGTACAATGACTGATAACTCCTCTATATACAGTAGATAACACAGGATCCACCATTCACAATAGGTGATATCACAGCTCACCTCTTCCTCCTGTACAGTGACTGGTAACACCTCCAAATAGAGTAGATAACACAGGACCCACCATTCACCCATTCACAATAGGTGATGTCACAGCTCACCTCCTCCTCCTGTACAATGACTGATAATACCTCTATATACAGTAGATAACACAGGATCCACCATTCACAATAGGTGATATCACAGCTCACCTCTTCCTCTTGTACAGTTACTGGTAACACCTCCAAATAGAGTAGATAACACAGGATCCACCATTCACCCATTCACAATAGGTGATGTTGCAGCGCCTCAGAGACCTGGTCGTTGCAGTATGGCGCTCTGCCGCTAAGGGGAGCAGCGGTACGTCTGATGGCACTAAGGAGTTCTCCTGACCAGGTATCACCAGAACACATTACACTTCACACTCCGGCCACTAGGGGGAGAAAAAGGCTTTATTTATTGGGCCACTCCTCACACTGGTAAAACTAGGGGCTGGGGAGGAAGTTAGTTAGAAGCTGACTGGGTTGGAACCAGGCAACATCCCGTGGCAGGGGGTGTTGCAGGGAGAAGGCACCCCCCTGTCCCTGTCAGGCATGGGAACCTGGCAGGTGCCTAGCGAACAGAACATAACGGAACCGCGCCTGCACACCCTGCGGCGGTATCCAGGAGAGAGACACGAAGGGAAGGATATTGTGGAACAGTGTAAACGAGATCAGCACAAAGGAGAGCCAGTAAGAGTCGTGCCGAGAGAGGAAGGCAACATCTTACTGAGGTGCGTAGTCAGTGGCCGGATCACCGTAGGAGTAACTGACTTCAGGCCTTACTTCAAATTCCGCTGGACAGTTAATCATAGGTTGGCTGTCTACCTTCTACACCTACGAAGACATAGGGGGCAACATTGGGAGAGGGGCGTCTCTAGGGTCCCGGAAGACCTCCAAGCCTTCCCGTCAAACGGGTGGCGTCCTAGCCATAACATATCTGGGGGACGTTAGAAACTAGTAACATCTGGAACCAAAGAACGAGAGAGAGAAAGAAAGCTGTAGAGAACGAACGAACGAGAGCAGCAGTTGTGAGGACTATTCCGAATGCTCAGCAGGGTAGGACTACAACACACAGGCGCTATTGGTAGGCAACGATTTCCATCTGCGAAGGAAACTCTGGATGTGCCCATCGGACCGGCCGGTCTCTGATAGCCCGGTTGAACGTGCTCTGGACTGAGGATATTGAAGCCTTCAGTAAAAAGGTAAAGAGACTGCAACCCTGTGTCCTCGTTATTGCCTGCACCTCACACCATCACCATCCACCTTACTGGGAAGCCCTGGGGACATACTTCACCTGTGGGAAGGTATACCATCCAGCTGCCATTCCATCACCCCAGCGGACCCCACAGCAGCGTCGGTCACCCTGACCGAACACCACAGGTGGCGTCACGAACCCCTGACAGACTGTACCATCACCTTTATTGGACGCCCCTTAGCAGGGTCGCGGACCGGGCCTAGCCACCGTGACCGCCTCAGAACCGAACCAGAGAGGCCCGGTACCGAAACGCGTGGCCCTGTGTCTGGGGGGCGATCCAATGTCACAGCTCACCTCCTCCTGCACAGTGACTGATAACACCTCTATATACAGTAGATACACAGGATCCACCATTCATAATAGGTGATGTCACAGCTCACCTCCTCCTCCTTTACAATGACTGATAACACCTCTATACACATCTGATAACTGAAGCTGACAGCTGAGGGTTGCAGCCTCCAGCTGTGAGTTTTACCTGGCTGGTTAACAAAAATACAGGGGAACCCAAGCTGGTTTTTTTTTAATTATTTATTTATAGCGCAGAAGCGGCTGATGAATACTCTCTTGCTCTCGCTGTTATTAACGGCAGCAGGTGTCGGGTAGACAGCCACTATGCTCATTATCAGTCTCATGTTTTCTACTACTTACACCCTAAGGGTGTGTTCACACCCAACAACTCCCACAAATAGAGTTGAGCGACTTTTACTTTTTTCGGATCGAGTCAGGTTTCGTGAAACCCGACTTTGTCAAAAGTCAGGTCGGGTGAAATCGGCCGATTATTGCAAAAAGTCGAGGGCCGACTGAAACACGAAACCCAATGCAAGTCAATGGGGAATCAAAGTCGGCAGTGAGTGGAGGCCAGGAAAACACCTACAGTGCCCATTTTAATGCCAAAAACATAAATTCTTATTACTTAAGCTTGACAATCTTAATTTACTTTATAATAATAGTTAGGCATTGAAAACAGGGGGTCATTTGGCTAAAGTTGTGGGGGGGGGGGGGGGGCACTGGCACAGGGCCCCTCATAGTACGGCAGTGTGTTTGACGACGGGCGGCGCCTTCCACTGGCAGAGACACTTTTGCGTACTATGAGGGGCCCTGTGCCAGTGATGTCGCCAACGAGTATGCCCCCCCACCTGATGAAGGAACCTGCACTTTCATCTGCACCTTCCTCTTTGTCCCCGTGTAAGGTGGTATAGTATGCGGGAAGGGGAACCTGACTTTCAGCGGGGTCAGATTCTGGCTGTGTAGAGTGCAAGGGGAATGTAGTGGTCTGGGTCAATGTACCAGCACACTCATCTAGCAGTGGCTGGGCAATGGGCAGGATGAGGAGGAAACACAGATATAGGCCCAAATAATAAAGTAGGCTAAATGCAGTTCAAAATTGGTAACAGGACTAAACAGGCGGCATTGCTTTGTTCAGTGGAGGACAACTGTAATGAGTGGCAGACACAGTTATTAGGTCCAAATATTAAAGTAGGCTAAATGCAGTTCAAAATTGGTAACAGGACTAAACGGGCGGCATTGCTTTGTTCAGTGGAGGACAACTGTAATGAGTGGCAGACACAGTTAGTAGGCCCAAATATTAAAGTAGGCTAAATGCAGTTCAAAATTGGTAACAGGACTAAACGGGCGGCATTGCTTTGTTCAGTGGAGGACAACTGTAATGAGTGGCAGACACAGTTAGTAGGCCCAAATATTAAAGTAGGGAAAAAGCGGTTCAAAATTGGTAACAGAACTAAACGGGAGGCATTGCTTTGTTCAGTGGAGGACAACTGTAATGAGTGGCAGACACAGTTAGTAAGCCCAAATATTAAAGTAGGCTAAATGCAGTTCAAAATTGGTAACAGGACTAAACGGGCGGCATTGCTTTGTTCAGTGGAGGACAACTGTAATGAGTGGCAGACACAGTTAGTAGGCCCAAATACTAAAGTAGGCAAAAGACTGTTCAAAATTGGTAACAGGACTAAACGGGCGGCATTGTTTTGTTCAGTGGAGGACAACTGTAATGAATGGCAAACACAGTTAGTAGGCCCAAATATTAAAGTAGACTAAATGCAGTTCAAAATTGTTAACAGGTCTAAGCGGGCGACATAGCTAGGTACAGGGGTTGGCTCCTCTGCTGAGTAGCAGACAGTGGTAGTAGGCGCAAAGTATTAACTGGTCTAAATGTAGGCCAGGGCCCCTGTACATTTTAACTATCATCTATCATTTCAACAAATTTGTATTGGCAGTGCCATTGAAGGATTTAACAGCACAGACTACACAGTGGTGGAGCAGAGAGAGGTAAGTATTGCAAGTGGTAGAGCACTGTTCGAGCTGGGGGGAACACTCTCTCGTGGGTGGCGGTACTGGCACAGGGCCCCTCTTATTACGCGGTGTGTCTGACTTTGGTTGTGCACCACCACCGTCAGAGACACTTCATTGTACTATGAGGGACCCTGTGCCAGTGCCGTCGCCCAAGAGTGGGCACACCCACCTGTCCAGGCAAACTTCACTCGCACGGGTGCTAGCGCCAGGTGGTGACCACGGCCCTGTGGGGGGAGTCGGCCCATTTAGGGAGGTATAAAAATGGCCTATGGTGGACATTCAGACATTCAGCAGCTGCAAATGGAGGAATTGGAGAAGTCAGTAAGAGGAGGCCAAAAGCAAGACATTTTTCCGGCAAGCTACATGTCAGCAGGGGAAGGTGGGGCAAAATAATTTGAAATCCATGATTGGTTCATTTTAATGAAGGTTAGATCATCAACATTCTGGGTAGCCAGACGTGTCTTTTTTTGGTCAGTATTGAACCAGCAGCACTGAAGACTCTTTCTGATAGCACACTAGCAGCAGGGCAAGCGAGCTCCTGTAATGCATATTCTGCCAATTCAGGCCAGGTGTCTATTTTTGATGCCCAGTAATCAAATGGGAATAACCTGTGAGGGAGAACATCGATAAGGGAGGAAAAGTAGTTCTTAACCATACTGGACAAATGCTGTCTCCTGTCACTTTGAATCGATGCAGCAGTACCTGTCATGTCAGCGGTCATTGTGAAATCACTCCACAAACTGGACATAAAACCCCTCTGTCCAACGCCACTTTGGATTTGTGCACCTCTAACACCTTTGCCATGTTGCCCCTTACAGCTCGTGTGAGAACCATCACCGCCGCTGTGTGCTGGGAATGCCTGAACCAAACGGTCTACAAGAGTTGTTTGTTTGGTAGCCAATATTTGCTCAAGGTTCTCATGTGGCATGATATTTTGTAATTTTCCTTTACATCGTGGATCCAGGAGGCAGGCCAACCAGTAATCGTCATCGGTCATCATTTTGATAATGCGGGGGTCCCTTTTAAGGATACGCAAGGCATACTCAGCCATGTGGCCAATGTTCCAGGTGTCAATTCACTGCTTCTGCTGAGTTGAGGAGGACTTTCTTGCAAATCAACATCAGTTGTGTCCCGCAAAAACCCTGTACCTGACCTTGCAACGCCACCAGTTTGTATTGCCCCCTGAGAAGCATCCTCCTCCCATAAATATTCATCCCCATCATCCTCCTCCTCTTCGTCCGCCACCTCGTCCAGGAGAGTTCCCTGAGCAGACAATGGCTGACTGTCATCAAGGCTTCCTCCTCCTCGGCTGCAGACGCCAGCTCCTTAATGTGTGTCAAACTTTGCATCAGCAGACGCATTAGTGGGATGCTCATGCGTTGTCTGCACTTACCAGAGCATTCCTCAAAACACTGAAGGACTTGACAGAGGTCTTGTAGCTTTGACCACTGCACGCCAGACAACTCCATGTCTGCCATCCAACTGCCTGCCCGTGCATGTTTATCCTCCCACAAATTAATTACAGCACGCCTCTGTTCGCACAGCCTCTGAACCATGTGCAGTGTGGAGTTCCACCCTGTTGTAACGACGATTATTAGGCGGTGCTGGGGAAGATTCAGCGATCGCTGATGGTTCAGCATACGGCAGGAGTGTACGGGCGACCGGCGGATGTGCGAGCAAAGTCTTCGCACCTTCAGGAGCAGGGCTGGTAACTCCGGATAATTTTTGAGAAAGCACTGCACCACCAAGTTCAAGGTGTGAGCCAGGCAAGGAATGTGTTTAAGTTCTGAAAGGGCTATGGCAGCCATAAAATTCCTTCTGTTATCACTGACTACCTTGCCTGCATCAAGATGTACACTGCCCAGCCATGACTGAGTTTCTTGCTGCAAGTACTTGGCCAGTACTTCCGCGGTGTGTCTGTTGTCGCCCCAACACTTCATTTGTAACACGGCCTGCTGACGCTTACCACTAGCTGTTCGATAATGGGACACCTCGTGTGCAACACTGGCAGCTGTGGATGGAGTGGTCATGCGACTGCGCTCTGTGGATGAGCTTTCACTTCTGGAGGAGGAGGAGGGGTGGCGAACGCCTACAGCCAACTGTTTCCTAGACCGTGGACTTGGTAGAACTGTCCCACTATGGCTGTCCCCTGTGGACCCTGCATCCACCACATTAACCCAGTGCACCGTGATGGACACATAACGTCCCTGGCCATGCCTACTGGTCCATGCATCTGTTGTGAGGTGCACCTTTCCACCGACTGATTGCCTCAGTGCATGGACAATGCGGTCTTTGACATGCTGGTGGAGGGCTGGGATGGCTTTTCTCGCAAAGAAGTGCCGACTGGGTAGGTCATAGCATGATACTGTGTAGGCCATCAGGTCTTTGAAAGCTTCGCTTTCAACCAACCGGTAGGGCATCATCTCTAACGAGATTAGTCTAGCAATGTGGGCGTTCAAACCCTGTGTACATGGATGAGAGGATGAGTACTTTCTTTTCCTAACGAGAGTCTCTTGTAGGGTGAGCTGGACTGGAGAGCTGCATATCGTGGAACTAGCGGTGGTGGTGGTGGACATGGTGGATTGAGAGAGGGTTGGTGATGGTATTCTCGATGTTGGCCTACATACAGTGTTTCCTACCAATAACCTTGTGATTCCCTGACTGCTTTGGCCTTGCTATGATACCTCCACATTTGCTGCTGGTGGTGTCTTAACCGGTGGCCTTACAGTGAGGGGAGCAATGTATAATTGCTGACTACCTTCATTCTGAGCAGGTGCACCAACGGTACGGGACGTTTGGTAGTTAGTCCAGGCTTGCAAGTGCATGCTGGTTAAATGTCTAAGCATGCACGTTGTATTTAAATTTTGAAGATCCTTCCCTTTGCTAAAGGTCTTTGAGCATTTCTTTCAGATAACTTTTGACTGATCATTCGGATCTTGGTTAAAAAATTGCCACACTACACTCTTCCACACTTCCTACTAAGGAATACCTTTTCAGGCATTGCACGCTGTGCTACTTTCACCGGATGGCCACGCTGTCCTAAAACTGTTTTTGTTTTTGACAAATGTTTTTGGCCTGATACGGGCCTGCCAGATGACAGCTGTTGCAATGTAGATGGCTGCTGCGGATCATCCTCCTCCGCTTCTGAGCTACTGGCAGCGGCACCCCTCTTCCCCCAATGGCTGCCAATCTGGGTCAACAACTGGGTCATCGTGCAAGGTGCTATAGCGTTCGGGACGGGGCACCATAGTCTCAGCAGGGTCAGATTCTGGATCTGTACACTGTGAGTCAATGGAACAGCATAATAATCTAGCTGTGGCTGTGCATCTGTGCACTCCATGTCCGATTCATCTTGTAATGGGCTGTTAACTATTTCCCTTTCTAACCCAGGCATGGTATGTGTAAAGAGCTCCATGGAGTAACCTGTAGTGTCGCCTGACGCATCCTTCACTTTAGGACAGGCCGGAGCGAGCCACCCCCTCCCCCCCACGGCTAAGCGAAGGCCAGCATGACAATGGGTTGGAGAGGAGGGGGTGGGGCTGAAAGGGTTAACCGTATAGGGGGCGGGGGAGATAGTTGGAGAGAGGGTTAGGGAAGTGTCAGGGGGCGGGGGCCGGTCAGTTCCCGCTCACCAGCACTGAAAGCAGCAGCATGTCAGGTGTGGACGCTGTGCTGCAGAGCCTGAGGGCGGCTGCAGCCTCTCGGCCTCCCGGATGGCTGGAGGCGCAGGTGGCCCACCTGCTGGACGGCGGCGCCGGCGGCAGCGGATCCCCGCCGGCGGTCCCCCATCTTGATCGGCGGGCTCGACGGACACGGCCCCCCGAGCGCCTATCGCCGGATCCTGGGCCTAGCGCCCCCCGCAGGCGTAGGAGCCCCTCCCGGGACCCTCCAGGCCGGGCGCCGGTAAGAGCAGCGGCGAGTAGGCCCCGGCCTGGGAGGAATCCGACTGCCAGGGGGGGCGCAGCGGCGGTTGCTAGGCCCTCACCTCGTGGTGCGGTGGGGGCGGAGCCAAGACGCGCCGGGCAGCGCTTGGGGCCTAGAGCAGCGGGAGGCCGCGGCGGTGCCGGTTCCGCCACGCGGTCTGCCTCGGCGGGGAGAGCGGGGCCCAGAGGAGCGGTGGATGGAAGCGGGGCGGGCGGCCCGAGGCAGGACGGCGCTGGTTCGGCCCCTACTACAGTGGCGGGGGGTCCCCCTGCTCCAGGGCCTTGGAGCGGACAGCCTCTTACGGCGGCCTGGACTGCAGCTGGCGCCGGTCAGCAAGATGTGCCCTCGCCGGTCCAGGCGGCGTCTCCCCCCATTGCGGGGAGTCCGAATCCAGTGTCCCACGGGCCAGCTGCGTCCGGGAGCAGCGGGTCTGACGGACACCTCCAAGGCACATCGTTGGACGGGTCGGTGGCGGATTGGGCCGTTCGTGGACGTCCGGATACCAGCACTCCGGCTGGAGGGACCACAGATCCCTGGCAGCCCGGTGAGTATGCGTCTGTGTCTCGTGCTTGTTCTTATGATGCTAGTGCGCCTGCGTTTAGTGGTGGTCAGGGAGCGCTTAGCGGCGTAGCTGCGGCAGGGGTAGCAGGCGGCGGTGAAGCGGCAGGGGTGCGGGAGCTTTTGGTTAATGTGCAGAACCTGCTAGCTAGATTGGATCGTGATGTGGCTCCGCAGGGTTTTCTGGGTGCTTGGTCTGGTGTAACACGGAGTCCGGTTAGTGCGGCGGCAGCAGCGCAGGCTGAGGTTGCGGAGCCAGTTTCGGTTTCTGTGCAGACTGAGAAGGAGAAGGAGTGTAGGGTCCACTTAGATGATAGGGCGCACGGCGAGGTATACGTGTGTTTTGAGGGCCCGTTGGGGGCGCATCTTAAGAAAGAGGTCAGGGAAAAGATTAGTAAGGATGAGTACGTGGAAATTTTTTCACTGCTCCTCTTGGAGAAATTTAACATTGACAAGGGGAAGAAGGAGGATTTAAAAAAGGAGGAAGAAAAGCGGCGTTGGCGTTTGATTCCCCAGACTTTTGCTAATTGGCTTCAAGCTTTTGCCATTTTGGCCAGTGTTATTGGCGAGAAGGCTCCGGAGAATTGCTCGGGGCTGTTTTGCTACATGGATTCCATCAGTGAGGCTCATAGGGTGTATGGCGGTCAGGCGTGGCTGAGATACGATGAGCAGTTTAGGCAGAGAAAAGCTGTGCGGCCGGCTATTAGGTGGGACCAGGATATTGGTCTCTGGTTGCGCGTGATGGCGCAGTACAAGTTCGGCCATCCCTTTCAAGGGGGGGCCGGTGGGTCCGGCCATGGATCTCAGTCCGGTGCAGGGAGCTCCTCAGGCAACGCCGGTCAGGCAGGAGGACAGAAGTTGGGTGTCTGCTGGCAATTTAATGAGGGACAGTGCAAATTTGGAAGCAATTGTAGATTTAAACATTTGTGCTCCCACTGCAGTGGTTCCTCCCACGGAGCCGCAAAATGCTTTAAGAAGGGCAAGGCAAAAGCAGGTCCAGGTAATTCCCATGGGGGAGACTCCGGTGATGGTGGAAAGGATGGTCCCTTATCTAAGTAGGTACCCGGATAAGGAAAAGGCGGCACTGTTACTGTCCGGTTTTACGGAAGGTTTTGTTATTCCAGCACCTCCTTTTGTGGTTCCCGTTGTTAGGAAAAATCTGCATTCAGCCTTGTTACACTCTGAGGTGGTTTCAGAGAAGTTACGTAAGGAGGTGGCTTTGGGCCGCATGGCTGGCCCCTTTGACCATGCTCCGTTTGAGGACTTAGTTGTTTCCCCTCTGGGGGTGGTCCCTAAGAAGGAAGCGGGAAAATTTCGCCTTATCCAGCACCTGTCATATCCTAAGGGTAGGTCGGTGAACGACGGCATTGATCCTGATTTGTGCTCGGTGGTTTACGCATCGTTTGATGAAGCGGTAGCTTGGGTGCAGAGATGCGGAAAAGGTGCCCTGTTGGCAAAGACGGACATAGAAGCCGCTTTTCGATTGTTGCCGGTTCATTCGTCTAGCGTTAGACTTCTTGGATGTTTTTGGGAGAAAAAAATTTTTGTTGACAGATATTTGCCCATGGGTTGTTCGCTGTCTTGTGCTCTGTTCGAGGCGTTTAGTTCCTTTTTGGAATGGGTGGTACGGGACGTGTCTGGTTGCGATGCGGTCCTACACTACCTAGACGATTTTTTGTGCATCGGCCCGGCGGGGTCCGATTGCTGTGCAAGGATTTTGAATGCGATTGAATGGGTGGCTTCGCGGTTCGGGGTCCCGCTGGCACCGGGTAAGATGGAAGGCCCGAGTACGTGCTTGTGTTTCTTAGGCATAGTCATCGATACCGTGCGGTGGGAGTTTCGTTTGCCTGAGGACAAATTGACGGGCCTACGGGAAGACGTTGTGCGAACTGGTCGCCTGCGTAAGGTGCCTTTGCGAGACCTGCAATCTCTGCTCGGTAAGCTTAATTTCGCTTGTCGAGTCATGCCAATGGGGCGAGTTTTTTCTAGGAGGTTGGCTAGCGCTACGGCGGGAGTTAAGGCTCCTCACCATTTTGTGCGGTTATCAGCTGAGCACAAGGAGGATTTGGCAGTGTGGAGTGAGTTCCTGAAGTCATATAATGGTAGGTCGTTGTTTATGGCGGGCGTGATTGACAACGAGTCGTTGGAATTATTCACTGACGCAGCCGGAGGTTCGGGTTTTGGAGCATATTTCCAAGGGCAATGGTGCGCGGCAAAGTGGCCTGCGAGTTGGATTTCTACTGGTTTAGTTCGTAACATTGCTCTCCTGGAGATTTTCCCTATTTTGGTAGCGGTGCACTTGTGGCAAGATAATTTTCGGAACAGGCGTGTTCGTTTTCGTTGCGATAACATGGGGGTGGTTTGCGCGATTAATAGTTTGTCTGCATCTTCGCCGCCGGTGGTTTGCGTGTTACGGCGTTTGGTGCTGTTGTGTTTGAATTTGAACGCGCATGTCACAGCGTCGCATGTGCCGGGAGTTCATAACTCCATTGCTGACTCTCTTTCTCGTTTGCAGTTCGATCGTTTTCGGTCATTGGCCCCGGAGGCGGAGATGGTCGGTTTGGAGTGCCCTCCAGAACTTTGGCTAGCGGTGTCCGGGACGCTCAGGCATTGATTAAGGCATCGTTGGCTCCCAGAACCTGGGAGGCTTATCAGGCAACTTGGCGGGAGTGGGAGTTTTTGCTAGCAGCGGAATCTGGTGGGTGGAGCTACCAGGATCAGATCGGGATCCTGTTGTCATGGTTGAGCCGGGGGGCATCAGCGGGTTGGTCTCCCGCAAAAGTGTCAAGAGTCATGGCGGCCCTGGCCTTTGGTTGCAAATTGCGGGGTCAGGACGATATCACCAAGTCCTTTTTGGTGCAGAGGGCCGTAAGAGGTTTTAGGCGGCGGCCCAGAGGAACAGATTCTAGGAGGCCGGTGTCTTTTAACGTTTTGGAAAAATTGGGGAAGCATTGTCATCACTGTGTTCTTCGTTTTTTGAGCTTTGTTTATTTCGGCTGGCCTTTTCATTGGCCTTTTTTGGGGCCTTTAGAGTAGGAGAGTTGGTGGCACCAAACAAAAAAGGGCCGGGGGGTTTATTGGCCAGGGACGTATTGTTGGCTGGGGGCCAGGTGGAGTTATGGTTGCGAAGGTCAAAGTCGGATCAGGAGGGGCGGGGCAGCAGAATTGTGGTGGGCTCAGTTGCGGGGTCCGTCATGTGTCCAGTCTCTTGCCTTAGCAACTTTTGGGGCCTGCAGCCTAAGCGGGATGGGGCATTGTTATGTCACCAGGATGGTTCCTGCTTGTCTCGATACCAGTTCACGGCGGTTTTCAAAAAGGCGATTTCCTCGGTGGGGTTGGATGGGGCTTGTTTCGCCCCTCACTCCTTCCGGATAGGTGCCGCAACTGAAGCGGCAATTGGGGGATTGGAGGATTCCGCCATTCGTAGGATCGGTAGGTGGCGCTCCAACCGCTTTAGAAGTTATGTGCGGCCACAGGGGGTGGTCGATGGGGTTTTATAGGCTTTATGGAGCGTTTTGCTGCAGTAGAGGACAGTTGTTAAGTTTGTGTTTGTTTTCCAGGTCACCAAGGTTTATTGGTGTGGATTCTTGGACACTCGTACGTGCACTGGGGAGCTCTGCGAGCCGACGTTCGGACGGAGGGCAAGCAACTCGGATTTGATCGAAGCGTCGCAGTCATCCGGTGGCTCGGTTTTCGGGGTATGGCCTGGAATCGCGTGTTGCGGGAAATCCAGAACAGTGTGAGACTGGACAGAGCTCCCGACGTTTTGGTTTTGCACGTGGGGGGTAACGATCTTGGGATCAGACCTTTTCGGGAGTTGGTTAGAGACATCAAACAGGACTGTTTACGTTTGTGGGTTTTGTACCCGGGATTGACTGTCGTCTGGTCCGAAATCGTGCCGCGGAAACGGTGGAAGCACATGCGGTCTTTGCAAAAAATTGATAAGGCCCGCATAAAGGTGAACAGGGCGGTGTCTGCCTTTGTGGTTAGGAATGGGGGTGCGGCGGTCAGACATTTTGAATTGGAATCTGGAAATGGGGAGTATTGGTTGGCGGACGGCGTGCATTTGAATGCTGTAGGAATGGATTTTTGGGCTCTCGGGTTACAGGAGGGCATTGAGAAGGCCATAGCTTTTCGGTCGGGTGGGGTCTCGGGCCTTTAAGGTTTTCAAAGGCCTCTCGTTGTGGCGGTTGGGGGGAGTCCTTGGAGTTGGTGGAAATTGGTTTGGGGGGTCCATAGGTATATGGCTCCTCTGTTCTGAAGTTTATTATGTTTTGGATCTGGTGATTGGTGGTGGGGAGTTCCGGCAGGGGTGGTCGGATCTCATGTTTTTACCGCGAACAGTGAACCCTCTTGCGGGGTTTTTGGTGCTCCCGAGCCAGGCTTACAACGGCTGGGAGTAAAATATGGTTTGAGTTATGTTCGCGGTATGGTTAAAATCACCAGATTCTTTTGGGCTCCAAGGACTTCCCCTAGTTTTGAAATGTATGCTTTTACATTAATTGTTAACCGTTGTTTTTGTTTAATAAACAGGCTGCTGTGGCCTACATAATTCCAAAGAAACTCTTGTCTCTGTCTTAATTGGGAGAAGGGGTTCGGGTGGTCGCGCTGGGGGAAAAAAGGTAAGGGATGGTAAGAGTGTCAGTAGGGGGTATCTCCCTCTTTCCCAAGAAGCTTCGACAATACCAGGGTCATGGTTTGGGTGAAGGACACAAGGAAACGTCTTGTTCCTGATCGGGAGCATCCACTGACGACTCGCTGCTTTTATATTTGGAACTTTCTGAAGAGGAGGCGAAAGAGCTAGAGGCTGAGTTAGCAAGGAAATCCAAAACTTTTTCCTGCTGCTCCGGCTTTAAAAGCTGTTTTCCTATTCCCAGATAGGGGAGCCTTCGAGGCCTTGTGTAGCCAGACGATGACGCTGGCTCAACACCTCCAGCCTTAGGTGCTATTGTGCTTTTGCCACTACCACCAGATGCACCACCACCACCATCAGTAATACCAGCTAGCAACCACCACCCACGGCCTCTTCCACCAGACTTCCTAATTTTTTGGAAAATGTAACCAAAATAACAACCGTTATATGGTACTGTAAAACAAGGTAGAAGGTTTATATAAACTTGTTGAGAATTTAAATCTCCCTTTTTTTGGGGGGGACTGAACCAAACATCAGGCCCTGTGCATAAAACAACACAATGTAAGTGGCAGAAAGTGGCTGGCTGATATACTACAAACTAACAGGACTGAAATATATCCACTTTGTGATAATTTGAATCTCACTTATGTTTTTGGGAGACTGAACCAAAACTCAGGCCCTGTGCATAAAACAACGCAATGTAAGGGTACCGTCACACAGTGGCACTTTGGTCGCTAGGACAGCACGATCCGTGACGTTCCAGCGATATCGTTATGATCTCGCTGTGTCTGACACGCTACTGCGATCAGGGACCCCGCTGAGAATCGTACGTCGTAGCAGATCGTCTGAAACTTTATTTCGTCGCTGGATCTCCCGCTGACATCGCTGAATCGGCGTGTGTGACGCCGATTCAGCGATGTCTTCACTGGTAACCAGGGTAAACATTGGGTTACTAAGCGCAGGGCCGTGCTTAGTAACCCGATGTTTACCCTGGTTACCAGCGTAAACGTAAAAAAACCAAACATTACATACTTACCTTCCGCTGTCTGTCCCCGGCGCTGTGCTTCTCTGCACTCCTCCTGCATCCTGTGTCAGCGCCGGCCAGCCAGAAAGCACAGTGGTGACGTCACCGCTCTGCTTTACGGCTGACCGGCGCTGAAAGTGCCGAGGAAAGCAGAGCGCCGGGGACAGACAGCTGAATGTAAGTATGTAGTGTTTGTTTTTTTAACGTTTACGCTGGTAACCAGGGTAAACATCGGGTTACTAAGCGCGGCCCTGCGCTTCGTAACCCGATGTTTACCCTGGTTACCAGGGGACTTCGGGATCGTTGGTCGCTGGAGAGCTGTCTGTGTCACAGCTCTCCAGCGACCAAACAGCGACGCTGCAGCGATCAACATCGTTGTCGTATCGCCGCAGCGTCGTTTCAGTGTGACGGTACCCTAAGTGGCAGAAAGTGGCTGGAAGATATATCAAAAAATAGAAGGACTGTAGTACAATTTCAATCTCCCTACAATGATCTCAGGAAAAGTATGGCAGCAATAAAAAGGACTGCTGCACACAAAAGTGTGGACAAATAAACAAGATAACTGTGCAGAAAGGAGCAACAGGATTTTTGCTTTTAAAAAAGCAGTTGGTTTGCACAGCGGCGTGCAAACAGCAATGCAGCTATCAGGGAGCCTTCTAGGGCAGCCTAATAAGCTTCAGAGCTGATGCACAAAAATATAAACTCCACTGTCCCTGCAAAGAAAAGGTGGTGTTGGACAGTGAAAATCGCTACAGCACAAGCAGTTTGGGGGTTAATCTTCCCTCCCTAACTATATCCCTTCTTCTGATGCAGCTGCAGCAACCTCTCCCTATGCTACGATCGGCAGAAGTAAGATGGCGGTCGGCGTGCACACCCCTTTATAGCCCCTGTGACGCGGCAGAAAGCAAGCCAATCACTGTCATGCCCTTCTCTAAGATGGTGGGGACTGAGACCTATGTCATCACGCTGCCCACACTCTGCGTCCTCCTTCATTGGCTGAGAAATGGCGCTGAACGCGTCATATGAAACGCGACTTTGGCGCGAAGATCGCCGACCTCATGGCCGATCCCACACTAGGATCGGGTTGGGTTTCATGAAACCAGACTTTGCCGAAAGTCGGCGATTTTTGAATTCGTCCGATCCGTTTCGCTCAACCCTACCCACAAACCAACTCGCATTATATTCAATGGGAAATCAATAGTGCCTCTAATATGTCACTCAAATTCAACTGCACTGGGAAATTGCAGAAAAGTCCTCTTAAAGGTAATCTATCACAATGTTTTTGCGACTTAGTTTGAGAGCATCATAATGTACAGACAGATACCCTTATTCTAGTGATGTGTCACACACTGGGCTGCTTTCTGCAGTTCTGATAAAATCACTGAAAAAGATTATCACAAGAGGACTAGTAAACCTGCTGCCATGTAGTCCTGCATATTCATGAGCTGTGTATAACCACACCCCCACCACTGATTGGCAGCTTTCTGCCTCTGCTGAAAGTACACAAAAAGTGACCAATCAAAGGTGTGGGCGGGGTTATACAGAGCTCAGTATTCAAAGAACCGCTAGATCTGCTGCAGAGAAAACAGGGATTTTATCAAGACTGCAGCAAGCAGCCCAGTAAGTGATACATCGCTGGAATCAGGGTCTCTGTCCCTACATCATTCTGCTCTTAGATTACATAGTAAAAACCTGCTGACAGATTCTCTTTAAATAAAGCGTTGTTCTGCATGTACAATGACACTCAACATTTTGATGTGAATGATTAAATTAGCTTTAGAAATTTCAGACTTTTAACCCCTTAGCGACCGCCGATACGCCTTTTAACGGCGGCCGCTAAGGGTACTTAAACCACAGCGCCGTTAATTAACGGCGCTGTGGAAAAAGTCCATAGCGCCCCCCAGAGGCCGATTTTCTCCGGGGTCTCGGCTGCCGAGGGTAGCCGAGACCCCAGAGAACATGATTCGGGGGGTTTTTAACCCACCCCGCATTTGCGATCGCCGGTAATTAACCGTTTACCGGCGATCGCAAAAAAAAAAAGCGATCTCTTTTTAATTTCTCTGTCCTCCGATGTGATCACACATCGGAGGACAGAGAAAAGGGGTCCCAGGTGGCCCCCCAATACTCACCTAGCTCCCCCGATGCTCCTCGTGTCTCCCGGTGGGCGCCGCCATCTTCAAAATGGCGGGCGCATGCGCAGTGCGCCCGCCGGCCGGCACCGGGAGAATCTTTGGGGTCTCGGCTGCCGGGGGTAGCCAAGACCCCAAAGAGCATGATCGGGGTCGGTATTACCGACCCCTGTTTTGCGATCGCCGGTAATTAACTGTTTACCGGCGACCGCAAAAAAAAAAAAAAAAGTAAAGTGTAATTCTCTGTCCTCTGATGTGATCGCACATCAGAGGACAGAGAAATAGGGGGATTCGGGGACCCTAGCATACTCACCTAGGTCCCTGGATCCTCTTGCTGCTCCTCCTGGCCGCCGGCAGAAGAACATGGCGGACGCATGCCCAGTGCGCCCGCCATCTGTCTCCATCTGCCGGCCGGCAGGAGAACAGCAGTTGGGGCTAAAATTAGGGTTAGGGGTAGGGTTAGGGGTAGGGTTAGGGGCAGGGGTAGGGTTAGGGGTAGGGTTAGGGGTAGGGTTAGGGGTAGGGTTTGGGGTAGGGGTAGGGTTAGGGGTAGGGGTAGGGTTAGGGGTAGGGTTAGGGGTAGGGTTAGGGTTAGGGGTAGGGTTAGGGGTAGGGGTAGGGTTAGGGGTAGGGCTAGGGCTAGGGTTAGGGCTAGGGTTGGGGCTAAATTTAGGGTTAGGGTTGGGGCTAAATTTAGGGTTAGGGTTGGGGCTAAACTTAGGGTTAGGCTTCTTTCACACTTACGTCGGTACGGGGCCGTCGCAATGCGTCGGCCCGACATACCGACGCACGTTGTGAAAATTGTGCACAACGTGGGCAGCAGCTGTAGTTTTTCAACGCATCCGCTGCCCAATCTATGTCCTGGGGAGGAGGGGGCGGAGTTATGGCCACGCATGCGCGGTCAGAAATGGCGGATGCGACGTACAAAAAAACGTTTCATTGAACGTTTTTTTGTGCCGACGCTCCGCCAAAACACAACTGATCCAGTGCACGACGGACGCGACGTGTGGCCATCCGTCACGATCCGTCGGCAATACAAGTCTATGGGCAAAAAACGCATCCTGCGGGCACATTTGCAGGATCCGTTTCTTGTCCAAAACGACGGATTGCGACGGAATGCCAAACGACGCAAGTGTGAAAGTAGCCTTAGGGCTAGGGTTAGGGTTGGGGCTAAAGTTAGGGCTAGGGTTGGGGCTAAAGTTAGGGTTAGAGCTGGGATTAGGGTTAGGGTTTGGATTAGGGTTGGTATTAGGGTTAGGGTTGGCATTAGGGTTACGCTTGGGATTAGGGTTAGGTTTGGGATTAGGGTTAAGGTTAGGGTTGTGATTAGGGGTGTATTGGGATTAGGGTTAGGTTTGAAGTTAGGGTTGAGATTAGGATTAGGGGTGTGTTGGATTTAGGGTTTTGATTAGGGTTATGGTTAGGGTTGACATTAGGGTTGTTTTGGGGTAACTTCTGTGAAGCACATGGGGGTTCAAAGTGCTCGCCACACATCTAGATAAGTTCCTTAAGGGGTCTAGTTTCCAAAATGGTGTCACTTGTGGGGGGTTTCCACTGTTTAGGCACATCAGGGGCTCTCCAAACGCGACATGGCGTCCAATCTCAATTCCAGCCAATTCAACATTGAAAAAGTAAAACGGCACTCCTTCTCTTCCAAGCTCTGCGGTGCGCCCAAACAGTGGTGTACCCTCACATATGGGGTATCGATGTATTCAGGAGAAATCGCACAACAACTTTTGTGGTCTAATTTCTCCTGTTACCCTTGTGAAAATAAGAATTTGTGGGCGAAAAGATCATTTTTGTGTAAACAAAAGCGATTTTTTATTTTCACGGCTCTACGTTATAAACTTCTGTGAAGCACTTGGGGGTTCAAAGTGCTCACCACACATCTAGATAAGTTCCTTAAGGGGTCTAGTTTCCAAAATGGTGTCACTTGTGGGGAGTTTCCACTGTTTAGGCACATCAGGGGCTCTCTAAACGTGACATGGCGTCCGATCTCAATTCCAGCCAATTCTGCATTGAAAAAGTCAAACAACGCTCCTTCTCTTCTAAGTTCTGCGGTGCGCCCTAACAGTGGTTTACCCACACATATGGGTTATTGGCGTATTCAGGAGAAATTGCATAACAAAATTTATGGTTACATTTCTGTTTTTACACTTGTGAAAATAAAAAAAATGGTTCTGAATTAAGATGTTTGCAAAAAAAAGTTAAATGTTCATTTTTTCCTTCCCCATTGTTTCAGTTCCTGTGAAGCACGTAAAGGGTTAATAAACTTCTTGAATGTGGTTTTGAGAACCTTGAGGGGTGTAGTTTTTAGAATGGTGTCACACTTCATTATTTTCTATCATATAGACCCCTCAAAATGACTTCAAATGTGATTTGGTCCCTAAAAAAAAATGGTGTTGTAAAAATGAGAAATTGCTGGTCAACTTTTAACCCTTATAACTCCCTAACAAAAAAAAATTTTGTTTCCAAAATTGTGCTGATGTAAAGTAGACATGTGGGAAATGTTATTTATTAACTATTTTTCGTGACATATCTCTCTGATTTAAGGGCATAAAAATACAAAGTTTGAAAATTGCAAAATTTTAAAAATTTTCGCCATATTTCTGTTTTTTTCATAAATAATCGCAAGTAATATCGAAGAAATGTTACGACTAACATGAAGTACAATATGTCACGAAAAATCAATCTCAGAATCAGCGGGATCCGTTGAAGCGTTCCAGAGTTATAACCTCATAAAGTGACAGTGGTCAGAATTGCAAAAATTGGCCTGGTCATTAAGTACCAAATTGGCTCTGTCACTAAGGGGTTAAAGCTTCCATGTGAACGTACCCTAATCATCAAAACCTCTCCCGATAAATATCTCCCACGCTCACTCTGCATATTAATGGCCTCGTTTCATGCTAATAAAACACAACGAAAACAATGTTACTCCTAAAATAAATGAAATGACCCGATGAGCGATTTTCCTGTTTACATAACATAATAAAAATATCAAGTCGACCCCTCTGAGAGCGATTGTGACGGAAGTCGGCTTCTGAGCGTTGATAAACAAGTCATGGCTCAAGATCAAATGGAGGAGAAAGGAAGGGCAAGAAGAAACATCTCACGCCTCCAGAATAGATGTGTGCCCATGGAATAGTGGACCAGCTAAGATGACTTCATAGATGGTGGATGACTCACGCCAAGCCAAATGGAAACGCTCCAGAGATTGCTCAGCCCTGTGCCAGTCAACTACATACGTCAAGTAAAAGCAGATTCAAATCTGGGGAATTTGAAGGCCGGGTCAACACCATGAACTTTTTGTTGTGTTCTTCAAACCATTCCTGATCAACCTTTTGCAGTGTGGCAGGTGTAAGATTTTGGTGAAAGAGGTCACTGCGGAAAACTGCTGCTATAAAGAGGTATACAAATGTTTAAAGGGAATCTGTCACCAGGTTTTTGCTATGTAATCTGAGAGCAGCATGATGTAGGGACAGAGACCCTGATTCAATGTATTACTTTTTGCGATATGTGTGCTGTTTCAGTAAAATTAGTGTTTTATCAACAGGAGATTATCACTACAGGACTAGCTGTCTCGTGCCTCCTGGTCCAACCCCGACCCCACCACTGATTGGCAGCTGTCAATATACAGTGTACATAGAAAGCAGCCAATCAGTGGTGTAATCGGGGTTATACTGCAGCGCCCCCGGGTCCTGGTCGTTGCAGTAATGTCATTCTTCCACCAGGGGGAGTGATGTTACGTCTGATGGCAATAAAGGAGATCTCTTTACCAGGTACCACAAGCCACACAACACACTTCATTCTCCAGTCCACCAGGGGGAGCTATGCTCCTATTTAGTAGGGCACTCTTCACAATTAGGTAAAACTGGTGGTCTGGATAGGAAGTTAGGCAGAAGGCAGAAGAGGCTGAAGCGAGCTGAGCTTCACCCTGTTAGCTGCTATCTGGGCTCCGCTCAGGTAGTGGGTCCCTGACAGGTGTGGGATCCTGTCAGAGGCCTAGACAGAAGGCCACGGAGCTGCGTCGGCCCGACGTGCGGCAGCATCCTAAGAAAGAGACATTGAAGGAGAATTATGTTGCAGAGTGAGAAACGAAGTCATAGCAAAAGGAGAGGAAACCAGAAGGAGTTCTGCCCTGTTAAAGGCTGCCTCCTTTCTGAGGCGCAGGATCCGGTGGCTGGAACACCGAGGGAGTCATCGTCTCCAAGCCTGGCTCCAGAGACCGGCAGGACAGCTAGTTCCATATTAGTTGCCCGACCTTTACCCAGGAGGCACGGTGGCAATTGTGGAGGCCGGGGTATCCTAGAGCTCCTGTAAAAAGCCTCAGGCCATCAGTCATACGGGTTGTTCCTATCCATCTGGGGGACAGAGAGAGAGAGACATAACATCTAGAACACCAACATCAGTTGTGAGGACCTTATGAGAAGCTTAGCAATAAGGTACTACAACATCCAGGCGCTAGAGGAAGGCTACTGATTTCCACCTGGATAAGGGGACTCTGGATTTGCCTTCAGACCGGCCGGACTCTGCCTGCCCTGTGATCCGGTGCTCTGGACTGTGGACGCTGAAGCCTTCAGTAAAGGTAAAGAGACTGCAACCTTGTGTCCTCGTTCTTCACTGCGCCTCACACCATCCACCACCTACACTCTGGGAAGCCCTGGGGAAACACTTCACCTGTGGGAAGGTATACCATCTAGCTGCCATAACATCACCCCATCGGACCCCTAAGCAGCATCGATCACCCTGACCGAATACCACAGGTGGCGTCACAAACATTTCCCCTTTAAAGACCTTTCCCCATTTACAACGGACGTCCCTAGGGCCACGGACCGGGTCAGCCACCGTGACATCCCCCTTGAGAACCGAAGGACCCGGCTCCGAGTACCCCACTGCCCTACGGGGGCGCTCCAATACACAGAGCTCAGCATTCAGAGCTCTGCTACATCTGCAGCAGAGAAAAATGTGATTGTATCGCAACTGCTGCACCCAGTAAACTAAGTGACACATCGATTGAATCAGGGTCTTAGCCCCTATATCATGGTTCTCTTACATATCAAAAACCTGCTGACAGATTCCTTATATTCACCCCTTGACAAGCGCCATTGTGTGCACTGAATGAATGGAGCAGGCTCAGAATCTGAGCCTGCTCCATACATCATATGTGCCTGCTGTGTGGTACAGCCGACACCTGAGTCTAACCTTTGCAGCAGTTTAATAAATCTGTAGATGGCATTGCCTGGCACCAAAGTCTACCTGCTGTGATTGCATCAGTTTATTACTTTTAGTCGCCAATGTCAAATTGGGACAGCAGCACTTAAAAGGCTGAAAATAGGGTATATGAAAGTTCAAATCCGTTTCTCCTTTTTAATGGAAGGTAAAAATATAAAAAATTAAATAATCAATATATTTGGCACAGGCCGTGTGTAACTTTTCAGAATGTTAGAATGTTTATCCCATATAGAGAACTCTAAAATTAAAAATTAAAATGGCAAATTGCTGCTTTTTGGTCTCCCAGAAAAAGGGAATAAAAAAAGAGAGATCAAAAAGTCGTACTGAACCCGCGAATCGAAGCCCTGTTGACTGTGAGCCCTCGCGGGCAGGGTCCTCTCTCCTTCTGTACTTGTGTGTACCTTGTATTGCTCATGTTTATTGTATTTGTCTATATTTGCCCCTTTTCACATGTAAAGCGCCATGGAATAAATGGCGCTATATAAATGTATAATAATAATAACTAGTTGGCCAGTGCAAAATTTTCACACATTGGTTGTCAGGGGCGCAGGCAATTTCATGAAAATCAATCTGGTCAAATGTTAATGTATTTAATGAGATGATGAACACAGAGAGGTATTTATATATGTAGATTGGTAATACAATGAATTGGTTTGATAAGTAGAGGCAAACAAAAATGTCTTGAGGTAGTGCTGCCACCTGCAGGTTATTGTTTTTCTCTGCAGGTTCCTGAAAATGAATGTTTAAACTGTATTTATTTATTTATCAAATCGTGAATGTGTGGTTTGCATGTGTCTTTTCTTGCTGAATGGGGCAAGTTTACCTTTCAAATGGTTTATTATTTGTGTGCGTGGGGCAAAGTAATCACCGAAAAAGCAGTGCATGTTTACAAATGTGTTTGCATATGTGACTCACCTTTCGTGTGTGTGTGTGGGGGGGGGGGGGGAGCGACGTAATCACTGAAAAAGCAGTGCATGTTTACAAATGTGTTTGCATATGTGACTCACCATTCGTGTGTGTGTGTGTGTGTGTGTGTGGCAACGTAATCACTGAAGAAGCAGTGCATGTTTGCAAATGTGTTTGCATATGTGACTCACCTGAAGTGAAGTATGCAATCCTTGAATTTGCCTGAAATAGGCTGGGCAAGCACTTCGGCAACCTGGAAAGACAAAAACCCAAGGCAAATGCCATATGCAGGTAATTTGACCTTTGAAATGGTGTATCATTTGTGTGTGCTGGTGGAGTATAAACAGAGCAAGTGTGCAATTGAATAGGCAGTGAATGTTTATGCAGCGCCCCAGAGATCTGGTTGTTGCAGTATGACACTCTGCCGCTAAGGGGAGTAATGGTACGTCTGATGGCACTGAAGGAATTCTCCTGATCAGGTATCACCAGCACACATTACACTTCACACTCTGGCCACTAGGGGGAGCAAAAGGCTTTATTTATTGGGCCCCTCCTCACACTGGTAAAACTAGGGGTTGGATGGAAAGTTAGTCAGAAGCTGACTGGGTTGGATTCAGGCAACATCCCGTGGCAGGGGGTGTTGCAGGGAGAAGACACAGGGGGGTCCCTGTCAGGCGTGGGAACCTGGCAGGTGCCTAGCGAACAGAACAGAACGTTATGGAACCGCGCCTGCACCTCTTTGCGGCGGTATCCTAAGAAAGAGACAAGAAAGGAAGGATATTGTGGAACAGTGTAAACGAGATCTAGCAAAAAGGAGTACCAGTAGGAGTCGTGCCGTGAGACCGAGGCAACATCCTACTGAGGCGCGTAGCCGGTGGCCGGAACACCGCGGAAGTAACTGACTCTAGGCCTTACTTCAAACTCTGCAGGACAGTTAATTATAGGTTGGCTGTCTACCTTAAATTTCCTAAGAAGACATAGGGGGCAACATTGGGAGAGGGGCATTTCTAGGGACCCGGAAGACCTCCAAGCCTTCCCATCATACGGGTGCGTCCTAGCCAAAACATACTGGGGGACGAGAAACTAGTAACATCTGGAACTAACGAGAAAGAGCTGTAAAGAACGAACGAAACGAGAACAGCAGTTGTGAGGACTATTCCGAATGCTCAGCAGGGTAGGACTACAACACACAGGCACTAGTGGTTGGCAACGATTTCCATCTGTGAGGGAAACTCTGGAAGTGCCCATCAGACAAGCCTGTCTCTGATAGCCCTGTTAAACGTGCTCTGGATTGAGGATCTTGAAGTCTTCAGCAAAGAGGTATAGAGACTGCAACCTTGTGTCCCCGTTATTGTCTGAACCTCACACCATCACTATCCACCTTACTGGGAAGCACTGGGGACATACTTCACCTGTGGGAAGGTATACCATCCAGCTGCAATTCCATCACCCCAGCGGACCCTGCAGCAGCGTCGGTCACCCTGACCAAACACCACAGGTGGCGTCACGAACCCCTGACAGACTATACCACCTTTATTGGACGCCCCTTAGCAGGGTCGCGGACCAGGTCTAGCCACCGTGACAGCCTCAGAACCGAACCAGAGAGGCCCGATACCGAGAACGCGTGGCCCTGTGTCTGGGGGCGATCCATTTACAAATGTGTTTGCATATGTGACTCACCTCCAGTGAAGTGTGCAATCCTTCAATGTGCCTGAAATCGTCTGGGCAAGGAGTTCAGCAAGCTGGAAAGCCCCCAAGGCAAATGTTAGGATTTGTTTGTGATATCTGTAAGCAGCTTTGTGGTAGTGTGCTTTGGGGTAGCAGTTCATTTTTTATTACTGCAGGTTTATGAAAATTAATGTTTAAACTGTATTTTGTGATCACTTCGTCGATGTGTTGTTTGTATGACTATTTTCTTGCTGAAGGAGACACGTTTACCTTTCAAATGGTTTATAATTTGTGTGTGTGGGTGCAGTATGAATGGAGATACAAAGTAATCACCGAAAAAGAGTGTTTAGAAATAATATATAAGGATAATTACACAGATGCTTTTAAGTTCAGTGGACTCTTTGTCTTGTGTATGGCCATGTCAATTTCTCAAGAGCTGGAGACACTTTTTGTAGCTCCTTTTCAGTTGACTGATAGATGATAGTGCTGAAAAAAATGCCCTGCTCCCTTATAAAGTTACATTTCCGTTTAAGGGTATTTTAGAATAAGTTTTCCAATCCAGACTATCTCACAAAACAGAAGACCTCGGAGTCGTGACTAAAGTAGTTTATATAGAGATAGATGAAGACCATGGATGTAGATAGCTCTGTGTTGGAGCTGTAGACACTAAATATTAGGAAAAGTTTAGCGAAAACTTTTTGCAAACGTGTTTCATTTTTTTTATTTTAGGCGTTTTTGAGCAATAAAAGTCTACAAAGCTTGACATGCCCTTTAATTCTAGAACTGCATTGTATGATGACCATTGCTGAAATGCATCAGTGACCTTTGCAGTATAGCAAGTAGATATCAACATGGATGGTGTTAAATCTTTTCTTAGCTGCAAGGAATAACATAGTAACATAGTAACATAGTTAGTAAGGCCGAAAAAAGACATTTGTCCATCCAGTTCAGCCTATATTCCATCATAATAAATACCCAGATCTACGTCCTTCTACAGAACCTAATAATTGTATGATACAATATTGTTCTGCTCCAGGAAGACATCCAGGCCTCTCTTGAACCCCTCGACTGAGTTCGCCATCACCACCTCCTCAGGCAAGCAATTCCAGATTCTCACTGCCCTAACAGTAAAGAATCCTCTTCTATGTTGGTGGAAAAACCTTCTCTCCTCCAGACGCAAAGAATGCCCCCTTGTGCCAGTCACCTTCCTTGGTATAAACAGATCCTCAGCGAGATATTTGTATTGTCCCCTTATATACTTATACATGGTTATTAGATCGCCCCTCAGTCGTCTTTTTTCTAGACTAAATAATCCTAATTTCGCTAATCTATCTGGGTATTGTAGTTCTCCCATCCCCTTTATTAATTTTGTTGCCCTCCTTTGTACTCTCTCTAGTTCCATTATATCCTTCCTGAGCACCGGTGCCCAAAACTGGACACAGTACTCCATGTGCGGTCTAACTAGGGATTTGTACAGAGGCAGTATAATGCTCTCATCATGTGTAAGATGAATATGAATAAGATGACAGACCTGAATATTCTCGTTTCATCTGTAATATATTATATATTGCAAATCCACAAGAGAAAAACCAGAATCCCTCCGAGACCAAAACGGGGCCCCATTAATGGTCCAGTATGACGCGTGCCGCCTCAGCTGTTCCGTAGATCTCAATCTTTCATGTGTTCTGGTTTTGCTGCCTGGAATTCTCCAAGATTGTCATGCCATTTTCTTATAATTCAGATGCTCAGTACATTCAGATTTATAGAAGTAGATTGGATTCTCAGAGTTATTTTATAGTACTTGACATAAGAAAAAAAAAATCATTTGTCTTCAGATGCAACGAATGTCAAGTCACGGGTTAGATTTCAAGTTGGCTTTTAAATAAGACGTAATATGATGTTGCCGCTGGCAGGGAGGATGGTTGGAAACTATAAAAAGCCAGTTTAAGACTTGGAAGACGCAATTATATAATGAGATTAAAAAAAAATTATGGTGACGAGCTGGATGAAGACCATGGGTCAGGCTCGGCTTAGTAAGGCATAAAGTAAAAAAATGTGCTGGTGAAACTCTTGGTCTTTCCCATGTTGGTGGTGGTGTACATCTAGGTTGTGGAAAGAGGCGCAACATCAACTTGCGCAAGCAAATTGGCAACTTAATGAGAATCTAAACTTCTTTTATGAAAGTTGTAAAATACTCTGTAATCTTATATTGCTTCCTTTTTCCCCCCAAACTCCATACAAAAGAGCTGTTTTAACTGCCTTGTTCATGCACTTAGAGCAGCTGTTTTATGCTGCAAGTCTAGCAAATATCCAGACACAGACAGGGACAAATTTTGAAAATATTGTCTGAGCATGAGGTAGGTGTTATGCACAGTGTGGGAAGACAAAGTGCAACACGAAGGGAAGAGGGCAAGGAAGCCCAAACACTAGGGAAAGGAGGAGTGGAGACCCTGAGGCAGATCTAATAGCACCCTGCCTACCCTACCATCCCTATATTGGTTCCACACCAATCGCCGAGCAGGAACCTAAGCCCTGTATATCTGTAGAGCTAGGCCCTGAATAGGGAAGGGGGAAGATGAGTATTGGTCAGTCTCCACTGTGCACTAAAGGGAAGAAGGGAGACAAACAAGGGGGAAGCAACTTAGTTTGAGCAGATTCAGAGAGGTAATACCAAATGTCCTCCAACAGCACCAGAGAGGAAGTAAGCCTTCACAAGAGATAAATGTGAATATCACAGGCAAATTTCTGAACCAGACTGGGAGTCTATAAACACCCAGGTCCAGAGGGAGGTTGCCACTGGGTCTAAAAGTCATAAGGATTAAGAAGGCGCCTGTAATGCCAAACGCAGAGACCTTCTGCAGCCAGATGCAGAGCGAATGTCTGTAGCATCAAACACACCGTGACAGTAGGTCAGGTGAGTAGAGGAGCTCCCATTGGAGTAGGATATTTTCTAGTTCAAAACAGCTGCTCCAAGTGCATGAACAAGGCAGCTGAAACAGCCATTTTAGCATTAAGTATGGTAAAAATGGAAGCAAGATAAAGTAATGGAGCACATTACACAGATTCATAACTTTGCAAAGACGGATGAGTAATTAATAACAAAAGGTTAGTTACAAGATATGTAGAGGTTCTACACGGGTACAGATTCTTCTTGGCAGTTTAGTTGTAACTGGTACAAATTCAGCCAGATAATCTCAGTCTGGCACAAAGTATACTTTCTTAGTAGGGATGAACATAAACACTAAAACTAAAGAGCCGACAGTCCATCTAATGGGGGTTTAGGCACAATGCTCTAAAGTTTGAATCATAATTGCCTTGATTATTTTTAGCCTGAGGATTTTTGCAGGTTGGAACCCCTTTAACCTGTAACTGGTCCAATTTTCATTTTTGGGTTTTATGCCCCTATTACCAAGAGACTTTAAAAAAAAAAAAATTCCATCAATATAACCATATGAGGTTTTGTTTATTGAGTGGCAAGTTTTACTTTTGTATGATATGATTCACTTTACCATATAGTGTGCTGAACATTTTCAAAAATTCCTAGTGAAGAGAAATGGAAAAAACAAAAACCCCGTGCAATTATTTTTTAGCTTTCGATTTTATGTTGTTCGGTGTGGTGTAAAAATGACCTGGCAACACTATTCTTCAAGTCGGTAGGATTATATCAATAGCTTGTATATTTTTTTTTTTAGTGGTTTTATATAAATCCAGAACTTTGTACATAGATTATTTAATTTGTGTCGCTATCTTCGGAGACTCGTGCCTTTTTTTTTTGTTGAGTGAGGACTTGTTTTTTTGCATGCCAAGCATTAGTTTTTATTGCCACCATGTTTGGTATACATACAATGTTTTAATTGCTTTTTATTATATTTGTTTGTGTGGTGTTTTGGTCGGTAAAACATTTTGTTTTCTTTATGGCATTTATCTGATGAGTTAAATAATGTCATATTTTGATATATCAGACTTTTATGGACTCAATGATTCCAAATATGTTTTTTTTATATTTCTTTAATTTTATTTTTGGCAAAGGGGAGGTGGGCGATTGAAAATTTTACTTATTTTATTTAAAAAGAAAAAGCTTTTCTACATTACATTTTACTTGTTTTTAGTTATCCTATGGGGACTTGAGCCTACAGTAAATACTGAAAATAATATCTCCGATGAAGCCCGTCAGCAAGCCTAGATGGTGAAGATAAGGGTCTCCAGTAGACCTCGCTGATATGGTAACTCAACGGCACCCAAGAAATGAGTTGTTGGGGGGAAGGGGACAGGTATCAGAAAGTTTGTCCCTTAGATCACAACTTTTTTAATGCGTCTTTCATTGACCGACCATGGAGTTTAACTAGCTAGACAGATACATAACATACATGTACGGTAAATGTTGGGAAATGGCTAAAGAACTTGGCTCCGAAACACACTGATCAAAATTATGATATGGTTATATAAATTGTAGAACAATAAAAAAAAACGGTTTTGTAGTAATCCGGTATGCTATCGCTGAGAACGCAAGCTTTGACGCCATATGCAAATTAGACTGCAAGTGCATTGGAGGCGTGTTGAAGGACTTAGTGTACATTGACCCCAATGCACTTACATGCTATTTTTCATGTGGTTTCGAAGCTTGATTTCTCAACGATGGCACACCAAATTACCACAAAACAGGTATTACATTTCCAGTTGACATGATATCAATATTTAATATGGGAATACTCCTTTAACCCCTTCCCGACCCATGACGCCACGTAGGCGTCATGAAAGTCGGTGCCATTCCGACCCATGACGCCTATGCGGCGTCATGGAAAGATCGCGTCCCTGCAGATCGGGTGAAAGGGTTAACTCCCATTTCACCCGATCTGCAGGGACAGGGGGAGTGGTAGTTTAGCCCAGGGGGGGTGGCTTCACCCCCTCGTGGCTACGATCGCTCTGATTGGCTGTTGAAAGTGAAACTGCCAATCAGAGCGATTTGTAATATTTCACCCATTATAACGGGTGAAATATTACAATCCAGCCATGGCCGATGCGGAAATATCATCGGCCATGGCTGGAAATACTAGTGTGCCCCCACCCCACTCCACCGATCGCCCCCGCAGCCCCCCGATCTGGCCGGTACACTGCTCCGGCTCCCCTCCGCCCTGTGCTCCGCTCCCCCCCGTGCTCGTGTCCGCTCCCCCCGTGCTCCAATCACCCCCCCGTGCTCCAATCACCCCCCCTGCACTCCGATCCACCCCCCCCCGTGCTCCGTTCCACCCCCCCGTGCTCCGTTCCAGCCCCCCCGTGCTCCGTTCCACGCCCCCCGCGCTCCGTTCCACCCCTCCCGCGCTCCGATTCCCCCCCCCGTGCTCCGATCCTCCCCCCCGTGCTCCGATCCCCCCCCCCGTGGTCCCCCCCCACCCTATCATACTTACCGATCCAGCCGTGGTCCCGTCCGTCTTCTCCCGGGCGCCGCCATCTTCCAAAATGGCGGGCGCATGCGCAGTGCGCCCACCGAATCTGCCGGCCGGCAGATTCGTTCCAAAGTGCATTTTGATCACTGAGATATAATCTATCTCAGTGATCAAAATAAAAAAAATAATAAATGACCCCCCCCCCCTTTGTCACCCCCATAGGTAGGGACAATAAAAAAATAAAGAAATTTTTTTTTTCCACTAATGTTAGAATAGGGTTAGGGCTAGGGGTAGGGTTAGGGTTAGGGGTAGGGCTAGGGGTAGGGCTAGGGGTAGGGTTAGGGCTAGGGGTAGGGTTAGGGGTAGGGTTAGGGTTAGGGGTAGGGCTAGGGGTAGGGTTAGGGTTAGGGCTAGGGTTAGGGCTAGGGTTAGGGTTAGGAATGTGCACACGTATTCTGGTCCTCTGCGGATTTTTCCGCTGCGGATTTGATAAATCCGCAGTGCTAAACCGCTGCGGATTTATGGCGGATTTACCGCGTTTTTTTCTGCGCATTTCACTGCGGTTTTACAATTGCGATTTTCTATTGGAGCAGTTGTAAAACCGCTGCGGAATCCGCACAAAGAAGTGACATGCTGCGGAATGTAAACCGCTGCGTTTCCGTGCAGTTTTTCCGCAGCATGTGTACAGCGATTTTTGTTTCCCGTAGGTTTACATTGAACTGTACACTCATGGGAAACTGCTGCGGATCCGCAGCGTTTTCCGCAGCGTGTGCACATACCTTTAGAATTAGGCTATGTGCACACGGTGCGGATTTGGCTGCGGATCCGCAGCAGTGTTCCATCAGGTTTACAGTACCATGTAAACATATGAAAAACCAAATCCGCTGTGCCCATGGTGCGGAAAATACCGCGCGGAAACGCTGCGTTGTATTTTCCGCAGCATGTCAATTCTTTGTGCGGATTCCGCAGCGTTTTACACCTGTTCCTCAATAGGAATCCACAGGTGAAATCCGCACAAAAAACACTGGAAATCCGCGGAAAATCCGCAGGTAAAACACAGTGCCTTTTACCCGCAGATTTTTCAAAAATGGTGCGGAAATATCTCACACGAATCCGCAACGTGGGCACATAGCCTTAGGGTTAGGGTTGGAATTAGGGTTGTGGTTAGGGTTAGGGGTGTGTTGGGGTTAGTGTTGTGGTTAGGGGTGTGTTGGGGTTAGGGTTGTGATTAGGGTTATGGCTACAGTTGGGATTAGGGTTAGGGGTGTGTTGGGGTTAGTGTTGGAGTTAGAATTGAGGGGTTACCACTGTTTAGGCACATCAGGGGTCTCCAAACGCAACATGGCGCCACCATTGATTCCAGCCAATCTCGTATTCAAAAAGTCAAATGGTGCTCCCTCACTTCCGAGCCCTGACGTGTGCCCAAACAGTGGTTTACCCCCACATATGGGGTACCAGCATACTCAGGACAAACTGCGCAACAATTACTGGGGTCCAATTTCTCCTGTTACCCTTGTGAATCTAAAAAAATGCTTGCTAAAACATAATTTTTGAGGAAAGAAAAATGATTTTTTATTTTCACGGCTCTGCGTTGTAAACGTCTGTGAAGCACTTGGAGGTTCAAAGTGCTCACCACATATCTAGATAAGTTCCTTGGGGGGTCTAGTTTCTAAAATGGGGTCACTTGTGGGGGGTTTCTACTGTTTAGGCACACCAGGGGCTCTGCAAACGCAACGTGACACCCGCAGACCATTCCATCAAAGTCTGCATTTCAAAAGTCACTACTTCCCTTCTGAGCCCCGACGTGTGCCCAAACAGTGGTTTACCCCCACATATGGGGTATCAGCGTACTCAGGAGAAACTGGACAACAACTTTTGGGGTCCAATTTCTCCTGTAACCCTTGGGAAAATAAAAAATTCTGGGCTAAATAATTATTTTTGAGGAAAGAAAACGTATTTATTATTTTCACGGCTCTGCATTATAAACTTCTATGAAGCACTTGGGGGTTCAAAGTGCTCATCACACATCTAGATAAGTTCCTTTCAGGGTCTAGTTTCCAAAATGGGGTCACTTGTGGGGGGTTTCTACTGTTTAGGCACATCAGGGGCTCTGCAAACGCAACGTGACGCCCGCAGAGCATTCCATCAAAGTCTGCATTTCAAAACGTCACTACTTCAATTCCAAGCCCTGGCATGTGCCCAAACAGTAGTTTACCCCCACATATGGGGTATCACCGTACTCAGGAGAAACTGGACAACAAATATTGGGGTCAAATTTCTCCTGTTACCCTTGGGAAAATTAAAAAATTCTGGGCTAAATAATTATTTTTGAGGAAAGAAAACGTATTTATTATTTTCACGGCTCTGCATTATAAACTTCTATGAAGCACTTGGGGGTTCAAAGTGCTCACCACACATCTAGATAAGTTCCTTTGGGGGTCTAGTTTCCAAAATGGGGTCACTTGTGGGGGGTTTCTACTGTTAAGCCACATCAGGGGCTCTGCAAACGCAACGTGACGCCCACAGAGCATTCCATCAAAGTCTGCATTTCAAAACGTCACTACTTCACTTCCGAGCCCCGGCATGTGCCCAAACAGTGATTTACCCCCACATATGGGGTATCAGCGTACTCAGGAGAAACTGGAAAACAACTTTTGGGGTCAAATTTCTCCTGTTACCCTTGGGAAAATAAAAAATTGCAGGCTAAAAGATCATTTTTGAGAAAATAATTTTTTTTTTTATTTTCATGGCTCTGCGTTATAAACTTCTGTGAAGCACTTGGGGGTTCAAAGTCCTCACCACACATCTAGATTAGTTCCTTTGGGGGTCTAGTTTCTAAAATGGTGTCATTTCTGGGGGATCTCCAATGTTTAGGCACACAGGGGCTCTCCAAACGTGACATGGTGTCCGCTAATGATTGGAGCTAATTTTCCATTTAAAAAGCCAAATGGCGTGCCATCCCTTCCGAGCCCTGCCGTGCGCCCAAACAGTGGTTTACCCCCACATATGGGGTATCAGCGTACTCAGGACAAACTGGACAACAATATTTGGGGTCCAATTTCTCCTATTATCCTTGGCAAAATAGGAAATTCCAGGCTAAAAAATCATTTTTGAGGAAAGAAAAATTATTTTTTATTTTCATGGCTCTGCGTTATAAACTTCTGTGAAGCACCTGGGGGTTTAAAGTGCTCAATATGCATCTAGATAAGTTCCTTGGGGGGTCTAGTTTCCAAAATGGGGTCACTTGTGCGGGAGCTCCAATGTTTAGGCACACAGGGGCTCTCCAAACGCGACATGGTGTCCGCTAACAATTGGAGCTAATTTTCCATTCAAAAAGTCAAATGGCGCGCCTTCTCTTCCGAGCCCTGCCGAGTGCCCAAACAGTGGTTTACCCCCACATATGAGGTATCGGCGTACTCGGGAGAAATTGCCCAACAAATTTTATGATCCATTTTATCCTACTGCCCATGTGAAAATGAAAAAATTGAGGCGAAAAGAATTTTTTTGTGAAAAAAAAATTACTTTTTCATTTTTACAGATCAATTTGTGAAGCACCTGAGGGTTTAAAGTGCTCACTAGGCATCTAAATTAGTTCCTTGGGGGGTCTAGTTTCCAAAATGGGGTCACTTGTGGGGGAGCGCCAATGTTTAGGCACACAGGAGCTATCCAAACGCGACATGGTGTCCGCTAACGATGGAAATAATTTTTCATTCAAAAAGTCAAATGGCGCTCCTTTCCTTCCGAGCCTTACCATGTGCCCAAACAGTGGTTTACCCCCACATGTGAGGTATTGGTGTACTCAGGAGAAATTGCCCAACACATTTTAGGATCCATTTTATCCTGTTGCCCATGTGAAAATGAAAAAATTGAGGCTAAAAGAATTTTTTTGTGAAAAAAAAGTACTTTTTCATTTTTACGGATCAATTTGTGAAGCACCTGGGGGTTCAAAGTGCTCACTATGCATCTAGATAAGTTCCTTGGGGCGTCTAGTTTCCAAAATGGGGTCACTTGTGGGGGAGCTCCAATTTTTAGGCAAACGGGGGCTCTCCAAACGTGACATGGTGTCCGCTAAAGAGTGGAGCCAATTTTTGATTCAAAAAGTCAAATGGCGCTCCTTCCCTTCCAAGCCCTGCCGTGCGCCCAAACAGTGGTTTACCCCCACATATGAGGTATCAGCGTACTCAGGACAAATTGGACAACAACTTTCGTGGTTCAGTTTCTCCTTTTACCATTGGGAAAATAAAAAAATTGTTGCTAAAAGATAATTTTTGTGACTAAAAAGTTAAATGTTCATTTTTTCCTTCCATGTTGCTTCTGCTGCTGTGAAGCACCTGAAGGGTTAATAAACTTCTTGAATGTGGTTTTGAGTACCTTGAGGGGTGCAGTTTTTAGAATGGTGTCACTTTTGGGTATTTTCAGCCATATAGACCCCTCAAACTGACTTCAAATGTGAGGTGGTCCCTAAAAAAAATGGTTTTGTAAATTTCGTTGTAAAAATGACAAATCGCTGGTCGAATTTTAACCCTTATAACTTCCTAACAAAAAAAAATTTTGTTTCCAAAATTGTGCTGATGTAAAGTAAACATGTGGGAAATGTTATTTATTAACTATTTTGTGTCACATATCTCTCTGGTTTAACAGAATAAAAATTCAAAATGTGAAAATTGCGAAATTTTCAAAATTTTCGCCAAATTTCCGTGTTTATCACAAATAAATGCAGAATTTATTGACCTAAATTTACCACTAACATGAAGCCCAATATGTCACGAAAAAACAGTCTCAGAACCGCTAGGATCCGTTGAAGCGTTCCTGAGTTATTACCTCATAAAGGGACACTGGTCAGAATTGCAAAAAACGGCAAGGTCTTTAAGGTCAAAATAGGCTGGGTCTTGAAGGGGTTAAACACTTAAGTTTGGTCTCAGATTTGAGTTTGAAGCTTTTTCTATTATTACATGAAAAAAATAGCAGAGCAGTCTCCATGCACATGAAGGAATAGGCATGGTGAGTCTTGATTGATGGCAGAACCAGGGGATATCCTTAACAAGAAACACTTGGCTTATCTCTATTTTTGCTGCCAGATGTGGTAATACATTAACATTGAGACAACAATCTCTAACCCACAGCATAAGCCAGGTCACATAGCAGAAAAATTGTCCGAACACATGAACCTCTTTCTTATACTATTTATACTTCCCTTATAATCGTGGAAGCACAGTCCAGTATCCTGTACGGAAGAAGTTTATAGTGCATTTTAGGTCTTGTGGTTTGGAGTCCTTAGATGTAGTCCATTTAATACTCTACTAAAAACATGAAGAAAATCTTTGATCTTTACTTTAAAGACCTATTCTAAGTATGCAGTGGGCTGCAAGCCTGGTCCAATCAACAATGAAGCACTATTCAATCCTAGGTAGCAGTTTTGGGGGCCAAAATGAGGACCATAAGGGGCATTTTCTGGGGTTCCTAATGGTTGTCACTTTGTTGCCTTGCTTGGGGTTAAGATGAGGTACCATTACAGTTAGAATCTGGTCCACTTTCTCTACTAATCTTGCAGATGTAGGTAAAAAGGTGATTTTGGATGGGTTGGGGGGCTTTCTAAAGTTTGTCTATTGGTGATTTAATAATCCCACTCATGCCGTCATCAAATGTGATGTAGAAATGCAGTAGACATTAATTATTGAGAGGGGGCTGAGCTTTGTAAAAACCAGAAGTAAAGAGGCATAGTGCGGGCTCAGAATGTAGAGGAAAAGGAGCATGGAGGGGGCTCAGTATGGAAAGAAGGAGAAGAGGAGAATGGACAGAATGGAGGAGGCTCAGGATGGAAATAGGGCAGTGTGGAGGAGACTCAGTATGAAGAGGAGGCAGAGTGAGTGAGGGAAAAAGAATGACGAGGAGAACAGTGAAGAGAGGGGCAGCATGTAGGGGGATAGCATAGAGTGGGAGCAGCATGGGGACAGTGTGAAGAGGGGGCACAGTATTGATAGAGAACAGTGAAGAGGCTATAGTTATTATGTGCGAACAATGTTGTGGTAATAGTTCATGAGGGAGGGCAGTATGGTGAATATAATTCATAAGGGAGGACATTATGGCAGTTATAGTACATAAGGTGGATGCTGTGGCGGTCATAGTAAATAAGGGGGACTGTGTGGCAGTTATCTACTATATAATTGTCTTTCTGTCTGTCTGTCCTTCTTTCTGTCACAGATATTCATTGGTCGCGGCCTCTGTCTGTCATGGAATCCAAGTCGCTGATTGGTCGTGGCAAAACGCCCACGACCATTGCCATGAACAATCAGCGACGCCCGCAGTCCGGCAGCAATACGGCCGCTCTTTCCAAACCCACAGTCAGTGCCCGCTCCATACTCCCCTCCAGTCAGCCCTCACACAGGGTTAATGCCAGCGTTACCGGACCACGGTGTAACGCACTCCGGTTATGCAGCTATTAGCCTTGAGTGACCAACTTTTTACTATTAATGCTGCATATGCAGCATCAATAGTAAAACGATCTAATGTTAAAAATAATAATAATAAAAAAAAATGTGATTCTCACCCTCCGCCGTCGCGTCCTGTCCTCGGCACTGCAAGCGGCACGTTCCGCTTCCAAAGATGCTATGGGAGAAGGACCTTCCATGACGTCACGGTCATGTGACTGCAACGTCATCACAGGTCCTGCACTCATACCAATCCTGGGACCGGAAGCTGCTGGGTGCACCGCACACAGGCGCCAGGACTTCAACGGGCCCTCAGAAGGTGAGTATATGTTTCTTTTTTATTTTGTAACCTGTTACATATGTGCCTGGGCAATATACTACGTAGCTGGGCAATATACTACGTGTCTGTGCTGTATACTAAGTGACTGGGCAATATACTACGTGTCTGTGCTGTATACTACATGACTGGGCAATATACTATGTGTCTGTGCTGTATACTACGTGGCTATGTGCTGTATACTACGTCGCTGTGCAATATACTACGTGGCTGGGCAATATACTACGTGACTGGGCAATATACAACGTGGCTCTGCTGTATACTACATGGTTGGGCAATATACTACGTGGCTGGCCAATATAGTACGTGGCTGGCCAATATAGTACGTGGCTGGGCAATATAGTACGTGGCTGGGCAATATAGTATGTGGCTGGGCAATATTCTCCATGGCTGGGCAATATACTACGTGACTGAGCAATATACTACGTGGCTGGACAATAAACTACGTGACTGGGCAATATACTATGTAGCTGGGCAATATAGTACGTGGATGGGCAATATAGTACGTGGTTGGGCAATATAGTACGTGCTGAGCAATATAGTATGTGGCTGGGCAATATACTACATGACTGGGCAATATACTATGTGACTGGGCAATATACTACGTGACTGGGCAATATACTACGTGGCTGGGCAATATACTACGTGACTGGGCAATATACTACGTGGCTGGGCAATATACTATGTGACTGGGCAATATACTATGTGACTGGGCAATATACTATGTGACTGGGCAATATACTACGTGGCTGGGCAATATACTACGTGGACATGCATATTCTAGAATACCCGATGCGTTAGAATCGGGCCACCATCTAGTAGTACATAAGAAAGAATGGTGTGATAATCATCTAATATATAATTGCCTAGAATACTACTTCCTGCAATTTGTGCCAACTTCCGTGGCTTTGTCCGGAGCTAATGTCCGGAGCTAATGTCCGGAGATTAATTGCCTAGAATACTACTTCCTGCAATTTGTGCCAACTTCCGTGGCTTTGTCCGGAGCTAATGTCCGGAGCTAATGTGCGGAGCTAATGTCCGGAGCTAATGTCCGGAGCTAATGTCCGGAGCTAATGTCCGGAGCTAATGTCCGGAGATAAGTGACGTCAACAGTGTCCAGTGTCTGATTGGTTGCCGCCTGCTGCGAGCGACCAATCAGAAACGTGCCGTACTGTGACACACTCCGCCCGCCATTTTGGTGTGATTTTTGAATTTTTACCTCACAACAAGTTTCTACTGCGTGGAGGCGGGCCCAGTGACGTTGCTCTTCAAGCTCCTGCCGAATTTCAAGTATATATGGATTCTAGACTCCCGATTCTTTAGAATCGGGCTGCCATCTAGTAGTACATAAGGAGGGATTGTGTGGAAGCAGTATTTTATAGGAGAGGTTAGTGTGCTCGCAATGTATCATAAGAGGGACAGTGTGGGGGTCATATTCTGTCCAGAGTGGACAGTGACGGTCAATTATTTATATAAGGGTACAATGTAGGACTTATTTAGGGCACGGCATAGGTGGATGTTTTTATTCATGGGTATTATAAGGACTGTTATTTTGTCATTGTGTTGGGATGTGCTGCGGAAGACCGGAGAAAAGGGAAGTCAGCATAGATGAGCTGTGTCTGGGAAAAAGTACTTTGGTGTCAGGACCAGATGAAGAAAAAAGGATGAGAACAACATAGAATCAGAGATGTCCCTTATAAGGTACTTGGATTTAAAGGTGCATTTACACTGGGCAATCATAACCTTTAAACGACCCTTGACAGATTATATGATGCCGGTCGGTCGGCAGTCGTTTACTGAAGTATTTAGACAGGCCGACTGCACTTTCATGTGCACAGAATGGCTGTTAACATGATCCTTCTGCACAAATAGAATAGCATTGTTCTCTGCAGCACATGTTTACACATGCCGAGAACGTTGATATTTTAGCAACCAATCTACTAAGAATTAAAGGGTCTAAAACACTTAAGATATCTCCCAAAAGTTAGATTACTCTTTAAATAAACAACAATAATGCTGCTGACTGCATCTAAATAGTACTGTGATTCCTGTATGGTCCACAGTCTGGTGATGAATATTAATACCAACCCCAATTATCTACTTACCAACGTTATGAACATAGGGGGAGTTGTAGGTTCTTGTGATACCAATGTATATGGCAATGGCTGTCCTGACATTACAGTTGATCACTCTACTAAGCTTGGTGCTGTATTCATATACTGATGGTGGTAATTATATATTCTTATGCTGATGGTGGTCCCGGTTATTTATTCCTGTAATGATGATGGTTCTGATTTTGTGTTCTTGTACTGATTGCAGTTCTGGTGCTGCATTGATGCACTGATGGTAGTTATGATGCTGTGTTCATGTAATTCATGGCTTTTTTGTGGTGTATTCATGTACTGATGAAAGTTTTGGGGTTGTATTCATGTACTGATCGTGGTCTTGATTGTGTATTCGTGTAACAATGGTGGTTCTAGTGCTTTATTCATTTATATGTAGTAATCCTTAATTTTTTAGCCTTAACAATAGATCATCATAGGGTCACATATTAGACTGTCTTCCAAAACGGTTGATATCTGTAGGTTTGGCTGATGTTAGACGAATGTGTATGGGGGCCTTTACTAGTTGCACTATCTAAAGGGTATGGGTACTTTTAATCTGAGTAACCAGTAGGGGTGGTGACCACTTAAAGTGCCTAGGGAAACATAAAGCCAAATATGACCCTGACTATCATTGCTACTCTTTTTCCTGTTTTAACCTGAAACAGCCTAAATTTCTTTTCGTGCAGTGAATAATTGCTACATTAAAACTGTAAACCTCAATATTATAGTCATCAGTGAAGTTGTCAAATAAATCTTCCTGCAAAAGATGTAAGATTATTGTCATTCATTCATTTCTCCTCCTTCTTGAATTTGGCTCAAAGCAAAGGTGGCTACTTTGAAAAACCTAGAATATAAGACATAATTTCAGTTATTTCACACTTTTTTGTTAAGTATATAATTCCACATGTGTTAATTCATAGTTTTGATGCCTTCAGTGTTCATAGTTTTGATGCCTTCAGTGTGAATGCACAATTTTCATAGTCATGAAAATACAGAAAAATCTTTAAATGAGAAGGTGTGTCCAAACTTTTGGTCTGTACTGTATATATTTATATATTTTATATATAATATTTTCTCCATTGTTGTATTTGTACTATACAGACTCGAAGTGACCAACTTCCAGCTATATTTACTAGAAAATTTATCGAGGGGCATTTGCAAAGGTCAACCACTTGCAGGAGTAGATTGTGATATCACAGTAGGGTTAGCATCACCTCTGGAACTGGTTTTGCTGTAAGATTCAGTGCTTGTAATCTATTTTGTCTCACACAGGTAATGTCAACCACATGTAAAGCTTCTCAAAGCTAAACTAATATGACCATCATAAGATCTTTGGCAGCTATCTGCTACAGGATATGAGTAGGACCGACAGTCGGCAGTCTTGGAAACCTGGTGGGGTCAGTTTGAGGAATCTGGAGAATGAAATTCTTATTTCTCATAGGGGAATTAAGATGTCGTAATCAAAATTGAAAACTTAGTAACAGGCGTTAGACTCCATTATTGTGTCGTGTTATTTCCATATTATACAGTATTTATCGAAATATGTGCAAACCATAGCAAAATCATAAGAATAATATATATTACAAGACTCCTAAATAGGATATCTAAATGGAATACAGAAAAACACAGAATAAAAAGCAAATACAATTTATACCACAAGTAACTCCTGGCAATACAGCTCCACATCTCTAGAAACAATATCATTTGAACGGAAAAAATAACACAAAAATGAGTGTCAGGCCATAAGCCACATAAAGGCGATAACCTACCAATGTAAGGGGGGAAAAAACATGATAACTGAATATATCCTATAGCAAGACATGGAGTAAAAAATGCACAAATTATCATAAGCAGTAAAGTTTATTGGAAATTGCAAAAATGGCAAGATACATGTATATATAGAGGTAAAGTCAGAGATGAAGACTCAGGTATGCAAAGCGGACGAAGTCCGCATACACAAAATAAGGAGGGGCAGCATAAACGGAAATAGTATAGTACATGCATTGGTTATACTAAGAAACAATTTAGACCAAACATAAAGAAAGAAAGAGTAAAATATTGCAAAGTAGACTATCAGTGTATAAGGTCAAGTAGCTTAGCCATTCCTCCCTGTCTTGGACCACGTATCCACAACCCCGACCCGCGTTTCACATGAGCTTCCTCAGGGGGTTTGATACACTGTGTGCCAGATGATATTATATAGTGTCTTCCACAGATGACACATATTTGCGGCATAACGCAACGCATGTGCAATCAAGTTAATGCTGTAGGTCAGGGGGAAATTCCTCGTGACATCATCGGCCTGTGTGCAGCGCCCCAAGGTCCTGGTCGTTGCAGTAATATCATTCTCCTCTAGGGGGGAGTGATGTTACATTTTGAGGCAATGAATCATTCTCCTCTAGGGGGGAGTGATGTTACATTTTGAGGCAATGAAGGAGAACTCTTTGTCAGGTAACACAATGCATGCAACATGTTTAAACTCCAGACCAGAAGGGGGAGCTCTAAGCCTGTTTAAGGTGAACTCCCCTATAAGAACATCCTGATCTGGAGGGAAAGGAAGCAGAGGAGTCCTGTGGCCTGAAGTGCTACAGCTCCTAGGAAACAGACGGATAGAAAGCAGAACATATTGCAGCAAGCGTGAAGGAAGTCAACGCAAAGGACAGGATATAAGAGGGAGATGAGCCAGGATCAGGCTGCCTCCTGCTGAGGCGCCAAAATCCGGTAGCCGTCATACCGAGGGAGTAAGGATCTCTACGCTTTACTTCAGAGACTGGCAGGACAGCTAATTGCAAGTTACCTGTCCACACCTACACCCAGGAGGCACGGTGGCACCCCTCAGAGGCCGGGGCATGCTAGAGTCCCTAGAAACAGCCTCAAGCCACCAGTCATATGGGTTTTGTCCTATCCATATGGGGGACAGAGAGAGAGACATAACATCTACAACAGTTGTGAGGACCTTATGAGAAGCTTAGCAGTAAGGGACTACAACACAGCAGCACAAAGGAAGGCTGATTTCCACCTGGATAAGGGGACTCTGGACTTGCCTCCAAACTGGCCGGACTCTGCCTGCCCTGTGATCTGGTGCTCCGGACTGTGGATGCTGAAGTCTTCAGTAAAAGGTAAAAGAGACTGCAACCTTGTGTCCTCGTTCTTCAATGCGCCTCACACCATCTACCAATTACACGCTAAGAAGCCCTGAGGACATACTTCACCTGTGGGAAGGTACACCATCTAGCTGCCATAACATCACCCCCAGCGGACCCCTTAAAGCAGTGTCGGTCACCCTGTCCGAATACCACAGGTGGCGTCATGAACACAAACTTTATCCCTTTAAAGACCTTTCCCCTTTCTCAATGGACCTCCCGAGGGCCACGGACCGGGTCAGCCACCGTGACATCACCTGTGAACCGAAGGGCCCGGTTCCGAGTACCCCACTGCCCACGGGGGCGCTCCATGTGCGCATCACTAAAAGATGCCGTTGGCAATGCTCAGATTAAGTGAGCAGTGGTGTGCATGCGCTCTAGCTTACGTCACATTGAAAGAGGACAAATCGTGCATATAGCATGATAGCTCCACATCCGCAGGAGTTTTTAGCACACCCAATATTAAATTCATGGGAATTGATATGGAGTTGGTTCCCACTTTTTTTCTGCCAAAACAGCTTCCATTCTACAGGAAAAGGTTTTCTTCAAGACTTTGAAGGTGTCTATAGGATTTTTTGCCCACTCATCCAGAATGCATTTGTGAGAAGAAACACTGATGAGATGAGAGTGCCGGGCTCACAATCACTGTCCTTATTCATCCTAAAGGTGATGAAAACATGCATTTGGGTGCTAAGATTAAGATTTCCTTTCACTGGAACTAAGGGGCAAAGGCTGATGCCTGAAAACAAACTAATTTCATTATCTTCCTCCACCAAACTTTACCGTTAGCACTATTAAGTCAACTGGTTCTACTGGCATTCACCAAACTCTTCCAACAGATGCCAGGTAGAGAAGTTTGAGCCATCACTACACAGAACACATCTCCTCCAGAGTTCAGTGGTGGTGGCTCAGCCGTGAAGCTCCCGGCGGGGCGGAGCAGTGTTTGTGCTGATGTTATATCAGAGGAAGTCATAACTGTGAAGTTATGAGCCAGTAGAGCGGTGGTGCCTTTTCTGCCCTCTGCTCCTAAGCACTCGGCCCACCACTCTGTCACATTACATGGTCTCCACTTCGTGGCTGAGTTGCTGCAGTTCCTTTCACTTTTCAATAATATCATTCACAAGTGACAAGGGAAGATTTAGGAAGGGAAAAAACATTCACAAACTTACTTGTTATAACAGTAGCTACCATTACAGAATGATACGCTAATGTAGCCTCCATACAAGTAAATTGCCCTAAAATCAACTTCTCATACTAGATAATCAGGTGATATTGCTAGGAACTACTTGCATGCTGTTTCTAATGCCTTCTGTAACTGTAGTTACATGGTGTAATATGTACATTAGTATTACATGCATTAGTTCAAATTAATATGTGTCCTTGTAATACATGGATCTGTTGTCCTCACCACAATGAGAGCTCTGTTCCTTACCAGTCTGGATCACAGAAGGAGGTCCAAAATGTGGAACTCTAGGTCAGTATGTGTGATAAACTCCACTACATTGATGACTTCTACCTTTCACATTTTATTAAACCAGTTGGCTTTCATTGGAACCTGAATTCAACATTTGGATTCCACCTCTGGTGCTGCTCGGTTTTTGGTAGGTTACGCTTCTCTCATTTTGCAAACTTCAGAACACATAAGATGGAGGTGTTGGCCTCCTTTTTTATTCACAACTAGCTGAAGAGCCCGGCGCTGCCTGGGCATAGTAAATATCTGTGGTTACTTAGTTATAGCACCTCACTTCTCTTATTTTCCCATCAAGCCTCTCATTTTCCCCATCACAGCTTTCATTTTCCATAAAGAAAACAGAAAAAAGGGACCACTCTGAAGTACTGCACACCACACTGGGTATAAGAATATACAAAAAGGCAAACTTTATTGATGCAACAATAAAAACATTTAAAACAGGTGAATGCACCGACAAATCCCCACAAAGATCCGTAAAAATAACGGTAGCCCAATAGCAGCCCGTACCATATAACAGAGCCCACCAGGGAAACAATGCGTAGGCCTTGTAACGGCGATACGCGTGGGGTTCCTCCCCGCCTGGATCCCTCTGCCTACGCATTGTTTCCCTGGTGGGCTCTGCTCCTATAGCTATACATAGCTGGACCCGTTATTTATTTGCACGCTTCAGGCTATTGATTTTTGGAGCCTCAGGTGTAGAGCGCATGGATCATTTGCCTCTTGCATTTGTACCCTGTTTTTTGATCGCTGGTCTATTGACCTCTTCCTTTGCCGATATACAGGTATTGATCAATTGCCATCTGTTTCCAAACCTTTTGGATAGGGTCTTTGTCCTAATTTGGACATTTATGAGCAGTTCATATATCTTCCAGTCAGGGAATCTTATACTTACTGTATGAGGCATAACTAGTTAGGATTACCTTCATGCACTTATTTTATGTATATCTATTATACTGATTTACTGTCTAGTTGTGCAATTTATGTAGGTTATGTGACGCTACACTTATGTCACTGTTATATGGTACGGGCTGCTATTGGGCTACCGTTATTTTTATGGATCTTTGTGGGGATTTGTCGGTGCATTCACCTGTTTTAAATGTTTTTATTGTTGCATCAATAAAGTTTGCCTTTTTGTATATTCTTATGCCCAGTGTGGTGTGCAGTACTTCAGAGTGGTCCCTTTTTTCTGTTTTCTTTATGGTTATATATATTACCACTCTTCTGCACCCCTTTTCATGTGATTTACGGTATTTGTAGTGCGCTGGTGCCCTATATGTTGATCTTTCATTTTCCCTCTCACATCTCTCATTTTCTCCCTCACACCTCTCATTTTCCCCCTCACTCCTCTTATTTTCCCCCTCACTCCTCTCATTCCCCCCTAACACTTGTCATTTCGACCTCACATCTGTCATTTTCCGATCACTCCACTATTTTCCCTCACTCCTCTCATTTTGCACTCACACCTTTTCATTTTCACCTCACACCTCTCATTTTCACTTCAGTATATAACATAGTAACATAGTAACATAGTTAGTAAGGCCGAAAAAAGACATTTGTCCATCCAGTTCAGCCTATATTCCATCATAATAAATCCCCAGATCTACGTCCTTCTACAGAACCTAATTGTATGATACAATATTGTTCTGCTCCAGGAAGACATCCAGGCCTCTCTTGAACCCCTCGACTGAGTTCGCCATCACCACCTCCTCAGGCAAGCAATTCCAGATTCTCACTGCCCTAACAGTAAAGAATCCTCTTCTATGTTGGTGGAAAAACCTTCTCTCCTCCAGACGCAAAGAATGCCCCCTTGTGCCCGTCACCTTCCTTGGTATAAACAGATCCTCAGCGAGATATTTGTATTGTCCCCTTATATACTTATACATGGTTATTAGATCGCCCCTCAGTCGTCTTTTTTCTAGACTAAATAATCCTAATTTCGCTAATCTATCTGGGTATTGTAGTTCTCCCATCCCCTTTATTAATTTTTTTGCCCTCCTTTGTACTCTCTCTAGTTCCATTATATCCTTCCTGAGCACCGGTGCCCAAAACTGGACACAGTACTCCATGTGCGGTCTAACTAGGGATTTGTATAGAGGCAGTATAATGCTCTCATCATGTGTATCTAGACCTCTTTTAATGCACTCCATGATCCTGTTTGCCTTGGCAGCTGCTGCCTGGCACTGGCTGCTCCAGGTAAGTTTATCATTAACTAGGATCCCCAAGTCCTTCTCCCTGTCAGATTTACCCAGTGGTTTCCCATTCAGTGTGTAATGGTGATATTGATTCCTTCTTCCCATGTGTATAACCTTACATTTATCATTGTTAAACCTCATCTGCCACCTTTCAGCCCAAGTTTCCAACTTATCCAGATCCATCTGTAGCAGAATACTATCTTCTCTTGTATTAACTGCTTTACATAGTTTTGTATCATCTGCAAATATCGATATTTTACTGTGTAAACCTTCTACCAGATCATTAATGAATATGTTGAAGAGAACAGGTCCCAATACTGACCCCTGCGGTACCCCACTGGTCACAGCGACCCAGTTAGAGACTATACCATTTATAACCACCCTCTGCTTTCTATCACTAAGCCAGTTACTAACCCATTTACACACAATTTCCCCCAGACCAAGCATTCTCATTTTGTGTACCAACCTCTTGTGCGGCACGGTATCAAACGCTTTGGAAAAATCGAGATATACCACGTCTAATGACTCACCGTGGTCCAGCCTATAGCTTACCTCTTCATAAAAACTGATTAGATTGGTTTGACAGGAGCGATTTCTCATAAACCCATGCTGATATGGAGTTAAACAGTTATTCTCATTGAGATAATCCAGAATAACATCCCTCAGAAACCCTTCAAATATTTTACCAACAATAGAGGTTAGACTTACTGGCCTATAATTTCCAGGTTCACTTTTAGAGCCCTTTTTGAATATTGGCACCACATTTGCTATGCGCCAATCCTGCGGAACAGACCCTGTCGCTATAGAGTCCCTAAAAATAAGAAATAATGGTTTATCTATTACATTACTTAGTTCTCTTAGTACTCGTGGGTGTATATACATGTATATATACATGTTTGTCATCTCCCCTATATATAGTATACACCTGTATGTCATCTCCTGTATATAGTATATACCTGTATGTCATCTCCCCTGTATATAGTATATACCTGTATGTCATCTCCTCCCATATATAGTATATACCTGTATGTCATCTCCTCCTGTATATAGTATATACCTGTATGTCATCTCCTCCTGTATATAGTATATACCTGTAAGTCATCTCCTCCTGTATATAGTATATACCTGTAGGTCATCTGCTCCTGTATATAGTATGTACTTGTATGTCATCTCCTCCTGTATATAGTATGTACCTGTATGTCATCTCCTCCTCTATATAGTATATACCTGTGTCATCTCTCCTGTATATAGTATATACCTGTGTGTTATCTCCCCTGTACATAGTAAATATCTGTATGTCATCTCCTCCTGTATTAGACCTCACACGTTATTTGGTCAGTATTTTTACCTCAGTATTTGTAAGCTAAATTGGCAGCCTGATAAATCCCCAGCCAACAGGAAGCCCTCCCCTTGGCAGTATATATTAGCTCACACATACACATAATAGACAGGTCATGTGACTGACAGCTGGCGTATTTCCTATATGGTATATTTGTTGCTCTTGTAGTTTGTCTGCTTATTAATCAGATTTTTATTTTTGAAGGATAATACCAGACTTGTGTGTGCTCTAGGGCGAGTTTTGTGTGTCAAGTTGTGTGTGTTGAGTTGCGTGTGGCGACATGCATGTAGCGACTTTTGTGAGATGAGTTTTGTGTGGCGACATGCGTGTAGCAACTTTTTGTGTGTCGAGTTGCATGTGACAGGTTAGTGTAGTAAGTTGTGTGCAGCAAGTTTTGCGAATGGCAAGTTTTGCGCGTGGCGAGTTTTATGTGTGGTGCCTTTTGAGTATGTGCAAGTTTTGTGTGAGGCAACTTTTGCATGTGTTGCAACTTTTGTGCATGTGGCAATTTTTCCGCGGGTGCAAGTTTTGCGTGTGGCGAGTTTTCCCATGAGGTGAGTTTTGCACGTGTGGCGAGTTTTGCGTGAGCCTAGTTTTGCATGTGGCGAGTTTTGAGCGGCGACTTGTGTTTCGACTTTTATGTGGCGAGGTTGGTGTATATGTGGTGAAATGTGTGCTGAGGGTGGTATATGTGTTCAAGCACGTGATAGTGTGTGGCGCATTTTGTGTGCGTGTTCATATCCCCGTGTGTGGTGAGTATCCCATGTCGGGGCCCCACCTTAGCAACTGTACGGTATATACTCTTTGGCGCCATCACTCTCATTCTTTAAGTCCCCCTTGTTCACATCTGGCAGCTGTCAATTTGCCTCCAACACTTTTCCTTTCACTTTTTCCCCATTATGTAGATAGGGGCAAAATTGTTTGGTGAATTGGAAAGCGCAGGGGTAAAATTTCATCTCACAACATAGCCTATGACGCTCTCGGGGTCCAGACGTGTGACTGTGCAAAATTTTGTGTCTGTAGCTGCGATGCCTCCAATACTTTTCCTTTCACTTTTTCCCCATTATGTAGATAGGGGCAAAATTGTTTGGTGAATTGGAAAGCGCGGGGTTAAAATTTCACCTCACAACATAGCCTATGACGCTCTCGGGGTCCAGACGTGTGACTGTGCAAAATTTTGTGGCTGTAGCTGCGATGCCTCCAATACTTTTCCTTTCACTTTTTCCCCATTATGTAGATAGGGGCAAAATTGTTTGGTGAATTGGAAAGCGCGGGGTTAAAATTTCGCCTCACAATATAGCCTATGACACTCTCAGGGTCCAGACGTGTGACTGTGCAAAATTTTGTGGCTGTAGATGCGACGGTTCAGATGCCAATCCCGGACATACACACATACACACACATACACACACACATTCAGCTTTATATATTAGACTAGCTGAAGAGCCCGGCATTGCCTGGGCATAGTAAATATCTGTGGTTAGTTATAGCACCACACTGCTCTTATTTTCCCATCACGCCTCTCATTTTCCCAATCACATCTTTCATTTTGCCCCTCACATCTCTCATTTTCTCCCTCACTCCTTATTTTCCCCCTCACTCCTTATTTTCCCCCTCCCTCCTTATTTCCCCCCTCACTCCTTATTTTCCCCCTCACTCCTTATTTTCCCCCTCACTCCTTATTTTCCCCCTCACTCCTTATTTTCCCTCTCACTCCTTATTTTCCCCCTCACTCCTCTCATTCCCCCCTAACACTTGTCATTTCAACCTCACATCTGTCATTTTCTGATCACTCCACTATTTTCCCTCACTCCTCTCATTTTGCACTCACACCTTTTCATTTTCACCTCACACCTCTCATTTTCACCTCAGTATATACATGTTTATCATCTCCCTTATATATAGTATACACCTGTATGTCATCTCCTGTATATAGTATATACCTGTATGTCATCTCCCCTGTATATAGTATATACCTGCTGTCTGTCATCTCCCCTGTATATAGCATATACCTGTATGTCATCTCCTCTTATATATAGTATATACCTGTATGTCATCTCCTTCTATATATAGTATATACCTGTATGTCATCTCCTCCTCTATATAGTATATACCTGTGTGTCATCTCCCCTGTATATAGTATATATCTGTGTCATCTCCTCCTGTATATAGTATATACCTGTATGTCATCTTCTATATATAGCATATACCTGTATGTCATCTCCTCCTGTATATATTATATACCTGTAGGTCATCTGCTCCTGTATATAGTATATACCTGTATGTCATCTCCTCCTGTATATATATGTACCTGTATGTCATCTCCTCCTCTATATAGTATATACCTGTGTGTCATCTCTCCTGTATATAGTATATATCTGTGTGTTATCTCTCCTGTATATAGTATATACCTGTGTGTCATCTCCTCCTGTATTAGACCTCATTCACACGTTATTTGCTCAGTATTTTTACCTCAGTCTTTGTAAGCTAAATTGGCAGCCTGATAAATCCCCAGCCAACAGGAAGCCCTCCCCCTGGCAGTAAATATTAGCTCACACATACACATAATAGACAGGTCATGTGACTGACAGCTGCTGTATTTCCTATATGGTACAGTTGTTGCTCTTGTAGTTTGTCTGCTTATTAATCAGATTTTTACTTTTAAAGGATAATACCAGACTTGTGTGTGTTTTAGGGCGAGTTACGTTTGTCAAGTTGTGTGTGTTGAGTTGCGTGTGGCGACATGCATGTAGCGACTTTTGTGGGATGAGTTTTGTGTGGCAACATGCGTGTAGCAACTTTTTGTGTGTCGAGTTGCATGTGACAGGTTAGAGTAGCAAGTTGTGTGCAGCAAGTTTTGCGCATGGCGAGTTTTGCGCGTGGCGAGTTTTATGTGTGGTACCTTTTGAGTATGTGCGAGTTTTGTGTGAGGCAACTTTTGCATGTGTTGCAACTTTTGTGCATGTGGCAATTTTTCCGCGTGTGCAAGTTTTGCGTGTGGTGAGTTTTCCATGAGGTGAGTTTTGCACTTGTGGCGAGCTTTGCGTGAGCCTAGTTTTTGCATGTGGCGAGTTTTGCGCGTGGCGAGTTTTGAGCAGCGACTTTTGTGTTTTGACTTTTATGTGGCGAGGTTGGTGTATGTGTGGTGAAATGTGTGCTGAGGGTGGTATATGTGTTCAAGCACGTGGTAGTTTGTGGCGCATTTTGTGTATGTGTTCATATCCCCGTGTGTGGTGAGTATCCCATGTCGGGGCCCCACCTTAGCAACTGTACGGTAAATACTCTTTGGCGCCATCGCTCACTTTTTAAGTCCCCCTTGTTCACATCTGGCAGCTGTCAATTTGCCTCCAACACTTTTCCTTTCACTTTTCCCCATTATGTAGATAGGGGCAAACTTGTTTGGTGAATTGGAAAGCGCGGGGTTAAAATTTTACCTCACAACATAGCATATGACGCTCTTGGGATCCAGACGTGTGACTGTGCAAAATTTTGTGGCTGTAGCTGCGACGCCTCCAACACTTTTCCTTTCACTTTTTCCCCATTATGTAGATAGGGGCAAAATTGTTTGGTGAATTGAAACGCGTGGGCTTAAAATTTCACCTCACAACATAGCCTATGACGCTCTCGGGGTCCAGACGTGTGTCTCTGCAAAATTTTGCGGCTGTAGCTGCGACGGTGCAGATGCCAATCCCGGACATACATACATACATACATACACACACACACACACACACACATTCAGCTTTATATATTAGATGTACTTTTCAGATAATTTTTCAGTTCCTTCATTCACAGTCTCCTCTTTTGAGGACTACATTGTTTGATTCTTTCACCCCTTCCCCCTGCAAGTAATTGCCCGTGTACTGCCATCCAGATCAACCTCACCAGATCCTGGCTTCCTGACTTTTCATCTAGTGACATCGCACTGTTATCATAGGGGACTTTACCATTTCCATTGGTAATCTCCATCTTTGCTTATCTTCCATTTGAAACTTCATATCTCGGAAATGTGTGACTGTGTTATAGATTCTATTGGGGGCCTTAACCGAGAAGGACCAGATGCCGTGAAGGATGCCAGAGACCATTAAAAATACATCTTGAGACAATAAGTCTACAGTCCTAAGTGTTTTATTGTATATGAACTAACCCCTTTCGTATAGGTCCTGGATGGCCGTGGACGGCCATTGTTAAAGAGGGAGGAGTATAGGGGCGGAGAAGATGACCTGGCACCTCCCTGGAGACCCAATTTAAATGTATGGAAATGTACTGTATTGAATGTGTTATCCTGCTGAAGGCTGCAGTTCCTGTTAGTCAGGTATGACAGGGTTAACTGTAGGGCTGGCCCATAGTTAGGAAGAAATAATAGGGACCTGTGTGATAGTTCCTGCTTAGTAGTGAGTTGTTATAGAGCAGGAGAGGAAGAAAAGACACCCTCAGAAGAAGGTTATCATTATTTGGTTTGTGTGTGTGTGTGTGTACGTGCGTGCGTGCATGCGTGCGTGCGTGCGTGCGTGCGTGCGTGCGTGTGTGTGTGTGTGTGTGTGTGTGTGAGAGAGAAGAGACAAAAAAAGGGAGCAAGTTTCAGCAAGAGATTTTCAGTGGCGGAACTTAACCATGGGAACAGCTAAAGAAAGCAGTGGTGTTTTGTAGACCTGGAGATCAGCCATGAAGCCAGGCTGGGGCACATCAGTAAGGTAGTAGCTAGTGAGAGCTCCCTTACACTGTTTCGGAAGAGTGCAGCTAGGTTGCAGTGGTTACTGCAAAACACATTGACCCGTTTGGCCCTGTACCAGAGACATGGATTCACCCAATTTATCCTGTTGTTCATCTGCAATGTTCACCAAAAGTATTGTGCCACCGTCTAGAACCACCACGAATGTGCCTCTGTATTGTGCAGAAGAAAACAGCAAGCTTATTTCCTGCTACCCTCTGTACATAAGTTTTAAAGTCAGTAAAAAGGACTCTATTTTTTACAAACTGGTCTGGTTTGCTCATCATGGTTTTAAAGGGGTTCAAATCGTGACAGAGCTGAACCTGAAGGTCGCAGCAACCCGGCCACACACACAGTCTGGGCCCCATTTACCTGTAGCGTGCTGGGGCTTGGAAGAAGAGTACCTGCCCCACATCTACCACCCCGCTCCACGTTAGATAACAATTTACCAATTCTACAGCTAAAGAGGGAAATGCTCTGGATCTGTTTTTCTTCCAGCTCGTTTAAGTTTCTGACTTTACTTATTTTCTTCTCCTGCTCTCTGATAACAGCAACTTAGGAAGAATTTACAGTTATCATTGTCCTCAGTCTCCTTCTGTCCTCATTTCGCTCCAAAATGTAATAATAAGACGCTGGAAAATGCCCTATGTGAAGCAGCATTTACTAAAAAGACAACAGCAACTCTGAAACAAGCTGTAAACACTTTTTCGTCAGCGGTTCTCTAGGTCTATAAAATGTCCATGGAGAAAATCACATTTGGCAGCAGACATAATCAACTATAAATTTATGCTTAAAAAATACAGTGCAAGTCTGCTCTTCATGTCGCCAAACAAGCTTACATCACCACCCTGCCACCTCACTATTCAATAATCCATAACAAGTCTTTGACATTTTTCACTTCCTCCTCAGTCTTTAAATACAGGTCCTATCACCAACCTCGGCAATAAAAATCTAGCCACTTATTTTGCCGAAAAAATTAACCATATCTGGCAGGCAATTATCTCATGAACCACTAATAGCACGGATCCACTTTGGTCCCATATTTGACATAGATGAGTTTCTCTCTTTAAACCTGTGACAGGAGAAGTTCGAATTCTCGTCTCTTCTTCTTGCCCTTATAAATATTCTCTCTCACCTCCTCCCATTTACTCTCACCTCCTTCCGTCCATCTCCTTAACCATCACTTCCCACCTAACTCAAATATTTCACCTATTTTTTTATGGTGTTTTTCACTTCACACATGCCGTCATAATGTTATTACTAAAGAAAAACCTCCCTTGACCAATCCAAGCTTCTTGAGGTCTAGTGTGAAGATAACACAATCTTTGATGGTTTGAGGAGCCATGTCATCTGCTGGTGTAGGTCCACTGTGCTTTATCAAGACCAAAGTCAGCTCAGCCGTCAACCAGGAAATTTTAGAGCACTTCATGCTTCCCTCTGCCAACAAGCTTTTTGGACATGGAAATTTCATTCTCCAGCAGGACTTGGCACCTGTACACACTGCCAAAAGTACCAATACCTGGTGTAAAAACAACAGTATCACTGTGCTTGATTGGCAGCAAACTCGCCTGACCTTAACCCCATAGAGAATCTATGGGGTATTGTCAAGAGGAAGATGAGAGACACCAGACCCAAGAATGCAGACGAGCTGAAGCAACCTGGGCTTCCATAACACCTCAGCAGCGCTGTTATGCTGTGCTATCAGGCAACACAGTGTGCAGTAATCAGCGCACATACAGTGATATGGCAATAACCCAAAAACAATAGAACGAGCTCTGAGACGTGGAATCTCTGCAGACTGCAATACCTGAACCTATCCTCACACAACTAAAAGCAGCAGTGGATTGCGCCTAACACTACCTATGCAACTCGGCACTGCCTGAGGAGCTGACTAGCCTGAAGATAGAAATACAAGCCTGACTTGCCTCAGAGAAATACCCCAAAGGAATAGGCAGCCCCCCACATATAATGACTGTTAGCAAGATGAAAAGACAATACGTAGGAATGAAATAGATTCAGCAAAGTGAGGCCCGATATTCTAGACAGAGCGAGGATAGCAAAGAGAACTATGCAGTGTACAAAAAACCCTAAAGCAGAACCACGCAAAGGGGGGCAAAAAGACCCACCGTGCCGAACTAACGGCACGGCGGTGCACCCTTTGCGTCTCAGAGCTTCCAGCAAAAGAGAATAGCACAGCTGGACAGAAAAAACGGAAACAAAAACAAAGTAACACTTATCTAGCAGAGCAGCAGGCCACAGGAAAGATGCAGTAGCTCAGATCCAACACTGGAACATTGACAAGGAGCAAGGAAGACAGACTCAGGTGGAGTTAAATAGCAAGGCAGCCAACGAGCTCACCAAAACACCTGAGGGAGGAAGCCCAGAGGCTGCAATACCACTTGTGACCACAGGAGTGAATTCAGCCACAGAATTCACAACAGTACCCCCCCCTTGAGGAGGGGTCACTGAACCCTCACCAGAACCCCCAGGCCGACCAGGATGAGCCACATGAAAGGCACGAACAAGATCTGGGGCATGGACATCAGAGGCAAAAACCCAGGAATTATCCTCCTGAGCATAACCCTTCCATTTGACCAGATACTGGAGTTTCTGTCTAGAGACACGAGAATCCAAAATTTTCTCCACAATATACTCCAATTCCCCCTCCACCAAAACAGGGGCAGGAGGCTCCACAGATGGAACCATAGGTGCCACGTATCTTCTCAACAACGACCTATGGAATACATTATGTATGGAAAAGGAGTCTGGGAGGGTCAGACGAAAAGACACCGGATTGAGAATCTCAGAAATCCTATACGGACCAATAAAACGAGGTTTAAATTTAGGAGAGGAAACCTTCATAGGAATATGACGAGAAGATAACCAAACCAGATCCCCAACACGAAGTCGGGGACCCACACGGCGTCTACGATTAGCGAAAAGCTGAGCCTTCTCCTGGGACAAGGTCAAATTGTCCACTACCTGAGTCCAGATCTGCTGCAACCTGTCCACCACAGAATCCACACCAGGACAGTCCGAAGACTCAACCTGTCCTGAAGAGAAACGAGGATGGAACCCAGAATTGCAGAAAAATGGAGAGACCAAGGTAGCCGAGCTGGCCCGATTATTAAGGGCGAACTCAGCCAACGGCAAAAATGACACCCAATCATCCTGGTCAGCAGAAACAAAACATCTCAGATATGTTTCCAAGGTCTGATTGGTTCGTTCGGTCTGGCCATTAGTCTGAGGATGGAAGGCCGAGGAAAAAGATAGGTCAATGCCCATCCTACCACAAAAGGCTCGCCAGAACCTCGAGACAAACTGGGAACCTCTGTCAGAAACAATATTCGCAGGAATGCCATGCAAACGAACCACATGCTGGAAGAACAAAGGCACCAAATCAGAGGAGGAAGGCAATTTAACCAAGGGCACCAGATGGACCATTTTAGAAAAGCGATCACAGACCACCCAAATGACCGACATCTTTTGAGAAACGGGAAGGTCAGAAATGAAATCCATCGAAATATGTGTCCAAGGCCTCTTCGGGACCGGCAAGGGCAAAAGCAACCCACTGGCACGTGAACAGCAGGGCTTAGCCCTAGCACAAATCCCACAGGACTGCACAAAAGCACGCACATCCCGTGACAGAGATGGCCACCAGAAGGATCTAGCCACTAACTCTCTGGTACCAAAGATTCCTGGATGACCAGCCAGCACCGAACAATGAAGTTCAGAGATAACTTTACTAGTCCACCTATCAGGGACAAACAGTTTCTCGGCCGGACAACGATCAGGTTTATTAGCCTGAAATTTCTGCAACACTCTCCGCAAATCAGGAGAGATGGCAGACACAATGACTCCTTCCTTGAGGATACTCGCCGGCTCAGATAACCCCGGAGAGTCGGGCACAAAACTCCTAGACAGAGCATCCGCCTTCACATTTTTAGAGCCCGGAAGGTACGAAATCACAAAATCAAAACGAGCAAAAAATAACGACCAACGAGCCTGTCTAGGATTCAAGCGCTTGGCAGACTCGAGATAAGTAAGATTCTTATGATCAGTCAATACCACCACGCGATGCTTAGCTCCCTCAAGCCAATGACGCCACTCCTCGAATGCCCACTTCATGGCCAGCAACTCTCGGTTGCCCACATCATAATTACGCTCAGCAGCAGAAAATTTCCTGGAAAAGAAAGCACATGGTTTCAACACTGAGCAACCAGAACCTCTCTGTGACAAAACCGCCCCTGCTCCAATCTCAGAAGCATCAACCTCGACCTGGAACGGAAGAGAAACATCTGGTTGACACAACACAGGGGCACAGCAAAAACGACGCTTCAACTCCTGAAAAGCTTCCACGGCAGCAGAAGACCAATTAACCAAATCAGCACCCTTCTTGGTCAAATCGGTCAATGGTCTGGCAATGCTAGAAAAATTACAGATGAAGCGACGATAAAAATTAGCAAAGCCCAGAAATTTCTGCAGACTTTTCAGAGATGTCGGCTGAGTCCAATCCTGGATGGCCTGGACCTTAACCGGATCCATCTCGATAGTAGAAGGGGAAAAGATGAACCCCAAAAATGAAACTTTCTGCACACCGAAGAGACACTTTGATCCCTTCACGAACAAGGAATTAGCACGCAGGACCTGGAAAACCATTCTGACCTGCTTCACATGAGACTCCCAATCATCTGAGAAGATCAAAATGTCATCCAAGTAAACAATCAGGAATTTATCCAGATACTCACGGAAAATGTCATGCATAAAAGACTGAAAAACAGATGGAGCATTGGCAAGTCCGAACGGCATCACCAGATACTCAAAATGACCCTCGGGCGTATTAAATGCCGTTTTCCATTCATCTCCCTGCCTGATTCTCACCAGATTATACGCACCACGAAGATCAATCTTAGTAAACCAACTAGCCCCCTTAATCCGAGCAAACAAGTCAGATATCAATGGCAAGGGATACTGAAACTTAACAGTGATCTTATTAAGAAGGCGATAATCAATACACGGTCTTAGCGAACCATCCTTTTTGGCTACAAAAAAGAACCCTGCTCCCAATGGTGATGACGATGGGCAAATATGTCCCTTCTCCAGGGATTCTTTCACATAACTGCGCATAGCGGTGTGTTCAGGCACGGACAAATTAAATAAACGACCCTTAGGGAATTTACTACCAGGAATCAAATTGATAGCACAATCACAATTCCTATGCGGAGGTAGGGCATCAGACTTGGGCTCTTCAAATACATCCTGAAAGTCAGACAAGAACTCTGGGATGTCAGAAGGAATGGATGACGAAATAGACAAAAATGGAACATCACCATGTACTCCCTGACAACCCCAGCTGGTTACCGACATAGAGTTCCAATCTAATACTGGATTATGGGTTTGTAGCCATGGCAACCCCAACACGACCACATCATGCAGATTATGCAGTACCAGAAAGCGAATAACTTCCTGATGTGCAGGAGCCATGCACATGGTCAGCTGGGCCCAGTACTGAGGCTTATTCATGGCCAAAGGTGTAGCATCAATTCCTCTCAACGGAATAGGACACCGCAAAGGCTCCAAGAAAAATCCACAACGTTTAGCATAATCCAAATCCATCAGATTCAGGGCAGCGCCTGAATCCACAAACGCCATGACAGAATACGATGACAAAGAGCATATCAAGGTAATGGACAGAAGGAATTTGGACTGTACAGTACCAATGACGGCAGAGCTATCGAACCGCCTAGTGCGCTTAGGACAATTAGAAATAGCATGAGTGGAATCACCACAGTAGAAACACAGCCTGTTCAGACGTCTGTGTTCTTGCCGTTCAACTTTAGTCATAGTCCTGTCGCACTGCATAGGCTCAGGTTTACTCTCAGACAATACCGCCAGATGGTGCACAGATTTACGCTCGCGCAAGCGACGACCGATCTGAATGGCCAAGGACATAGACTCATTCAAACCAGCAGGCATAGGAAATCCCACCATGACATCCTTAAGAGCTTCAGAGAGACCCTTTCTGAACCAAGCCGCCAGTGCAGATTCATTCCACAGAGTGAGTACTGACCACTTCCTAAATTTCTGACAATATACTTCTACATCATCCTGACCCTGGCATAAAGCCAGCAAATTTTTCTCAGCCTGATCCACTGAATTAGGCTCATCGTAAAGCAATCCAAGCGCCTGGAAAAACGCATCAACATTACTCAATGCAGGGTCTCCTGGCGCAAGAGAAAACGCCCAGTCCTGTGGGTCGCCGCGCAAAAAAGAAATAATAATCAAAACCTGTTGAATAGGATTACCAGAAGAATGAGGTTTCAAGGCCAGAAATAGCTTACAATTATTTTTGAAGCTCAGGAACTTAGTTCTGTCACCAAAAAACAAATCAGGAATAGGAATTCTTGGTTCTAGCATAGATTTCTGATCAATTGTATCTTGAATCTTTTGTACATTTATAACGAGATTATCCATTGAGGAGCACAGAGCCTGAATATCCATGTCCACAGCTGTGTCCTGAAGCACTCTAATGTCTAGGGGAAAAAAAAAACAAAAACTGAAGACAGAGCTGAGGAAAAAAAAAAATGATGTCAGGACTTCTTTTTTCCCTCTATTGAGAATCATTGGTTGGGCTCCTTGTACTGTTATGCTGTGCTATCAGGCAACACAGTGTGCAGTAATCAGCGCACATACAGTGATATGGCAATAACCCAAAAACAATAGAACGAGCTCTGAGACGTGGAATCTCTGCAGACTGCAATACCTGAACCTATCCTCACACAACTAAAAGCAGCAGTGGATTGCGCCTAACACTACCTATGCAACTCGGCACTGCCTGAGGAGCTGACTAGCCTGAAGATAGAAATACAAGCCTGACTTGCCTCAGAGAAATACCCCAAAGGAATAGGCAGCCCCCCACATATAATGACTGTTAGCAAGATGAAAAGACAAAACGTAGGAATGAAATAGATTCAGCAAAGTGAGGCCCGATATTCTAGACAGAGCGAGGATAGCAAAGAGAACTATGCAGTCTACAAAAAACCCTAAAGCAGAACCACGCAAAGGGGGGCAAAAAGACCCACCGTGCCGAACTAACGGCACGGCGGTGCACCCTTTGCGTCTCAGAGCTTCCAGCAAAAGAGAATAGCACAGCTGGACAGAAAAAACGGAAACAAAAACAAAGTAACACTTATCTAGCAGAGCAGCAGGCCACAGGAAAGATGCAGTAGCTCAGATCCAACACTGGAACATTGACAAGGAGCAAGGAAGACAGACTCAGGTGGAGTTAAATAGCAAGGCAGCCAACGAGCTCACCAAAACACCTGAGGGAGGAAGCCCAGAGGCTGCAATACCACTTGTGACCACAGGAGTGAATTCAGCCACAGAATTCACAACACAGCGCCACAGGCTGATCGCCTCCATGCCACGCCGCATTGATGCAGTAATTGATGCAAAAGGAGCCCCGACCAAGTACTGAGTGCATTTACATTTCAGTAGGCCAACATTTCAGATTTTAAAATCATTTTTCATGCTGGTGTTATAAAGTATTCTAATTTACTGAGATAATGACTTTTGGGTTTTCATTGGCTGTAAGCCATAATCATCAACATTAATAGAAATAACACTTGAAATAGATCACTCTGTAATGACTCTATATAATATGTTTCGCTTTTTGTATTGAAGAACTGAAACAAATTAATGTTTTGTTGATATTCTAATTTTGAGAGAAGCACCTGTAGGTCGTTCTGTGCGCATTGGCTGCCATTATTCTCGTCTGTCCAGGTTCTGTTTACCCTAGACGATGCGTTGCCAAGAATGATGATATTTTGTGCAAATCAAAAGATCATTTCACCCGACAAACAATCATTTTGATTGATCATCGGGTGATCTGCAGCCTGTTTAGACTGCACAATTATCGTGAATGAGCCCTCCTAGGAAGACCCGTTGACAGTAATCATGCAGTGTAAATGCACATTTAGTCTAATACCTACATAGTCTATTTGGGCCAGTAAAAGCCCTTCACCAAAGTCTGAGACAAAAATACTGATGTCCTTTCCTTGTTTTTGTTATTAACTACCTTTCATTAGAAGAAGTACAATGCCATCTCCCCAGTAACCATACCAGTTTTATGACCTCCCGCTAGTCTAATGACAGTGACAAATTATTTACTGGTCACTAAGACGATGAATAAAGCGGTAATTATTAGAGAATGAATATGAGACTCTATTGTTCTGGAGCCGGATAATGTTCGATGAACCGTAATGATAATAAGCTGCTGAATTTACATACAACATATACCTGACATCTTCATAATTTCACTTGTTAGACTTGTCATCTGTTCCCTATGGGCATGGCAACAATATTTGGAGGAAAACCAACTTTAATAATGAAAGTGAGTACGCGACATTACACGGTAGCAGACAATGTGAGATGGGAGCATTGTTGCAGATTTCAACTTTCAGCAGAATCATTCACCCCTCAAACATTATGGAGGAATGAACTGTTTTACTTGGGATATACATCAACCAATATCTGCATCATCGCAACATAGAAGATTACAGGAAAGAACTTTCTACACACAAACCAGAGAGGTCACAGAGTACCATGTTATCAATCCCTAACAACTAGCACAGTGCCATCTGCTATCTGCTCAACACAGTCCCTCCACTGAATAAGCCTGCATCTGTTGTCTACTTATACAAGAGTAAATTAGAAGCAAATCACATGACCCTAAGCACAGGAAGGACAAGATGCCATTGTGCCCATAACAAAGTTTCCAGATTGGTGCCCACCTCCCGGCTCTATAGTTCAGCATTATGCCCCAAATATAGAGGTGATCAATTGACCTCAGTACTTACAACATTACCAGCACAGTGTCCAACAGTTCATATAAAGAACAAAAGCTGAGAGACATCTGACTATAAAAGGGAACCCAATAGGGAGGTGCCTAAGCAACATTGATTCATTAGGTGTTTAGTTTGGAACTAGTGAGTTGATAAGTCCCCAGTCCTTGTGTGGCCAAGTCCTGTACCCAAACCCCAGGTCCTTGTGTGTCTAGGTCCTGTACCCAAACCCCTGGTCTTTATGTGGCCAGCTCCTGTACCTAAACCGCTGGTCCTTGTGTGGCCGGGTCCTGTACCCAAACCCCTGGTCCTTGTGTGGCCAGGTTCTATACCCAAACCGCCGGTCCTTGTGTGACCAGAGCCTGAACCTGCTAACCTGGTCCGTGTGTGGCCAGGGTTTGAACCTGCTCCCCTGATCCTTGTGTTCCCAGTATCATAATCCCAAAACCGCATCCCACAGTACCTGAAACTGCTTCCGGCGGCATCCGAACACTGAAGCCATGACAGCAGAACCTGAACTCGTTTCCGAGACCTGTTTGTCTGAACTCATATCTATCCTAGCACTCCAAGTTGTCAGAACTGTTATACCAGTCTCCGAATCCAGCCCTGCCTGTGACTCCATGTCAGCATACATCCAGCCCGAGCAGCAGTCTGAAAGGAGCCCGAGTCCAGCCTGTGTCTAAGGACCTGACTCCTGGAAGGTCAGCAGCTGCAGTTCCGAAAACTATCTAGGAGTGGACCTTGTGTGGCTACCTGCAGCTTAATTCTAACTCCTCCGTCAGGAGCTAGAGGTAGCAGCATAGCTAAACCCCTCCTAGGTAAGCCCGGCCCCATGACACGGTTGGTCCACGAACCACATGCACCACCTGTGTGCGTTACAACTTCTAATCTGTTGGATGGTTTTGTCTTATAAACATTCTGCCAGCACTATAGGAGCTTGAGCTTCCTTTCTTTCACTCCCTGAGGATTTTGAGGGCATGAAGTAATGGTATAAAATATTGTAAATCACATTCCCTAGGTGGCACTAGTGAGACCATTTTCCACTTTCTGGAGTAAAGCTAATTTGCATATGTTTTCCAGGGAACAGTGCTTGTAAGGCTCCAAACGCCAGCTAAATCTTATTATGAAGTACCAGACCCTTCTTAAAGCTGTAACATGAGCAATAGACATCTGTGTGCACTAAATCAATTACAGTGAATAGTCTGTGATCACCCATTACCAGCAGAAGCCCATACACAAGCCTTTGATACTAGGACTTATTGGCAATATTACCTTCTTTCGGCCTTCTGCTAAACATATGTAGGCACCAGGTAATTTATAGTCATTTCCAATCTATACACCCATGGGTCTTTTAAATAGGATTTTTTTTTTAACAATAGCGCTTTTTTGACAGTAAATATTTGCTTAACGGTCACAGACTATATCTCTATCCCCATAATTCACGATGATCAGAGATGCATGTTAAGTCTTATGGCATTTTACAGATCACGTAAAAGTGTTGACTTGTTTTCTGAAGAGTTGCTTAATTCAGAAGAGCCAATGCTGGGAACTTTGAAGGAGTTGTCCACTTTGGAATAGTTATTTTCATTTATACCCTATTAGGGAATTTTAATTAAAAAAAATATGAATTCCACTGTTCTAGATCAGCTTTTAATAGACAGAGTACAGAGCTCTGTAATATCACCATTTTCTCTTCTGCAGATCTAGCAGTTCTCTGAATGCTGAGCTCACTATAACCCCGCCCACACCACTGATTGGCCACTTTCTGTGCACTGTGCATTGACAGAAAGCTTCCAATAAGGGTGGGGGGCGGAGTTATACAGAGCAGGGGGACTACATGCCATGAGACACCTAGTCCTGCAGTGATAAACTCCTGCTGATAAACCACTGATTTTATTGAAACGGCAACAAGCAGCCAAGTAAAACCAAGGAAGTTATCATAAGTTGTTATACATGCAGCATATGAGAGCATCTTCACAATGATGCCATTAAACAGACAAAATACAAGATATAAACAATATGAGCATATATCCTCCTGTAAGTAAATAATTTTAGTAAATATAAATAACATACAGTATGTAGTAAGCACAGTTTTCCATCAAAAAAGCATAAAAGTCATCTCACCGCGACAAAGTGTACCCCAGATCGGATGGTCCTAGCTTCCAATATTAAAAGCTCACCTAGTGTCAGATGACCTCAATGTAGATGGGGCAGAGCAGGACCGGGGCCTGTCTGGTGAAGCACTTACCCAACTACATGCCAACTACAATATTCACATCCTTATTCTGAGTCCTCCTATGAGAACTTCACTTCACACAATCATGGGGCCTCATGGCGATATGTGGATTTGTGCCCTGCATGTATGGATGGGGATGATGAGCGTGGACATCGGCTGTTGTATATGCAACATGCCGGCACGTACGCACGCTGGACACCAGAAGTAGAGCTGCAGGGGATCGTGTGAGAGGTAAGTCTGAAAACTGTTTTTTTTTTTTAATAAAATGAATTAAATGGGTGTGGGGAGGGGAGAGCAAAGGAGAATGAATTGAGACTGGGGGTGGGGGACACTAAAAGATGATGAATTGAGACTTGGGGATGGAGTACACCAAATGAGGATAAATTGAGATGGGGATTGGGTACAGCAAACAATGATGTATTGAGACTGGGGGTGAGTACAGCAGATGATGAATTGAGACGGTGGGGTGGTGTACAGCATAGGCAATCTCGGTACCATTGATTGTAGCTGGTAGTGATTGCCCTGGTCACTCACTCCGTTTCTCGCAGTCGCTGGCAGGTCTCGCCTGTCGCAGTCTCCTCACTGATCTTCTCAGCTTGACCATAGGCGGAAGTTTCCTATGCTCGGGACAGAGAGCACTAGCCCTCGGCTCTTGACAGGTGACATTGGGCCTCAGAGGCTTGACCAGCGCAGTGCTCAGATCCTGGCTCTGACAAACATAAGCAGTGCTTGGGTGTTTTCTGTGGGGAATCCGGACCTTGCCAGGCGGTGACCGGTACCTGGGATTTGAAGACTTCCCGCTGAGACCTGTCATGCTGGTCTCAGTGGTGTCTCTGGAGTACGTCTGCTCCACTCTCCTCCCTTTCGCCAAATCTCCTTGTGGCCTGGTGCACAGGGCTTTTATGTCACGAAAGTTCCTCCTGTGGGTCACCTGATCCAGTCCAGCACACAACGTTGCTCCCCCTGCAAATCTTCCAGCGCAATTTGGTTCTGTTTGATTTAGTCTAGCCAACAGATGTCAGTCTCTCCTCATTAATCGTGCATCCTGCAAGAATTCTTCAGAGATATCATGGATTCTTTTTACATATGCTCGCCTCTGGCTATCAGGGATGCCAGTGTTAGTTTCATACTGCTTGCCTCTGGAGCTGGAAGAGTTAGTTGTTTGAGGAGGCGTTTGGAGTGCTTATCTAAAAACTGTTGCTTGGTTGTTCAATTTTGTGCAAACCCTCATCCTCTCCTATTTGTATTTTTCCTTCCTTCACACCCCGTTTTTCTACTCTGTTGTTTGTGAGTGCATATTTGTGTGTCTGGTATGTTTCTTTATCCTTGTATGTATTCCTTTATTACTTTGGTTGGTGTATCTACAGACACTTGTACGCCCCACTTCCCTGGGTGAGGGAGGGAACAGATTAAGGACGGATTCTGGAGCTCAGCAAGGTAGGTGGACTCGGTGTCTTCACCATTAGAAGTACTCCGGGGCAAAGGGATACCTAGGGACAGGAAAGGAGCCCCTGGCTGTGGGTTATCCGACAACAAAGTTGTAACATTAACACTGGCCCAGATTATTTTTTGATCCACTATGGATCCTATTACGGCTCTAGCAGGGTAACTGCAACAGTTCAGGCTGGAGGTGGCAGATCATCACATTGTGCTGGCACAACAACCTGACATGTCTGGTTTACGGACTGCTACTCTCAGGCAATGCTAGGTGAAGCCCAAGATCGCTTTGCCTGACAGGTTTTCTTAGGGGGCACGTCACGTTTGTTGTTTTCAGGGAGGTTATAAGCTATACTTTAAGTTACATCCTCACTCCTCAGGAACTGAGGAGCAACGAGTGGTGATCATAATTTCACTCCTGCAAGTGGGCCATCAAGCCGGGGCATTCTCTCTCCTGGCAGATTCTTAGTCACTCTGGTCTGGGGAGGAACTATTACAGGCGCTGGGTCACATATACGACGATCCAGACCATGTCTCCCTGGCCAAGTCTACGCTATATCAGCTTTGGCAGGGAGACTGGCAGGCGGAGGAGTATTACTTTGAGTTTTAGAGGTGGTCCACTGATACTAAGTGGAATGACCCCCGCACTCCGTAGTAAGTTCTATCAAGGGTTATCTGTAAAAGTAAAGGTTGCCCTTGCCCTGAATGAGACTCCGGTATCATAGAATCATGGAATGTTAGAGTTGGAAGGGACCTCCCGGATCATTGTCTCCAACCCCCTGCTCAATACAGGATTCACTAAACCATCTCAGACAGATGTCTGTCCAGTCTCTGTTTGAAGACTTCCATTGAAGGAGCACTCACCATCTCTTATGGCAGCCTGCTCCTGTCAAAAAAGTTTTTTCTAAAATCTAACCTATATCTTCTACCTTTCAGTTTCATTCAATTGCTTCTCGTGTTTCCATGCGCAAAAGAGAACAAGGATGATCCCTCTACACCAGACCTGGGCAAAGTGCAGCCCACGGGCCACATACGGCCCAATGGCTGTCTCAGTCCAGCCCACAGACTGAGTCAGCCGTGGGGCTGGAAACCAGAGGCCCACGGTCTGCACCGTGCCTGCCCACTTGCTGTTTCCATCTGCGCTGACTTCTTTGGTGGTGGATGGGTCTCCGGCCACTTCCCCCACCAATCAGCATGTCCTATGAAAACTGTTGAAGGAAAGAGTACAAATAGTGTCTTATCTGAGAAGGTTAAAACGTTAATCCATAGGATTGCACTCACCAGATGTAGCTGAGTTGTAGCATTAAAAGGATTCGCTGCAGCAGATCCACGAGTGCAGGAAGGACCGGCCGTTAGATACAGATTGGGAAAATTGTGGTAAATTTCAGCGCTGCTGAATCACTAGAATTCCAGAATTATTAGTACATGTGGCTTTATTATTCTACGCGTTTCAGAGTTCAAGACTCCTTCATCAGGAAACACCACAGGAACATCTTGTTCCTGTGGTGTTTCCTGATGAAGGAGTCTTGAACTCTGAAACACACCCAGATACTCAGATATGGAGGATTTTGCACTCTGAGGAATCTAACAAAATTCATATACCAAATAAATTTTATACACAAGTTTTTGCACACAATAAGAAAAAAAATGTCAAAAAATTTCACGCAATTTTTTTTTACGCACACATTTTTCACCAAAAGAATTTTCTCTTTTCTAAAAACACTATAAATATAATTATACTTTATATAAAATTTCTTTTAAAATGTTATTAAACATACTGACGTGTGATTTCATACTAAAATGTAAAATCCTACAAACATATACATTATGACAAAAAAAAACACTTCCTTTTTTCATATTGTGACTTTTTCCAAATACCAAATAGAATTTTTTGATATTTCATTCAGATCAAAACTAAAACGACAAAAAAAAAATAATAATATGCAATTTTGTACCTGTTAATGTATTTGTTTTGTACATCATATACCCTCTATAACATCATTTAATCCATCTGGGTATAATGTACCCAGACGGAAGATCCAATATGATTCTTCCCGGTTTAACGTTTGTACCCTATTAGTGCAATTCTCAGGTATTTTCTCCAACGGAGTCACGGAAATACTGAATGTTTTATTATGCTTCAAACCTAAATGCCGGGATATCTTTTTTCAATAAGTACCAATAATTATTTAAAATGTTTCTTATCTCCTTATTACTACGATTAAAAGCTGTGATAAAATTATACTGCCACCCATTTTTCTATCCTTATTCTTAATTTTGTTTTTATTAGTTATCTGCTGACGTTTTTCTCCTCCTTCCTTAGTTATCCTCTCTTCCATTTCCTTTTTTTTATTATTCTCTCTGGATAAGCATTCCTGCTGAGTTCTTTCTAGATTGATTCTATATGCTGCCATAATTAATCGCTTTGGATATTTCTTATCCGTAAACCTATCGATCAACATTTTCGATTATTCCACATAATCTTCCTTATTTGTATTATTTTTCCTGATTTGATGGAACTGGCTATAAGGAATGTCTTGCTTCCATTTTTGATGGTGTGCGCTCCGGATAATCGAGGAAACCATTGGCGTCAGTTTTCTTGAAGTTTGTTTTAGCGCTAATTTTTTATTTTTATGAGATATTTCTAAATCAAGAAAATTTATTTTTTCTTTATTAACCTCTGCGGAAAAAGTGATACCCCAGTCACTAAGTGACTAAAGTGATACCCACAGAGGTAATTTTACCCAGTCTGGAGACAGGCTCGTTAGTAGCGGCCCCCAATACAGACACAAAAGAAGAATTTGATCACAAAGTATCTTCCTCCTACACCGGTACAATCCTCAAAAAGAAAAAGAGGAGCAGAGGCTCTAGAGGAGGGAGGAAAGAAAAAAAACTCTGGTCTCTCTAAGAGAAGGAGGATTTTAAAAAAGAATACTGAACGGAATATAGAGAATAGAACGATTAAATTATTCAATTTATCCAAACATCAACTCTCTAAGGCTGAAGAAGCAATTCTATCTAAAGGTCTGGGCTTCTGTCCCACACAAAGAACCAGACCTTTTGATTTAATTCTAGATCTAACTAAATATGTCCGCAAATTAACACTTATTAGACATTTTGCTATAATGGATCGAACAGCAGTGTGTAAAGACATACCATACTATCCAGTAATCCATACTATCCAGTAATCCATACTATCCAGTAAAAGTATACATAAAAATGTCTGTCCAAAATCTAATTTTAATCTCACCCACCATCAAGGCAGCCATTTGGACACTTTTTATACTTTAGTATCCAAGGAATTTCGGGGATTAAATAAGACTGGAAAAACTATACAAAACTATACAAAAAGGGAAAATAGAGAATACGAGTTCTGTTGGTAAAAACAGACTAAGTAATAAAGGACCCCTTCAAAAAACTAATATTTGGAAGGAAGAGAAAGAAGCTCAAAAAGAACTAAAGAACAAGGAAAAAATTGTGATTAGAGTGGCAGAAAAAAGGAGGGGGTATTGTCATTCAGGACTATTTGGAGGAAGCATATAATATATTATCGGATGTAAAATACTATAAAAAATTAGAGGTTGACCCTTCCAAAAAACATATCGAAGAATATCACAGGTAGATACAGTAGATACTGACTTTAATTAAGACATCCTAAATAAAAGGGAAAAACGGTTCCTGACCAACAAAAATCCAAATACAGCCCTATTTTATCATTTGCCAAAGGTGCGTAAAAATCCCGTGAAACCTCCAGGACGACCGATCATTTCGGGTATAGGGTCAATAACTAGTCAGCTGTCTCATTACATTGATCTGTACCTGCAGGATCTAGTTATAAAATGACTTTCTTTCTTCCTAGACTCCAGTCAATTAATAAAAGAATGTGAAAATGTTGATTGGGAAGACGATTGCATAGTCGTAACTTTAGACGTACACGCTCTTTACTCCAACATTGATCATAGATTGGGAATGAATTCAGTTTCACATTATTTGAAAGAGGAAGTTGATATGCCAGAAAATCAGAGACAATTTTTAATAATGGGTCTAAAATTCATATTGGAACACAACCTTTTTACTTTCCAGGGGTAATTGTATATACAGCGGCTTGGCACTGCGATGGGGAATTTTGCAAATCTTTTCATGGGGTGCTTCGAGTCCTCATCCCCCTTGTGTCAGCTCCCTTACTGCAACAATATATTATATTTCGGTCACTTCATTGACGATTTAATCATATTCTGGAAAGGCACTGAAGTTAAAGCTCAAGAATTTATTGTTGTGTTAAACAGGAATGACTTAGTCACTTAGTGACTGGGGTATCACTTTTTCCGCAGAGGTTAATGAACAAAAAAATAAATGTTCTTGATCTAGAAATATCTCATAAAAATAAAAAAATTAGCACTAAAACAAACTTCAAGAAAACTGACGCCAATGGTTTCCTCGATTATCGGAGCGCACACCATCAAAAATGGAAGCAAAACATTCCTTATAGCCAGTTCCATCAAATCAGGAAAAATAATACAAATAAGGAAGATTATGTGGAATAATCGAAAATTTTGATCGATAGGCTTACGGATAAGAAATATCCAAAGCAATTAATTATGGCAGCATATAGAACCAATCTAGAAAGAACTCAGCAGGAGTGCTTATCTAGAGAGAATAATAAAAATAAGGAAGTGGAAGAGTGGATAACTAAGGAAGGAGGAGAAAAACGTCAGCAGATAACTAATAAAAACAAAACTAAGAATAAAGGATAGAAAACAAGATGGGTGGCAGTATAATTTTATCACCGCTTTTAATCGTAGTAATAAGGAGATAAGAAACATTTTAAATAAATATTGGTACTTATTGAAAAAAGATGCATTTTTGAAAAACTTTTACCAGATCAACCCAAAATTACTTTTCATAGGGGCCAAACAGTGAAGGGTATAATTGCCCCTAGTAATCTCAGAATGACCAAAGATGAGGAACGGGAATGTATACAGAGAAAAGAAAAAATTGGGATAACAAAACGGATGCTTCCAAACCAGGTATTTATCGATGTGGTTCCCGAAAATGTTGTACCTGCAAAATTATCACCCATATGACTCATTACATCACGTCGTATAGTATGGGTGAAACCATAGCGATCACACAAAAACTAGCGTGTGATAGTGATTTTGTGATATATGTTATTACCTGCGCCTGTGGCCACTCAGTTGTGCTCGGTTTTCATCCATCGGTTGTAGTGCCAACAACTACAGATACAGAGTTGCCAATTAGTTAAGCACTAAAATGAGTGGCAAAAGGCCTGCTGCTGGTGGAAAGGGGAATAGGCATGTTGGAAAGGGAAAAAAGGTTGTGTCCGTGGGGTAGGTGGTAAAGCAACAGTAACATCTGTAGAAGAAAGACCATCTTCCAGCCAAAGTAAGATGTCTACTTCTTTTCGTGGACAATCTGATATGATCCCTTTCTTACGACCACCGCTACAAGCATCGCCAAAAATTCCAGATGAGTCACAAAAACAGCAGGTGCTTGAACGGATATCAAGTGCTCGTTCAAGTGGGCTCTCCTCCATATCAACTTCAACATCACAACTACTCCAGTCCTCAGAGTTGTCACCCCAATCGCACTTGCTTCCTCACAGCTCCCAAGTCTCGAGCTGCCCATCTGAGCATGGGGTAACAAAAATGGTTGAGTCTGTAGAGCTGTTTACGCATAGTATAGCCTGGGAATCAGAGGTCAGCTCCAGATCTTCTGTGAATCCAGATGAGGAAATTATCTGCACTGATGCCCAGACTCTTTGTGAGTCGGATCCAGGCCCAGATGAAGAAGGTTCTGAGCATAATGTAGACCCTCGTTCCCAAACTGTAACTCCTGATGGTGGAGACAATAAGGAAGATGATGATGAGATTGAGATACCTGATTGGAACAAAAACTTGACTTTTCGGTCGGGGCAGGAAGAGGTTGGCTCTGAGGACGACAGGTGTGAGAACACACAGGACGATGATGACGACGAGGTTGTAAACCCCACTTACTGTCAACCACCAGTCCGATAGTCCATGTGGTCAGCAGAGGAGGTGGAGGAGGATGCTAGTGATGAGTCTGACGACGAGGTAACGGTGCGCCTTCCTGGACAGAGACGGAGTACTGGAGGAACGTCAACAACTGCATCCTCAACCCCAACTGTGCCTCAGATGAGAAGTCGTGGTGGCTCTTCAGGTCGCACGGGCTCTAAGCCTTGCATAGCCTGGGCATTTTTTGACATCTCAAAGGATGACCCAACTCATGTTGTCTTGTAAGATTTGTCAACAAAATCTCAGTAAAGGCCAAAAAATCACTAGCTTGAGTACTTCATGCATGAACCGTCACATAGATATGAGGCATAAGTTGCAGTGGGAAGCTCACTGTGCTACAATGCAGCCTAGTGGGCCGGGTCAACCACCATCTGCCTCATCAAGTGCATCCGCGTCCTCTTCATCCTCTGTGACTGTGGGGACAGCAGTCGTACATGGTTTTGGATGCAGACCTTCCACCTCTTTACCCGCAACAGCCAGTGTGATTGGCAGGTCGTCAGGACATTTGCTAGTGGAAACACTTGCTGGTGTTGAGCGTTTTCCGACATCGACACCACATTTTGATCAAGGTAACATAACATCTCCGCCTGCACCTTCCTCACAGATCAGCAGTTTGCCAGGGACACCCTACTCAACTCTGTTTAAGCACGGCAGCCAGCCCTCAGTCCCTCAGATGTGGACAAGTAAAAGACCATTTCCTCCTAGCCATGACAAAGCTAAGAGGTTGAATTTCTTCATCAGCAAGCTGTTGGCTACAGAAATGCTGCCTTTCCGCCTGGTGGACACAGAGGATTTTTGAAGAAGAAAAAGGGAAAGCTGACAGCACTCACTTTCTGGGGCGCCCGTCCAAGTCCAGGGAACCTTCCAGGACCATCAGAGATTCAAGCAATAAAGTAACAGCGCTCCATCCAGGTGTAGTAGTTCAAAAGGACAAGTTTATTTTGCCATATAGTAGCGACGTTTCGACCATACAGGTCTTTATCAAGCATAAAATCAAGTGCACAGTGTCAGCTTTAAATAGTGTAGTGCCACACAGGGCAACAATCACCATCAGGCCAACACCCACCAAACAATTAATACAAATCAATACAAAAAACAGACATCAGACATATGTACAATAAAAATCCCCAACCGCCAATATATCCACTATATACCCCCTCTAAATAATCCACAAAGTTTAATAATTAGCATAATGCATATCGGCATGTCGAGCAATCAGTTTCAAGCATCTGGGACGTCATGGAAACATCCACCAATCCGTGCAGTTCCATGCAGAGTATGTAAACATAGCGGAGCCAATGGATTTCCTTCCTTGGAAGGCGCCAAAATTCATTCCAACGCCAATCTATGGTTCCAGGATAATAGAAAAACCCCCATTCACCCTATGAAATACCTCATAACATCACCTGGCACTCCCGTAAACCAGCGTCATAGCAAAACTTCATTACCCAGGGTCCGTCATCAGTACCTGGATCGTAGTAAAGCAGCAACATAGGCACGCAGGCGCAGCACTACCCGGAAGTATCTACATCACATGACCGCGATGGAGACCAACCAGCGACAGTGCCCGCCCACCGCCAGTCAGCCGCATCACACGACTCAGGCCGAGACCGATCACCTAGGTCACCGGGATGCATCGGAAGCCACAACTGCGGCTATTTCTATTGCAGAAAATTCCGTACAAGACAGGAGAATAAGGGAGAGAAGCTGAGAGTAAACCATTATTTATAACACCTCTATCACATCCAATCTATATTACAAAGATAAGCGCAATAAAGCAATCACATTTATGTTAAATATACGCGACAGTCGGGGGGGCACAAGGAGGGGAGCCAGATATAAGTATAACTTCATCAGTATATTCATACATTATTCATTTATAACTCCAAGATGTCCCATTCCTTCTGACAACCGACTGTAGCAGTAGTAACCTAAAACACAAAAAAAAGGGAAACAAAAGGGGGAGGGGGAAATTAAGGGAAAATCTGTGAATATATATACCACACAGCAGAGGGACAAAATTAAAAACAGATACCGACAATGATGTCCCCAAGAATTCTCACTAATTAAAAAGCACAGGTATGTATTGAGACCTTTAGGCTGTAAAGACCCCAGTGTGTAAATCCACCGTAATTCCTTCTTTTTGAGAATTTGTAATCTATTTCCTCCCCTTCTGAGCGCTGGAACGCTATCAATGACCCTAAAGCTTAATTGATTAACTGAGTGTCTGTTCTCAACAAAGTGTTTAGGGACCGGTAACTCTGTAAGCCCCGTCCTCACCGTGCTCTTGTGTTTACTAATGCGGGCCCTCAACTCCATGATCATTTCACCTACATAGGTGAGTCCACATGGGCACACAATCATGTACACTACATAGCTCGACGCACAAGTATACCTTTCTTTTAGAAAAATCTTTCTTCCAGTATGAGAATGATAAAGAAATTCTCCTTTTAACATGTTGTTGCAGCACGCACAACCTAAACACGGAAAATTCCCGTGTCTGGCTGCACTTAGGGTACTCTCAACCAGGGTCTTTGAGGTCCCAATATCAGATTTCACCAATCTGTCTCTAATATTACGTCCCCTCCTGAACGACATCATAGGGTACATCTCAAAACCAGGGACAGACGGTAGACCACGTTGTAACAGGGTCCAATGTCTCCTGAGTATATTGCCAATCCGATTACCCGCTGAGTTATACGTTGATACAAAAGGAATACGATCACATGTCGATCTATCACGAGTTTTATTTCGAATACTTTCACGGGAGCAACTTATAGCCTTTTCTTTATATCTGGCCACCTCTCTACCGGGGTATCCTCTCGCAATGAACTTTGAACACATCTCATCAAGCCGTAGGTCTACCCTTTCTTCATCAGAAACTATCCTCCTCACCCTCAGTAACTGACTCCAAGGAAGAGAGCTTACCATTCTCCTCGGATGGTTACTATCAAAAGATAACAGACCATTCCTATCGGTTTCCTTCACAAAAATATCAGTACACAACTTATTCCCATTCTTGTAAACCAAAGTGTCAAGAAACTACTACACATGGATGGAGCGCTGTTACTTTATTGCTTGAATCACAGAGGATTTTCGAGACCTTATGTCCGTCGCAGTGCCCCAGTACCAGATGCCCAGTCGCCACTACTTCTCAAAGAAAGCTGTGCCTGCGATACACCAGCATGTCGCACACAACATCATCGCTTCCTTGAGAAACTCTGTGTGTGTGACAGGGTGCATTTCACCACAGACACTTGGACGAGTAGACATGGACAGGGGCATTACATGTCGGTGACTGGGCATGGGTTAACTACGGCGACATCAGGAAAAGGGGCTGCTGTCCAAGTCTTGCCGTTGCCACGAGTTACTCATCGATCCTCTGTATCTAGAAGTTCCTCCACTGCTTCTGCCTTCTCAACCTCCTCTCCATCCTCCACCTGCACCCAAAGCCTGTCTGGTAATGCCACCCGCGTTGTAACTGCGCAGAAGGAATCCTGCACACCTCCTCACTATGCTGTCACCAGGGCTCAACGGCATCAGGCAGTGTTTACATTGAAATGTCTGGGAAATGTGAGTCACACAGCAGAGGAGTTGTGGTCAGCTCTGGAGACCGAGTTCCATCAATGGTTGTCTCCACTCAACCTGCAGCTGTGTGAGACAATGGTGCAAACCTGGGTGCGGCCCTTCGCCGGGGCAATGTCACACACGTGCCTTGTATGGCTCACGTTTTGAACCTGGTTGTCCAGCAATTTTTATCCCACTATCCCGGACTAGATGGGCTTCTGCAGAGGGCACGGTCACTGTGTGCTCACTTCCGCCGTTCGCATCCCGCAGCTCGACGACTTGCATCTCTACAGAAGTCGTTGGGCCTGCCAGTTCACCGGCTGAATTGCGATGTGCACACATGGTGGAATTCAACTCTGCACATGTTGCAGCGACTGTGGCAGCACCGACGAGCCCTGGTGCAATATGTTATGACGTATAGCCTGGGCCAACAAGATCAAGAGGTGGGGCAAATCACGCTGCAGTAGTGGTCTCAGATCAGGGACCTATGCACCCTCCTGCACAGTTTTGAAATAGCAACGAACATGTTTAGTGCTGACGATACCATTATCAGCATGACCATTCCTGTGATTTACATGCTGGAGCACACCTTACACAGTGTTCAGAGTCAGGTGGTGGAACAAGAGGAAGAGGAGGAGGAACAGGAGGAGTCGTATGCGGAAGGGATCATATCTCCAAGGTCAAGAAGGTTGGCAGCACCAAGGCGGCTGGCATTGGAGGCTGGGGGAGAGTGGTTACTGAGGGCGCATGGTAGCAGCCAAACTGTTTAGGAAGGTGCAGGAGGTGAGGAAGAAGTGGAGGACGAACTGGCGCTGGGCATGGAAGACTCATCAGATGAGGGAGACCTTGATCAAATTTCTGTTGTGCGAGGTTGGGGGGAGAGGGCAGACGAAGGAAGCATGATTCTCACCTCGCCACCACCAAGACAACAAGGACTTGGTCCTCCTGGATGCGCAAGACACAGCAGTGCCTTCTTGCTGCACTACCTGCAACATGACCCTCGGCTTGTCAGAATCCAAAGTAATGCCGACTACTGGGTTGCCACACTCTTAGATCCCCGGTACAAAAGCAAATTTGGCAAAATAATTCCTGCCATAGTAAGGGATTCACGCATGCAGGAGTATCAGCAGAGACTGTTACAGAATCTAACATCTGCTTTTCCACAAAACACCAGTGGTGCACGTAGTCAATCTCTGAGTTCTAACTTGCCAACCATGGTACTATCGAGTCATCACTCAAACCATAACAGTAACATCGTATCTGGTGGTAACAGCAATTTTTCCAGTTGTTTCAAGATTTTTTTTAGACCATCCTTTGCAAGGCCACAGGAGACAAGAAGTCTGACGCACAGCCAATGCCTAGAGAGGATGGTACAAGAGTATCTCCAAGTTAACATCGATGCCATGACTGTGGAACTGGACCCTTGTTCATTTTGGGCTTCCAATCTTGAAAAATGGCCTGAGCTCGCCACTCATGCCTTGGAGATCTTGTCGTGCCCTGCAGCCAGCGTTCTCTTTGAACGTGTGTTCAGCGCTGCTGGTGGTGTGCTGACAGATAAGCGCACGCAGCTGTCCAGTGACAATGTAGACAGACTAATGTTCATCAAGATGAACAAATCCTGGATCCGCAAGGACTTTTCTACCCCTGTGTCATCTTGGGGAGACTAAAAGCTTGATGATTTTTGAAAATCACCTCACCAACGTTTTAAAAAACTCTGGCGAAATTGATGCCACTTAAGTGGTGTCTGTGGCCGAATTTTTTGAAAAAATGGAGACTCTTTTATTTAGTCCCCTTGCTGAGTTTTACATGACGTTGCCATCGTAAATTCCAGGTGGGTGGGGTCGTCTGCAGAGTTGTTTACTCATACTATGGCCTGGGATTCAAAGGTCTGCTCCAAAGCTTCAGTGTCTGCTAGTCAGCAGAGTAGCCCAGCCACCCACCGCCTGTTTACCTAAGTACTATTTTTAACGGCATATAGCCCAGGAAATCCTTTTGGGCCTAATAGAATTTGGTGCTACTTAGCAGCGTACTTCACCCATGAAGCAAGCTACACCGCCTGTTTACCTAAGTACTAATTTTTAACGTCATCTAACCTAGGAAATCGTTTTGTACCTAATAGCATTTTGTGCTACTCAGCAGAGTACCCCACCCATAAAGCAAGCTACACCACCTGTTTACCTAAGTACTATATTTTAATGACATTTAGCCCAGGAAATCTGTTTGGGCCTAGTAGAATTTAGTGCTACTCAGCAGCGTACCCTACCCATGAAGCAAGCTACACCGCCCGTTTACCTAACTACTATTTTGTAACGGCATCTAGCCCAGGAAATCCTTTTGGGCCCAGTAGAATTTAGTGATACTCAGCAGCGTACCCCACACATGAAGCAAGCTACACTGCCTGTTTACCTAAGTACTATTTTGTAATGGCATCTGGCACAGGAAATCCTTTTGGGCCTAGTAGAATTTAGTGCTATTCAGCAGCGTACCCCACCCATGAAGCAAGCTACACTGCCTGTTTACCGAAGTAATATTTTTTAACGGCATCTGGCCCAGGAAATCCTTTTGGCCCTAGTAGCAATTTCTGCTACTCAGCAGAGTACCCCACCCATGAAGCAAGCTACACCGCCTTCTTTCTTTCTCAATCTAACCCCTCGGCTCTGGGGTGTCCACTCTCCCTCCAGCTCTCTCCTTCTCACAGGTGGACTACCGCGTGTTTTCACATTGTGGCGAATCTTTTGGGCGAGGTAATGGATAATATGTGCCGCCCTACAAACGTCCATGACGACACATTCGAGGAAGCAACTAAACGCCTCAAATAGTGAGCAGGATATGGAGCACCCCATGGGCAAACAGCGATCTATGTAGTATGCTCCTTCACTGAAGCAGCCCAATCGGAGGACACTATTTGGAGGCACAGGTAGTAACCAGAATGCCCCTCAATGTCTATTTTGGCCATTAGGGTCCCCCTTACCAACTTCTTGACCCGCCTGATTGCCTCGTCAAAGGAGGTGCAGTACATGGTACTGTATTTGGTTCCGCGTCGATGTTGTAGTTTACTGACCTGCCCCTTGGATATGACAAATGGTGGATTAGTCTGAATGTATTGGGTTCATTTTATGGCACAACTCCCAACGGGGGTACCACTACGTCTTCTAAGGAAAGTGTTCTGAATGGACCCGCCTCCATTCTAACAAAGGATATTTATTTTTTTATTTTTTTTGTCAAGACGTCTGGGTGTTGGTAGGGTGAGTTTAGATTTTTACTCCAGCCTTTCTTGATTTTAGAAGGGCATGACATGCCTATATCTGTCTCCTCCTCCTTTTACTCCTCCACCTCTTTTCTTTTCGCATGACTATATGTAGTTGTGACTTTTCCATGCTTGTTGTGTCTTCTGAGCAATTTGTCAGCTTTTGGACACGTTGCAGTGTTAGTGAAGTCCGTTTTTCTCTTGCAAAAAAAAAGAATAGTTAGCGCCAAGTAACTTTATAGGGAGAGCTCTAGTGTAGTGAATGTCACTGTAATTTTTTTTATACAAATTTTTTTTTACATCAACTGATTTGAATTTTTTTCTTTTTAAGTGTTTCTTCTAATTTTTTCCTTTTTCCCCTCTTCTTTTTTCTCTACTTTTATATTAAATAGCGCCATTTACACAAGCCCCACACAATATAAGTGTAAAAGCCCAACTTCCACGCACATTCTTAGTGTTGTGAAGAATAAAATAAAATTGGCCCATTCATCAAGAAGACGCTATTCACCAGAGGACGCATACTCTTTCCTTGCCTCCGACACAAATTCATCCAGTGAGGAAGAGCCCACATTCCTCTATTCCTCTTCCTCCTCATCTAGTAAGGAGGGACCCCCAGCAAGGCACACAAGGATCCAGGCAAGCCTTACAGCAACCGCTCCCATATAGATTCCATCCCCTGAAAATTATCAGCCTGTTCTTCCGAATGTCATGGGCAGCTCAGGAATCCAATTTGATGTGACATGCCTCAGTAAATTGACATTTTAAAATTCTTTATCAGCGAGAAAATAATAAATGCTATGGTGGCCCAGACAAATGTCTATGTCCAGGACTTTTTCAACTCAACCTTCATATAAGGAGATACTGTAATGTTTACTTTGTCTTATATTTATGTACATTTTGCATTATATATTTTATTTTAGATATACTGCGACCTTGTGATAAAGACCCAGGATGGGTCGAAACGTGTTCTTCATTTTGTTGCTAATCAGTTTCAAAGTTTCATCGGGTTCAGTTTCCTTTGACGTGTACCAATCAATAAAGTATCTTGAATATATTGACTTTGAGAGTGCGGTAAATATTCCCTTCTATATACCGGGACTACAACCCACTCTTACAGCACCTCCATTTTATTTTGAGTGCAGACCAACTATTAACTTTGATGACATTGCACAGATGGCACTGTACAATGCTTTTGTGCTGTTTGGATCTGCAGACAATACGGGGACCTTCCTTCAGTTTCCGGAGGTAGTCATCAAGGCCCTAATATTTGGCACTCAACAAGGTGAGGGTCCCAGTAATTCTGAAACTGATGGTGCCAGTGTTGTCCCAGGTCAACATTTTCCAGCAGAGGTTCCCCAAACAGCGAAGAAGGGAAGATCACAAAAAAGGTGCAGAGTGCGCTCCAAGAGGGGAGCCCGAAAAGACACAATTTACCATTGCAAAACCACCTGCCCTGAGAAACCTGGCCTTTGCATCATGGATTGCTTCAAAGTGTACCACACATCCACAGATTAATAAAATTTGTTTTTACCCTGTTGACACAACACACTTTTATAATCTGATGCACTCCACACAACTACAACTTACACATACCACCACATTATAAATTTATACACCAGTAAAACCAAAATCATTATTATCATTACTATGCCACTAGATAAATTCCTTGAAGGGTGCTCAAGGTGCTCACCGCACAGATAAATTCCTTTGGGGTCTAGTTTACAAAATAGGGTCAGACTATTCCATCAAAGTCTGCACTCCAATCTATCACTCCTTCCCTTCCAAGCCCTGCTGTGCACCCAAACAGGAGTTTTCCCCCCCACTTATGGGGTATCGGCATATTCAGGGGAAATTGCACAACAATATTTGTGTTTTAATTTCTTTTGTTACCATTGTGAAAATTAAAACAAAAATGGGGCTAAAAGAAAAATTGGGGGGAAATTCATTGAGGTGTATAGTTTCCAAAATATGGTCACTTCTGGGGGTTTTCCACTGTTTAGGCACATCAGGGGCTCTCCAAACATGCAATATGGTGTACACTCTCGATTCCAACCAATTTTGTGTTTAAAAAGTCAAATGGTGCTCTTTCCCTTCCGAGCCCTCCTGTGCGCCCAAACGTTGGTTTTCCTCCTCATATGGGGTATCGGCGTACTCAGGAGAAATTGCACAACAAACTTTGGGGTCCATTTTCTTCTGTTACCCTTGTGAAAATAACAAAATTAGGGCTAACAGATAATTTTTGTGGAAGAAATGTGATTTACATTATAAACTTTTTTGAAGCACTTGGGTGTTTAAGGTTCTCACCACCCATCTAGATAAGTTCCTGAAGGGGTGTCTAGTTTTCAAAATGAGGTCACTTGTAGGATGTTTCCACTCATTAGGCACATCAGGGGCTCTCCAAACACGACAGAGTGTCCGCTCTTGATTCCAGCAAATTTTGTGTTCAAAAAGTCAAAAGTCAATGTGGTCTCTCAAAAAATGGTTTTCTAAATTTTGTTGGAAAAATAAGAAATCGCTTGTCAAATTTCAACCCTTTGAACTTCCTAACAAAAAAAAATTCTTTGAAAAATTGGTCTTATGTAAAGTAGACATGTGGGAAATGTTATTTACTATTTTCTGTGACATATCTCTCTGGTTTAAAGGCATAAAAATTTTAAGTTTGAAAATTGCTAAATTTTCTAAATTTTCTCTAAATTTCCCATATTTCCACAAATAAGCACAAATAGTATGGAACAAATTTTACCATTATCATGAAGTACAATATGTCCACAGAAAATAATCTCAGAATCCTTGAGATCCATTGAAGCGTGCCAGAGTTATTACCTCCTAAATTGATACTGGTCAGAATAGAAAAAATTGGCCAGGTCAGGAAGGACAGAACAGGCTTCGGGGTGAAGGGGTTAAATATATGTGACGTCTTCCAGCTATTGTCTGGGGATGTTTTCAGAAGCATGCGCGCTGTTCCTCTAAGAGACAGGGAGCGCACGCGTCCTAAACACCCTCCAGGAGACCTGGGTGCTGTGCGCACGTCCTGGGAGGAAGTGGAAGCTGCGGGGACTGCAGTAGCACGGGAGGGTAAGTGAACACGCCGGCATCACTGCCAAGAGGACTCATGCGGAGGCGTCAGCGATGTTCTAACAAATATATTAGGCAGTAGTGTAAGGAAGTCCTTGTTTACAGTAAATTAAAGGAGTTAACATACACCTTATGCAGAACTCTCAGCAATATATCCCAGATGAGGGATTCAAACCCTTACAAATACATTATGGGATTGCTAATATTATCTTATACCAATAATGGAATTCCCTTAGAGAAAAAAGAAGAGCGTAGTAAGTTGTAATAAAAGAAAGATTAAAATAATAAACAGGGAATTTGCTCACTGATGGAGTTGTGCATGAAATAAGTCCAATAGGTGCAGCCAACCTGGTGTGCTGATGGAAATTTCACCAAGGGAGTTCAGAGAGTGCATAATGAAGGTGAAGATACCAGGTGAAAGGCGCTCCCACCATAGCAGATGAAACTAAATTACTAGAAAATGTATTTAAAAACACAATGCATTTTGGCTCTATTCAGCCTACCTCAGGTATCTGCTGTCTCCCCTGAGGAAGGCTGCTTACAGGCGAAACACATAGTGTTTTTAAATACATTTTTATTTTATTTATTATTATTTTTTTATTTTATTTTATTCTTCTGGTAATTTTATTTCATCTGCAACCGTGAAAGCGCACTTCACCTGGTATCGTCATCCTAATATTTTATAAAATCCAACCAAAGCTTTTTAGATGTTCACATAAAGGAACTAATTCTTTTTATAAGGCGATATGATTTTCTGCTTTAGGTATGGTTTAGGCTGTTTTCTTGTCAGTATAATGATATGAATAACAACATGGACTGCCACAGTAAAGTTAACATTAAAGAGAACATAGTATACTGACCTTTTGAAAATAGGCTCGTAAAGCAAAATACATTGTCATTTTTCTTTTTTGCTCACATGTGGTTAGCAGAAGGCGGCTAGCCGCAGCTTGTCTATCTATGCTGGAAGCATTCTGCCAAGGCTGGATGTGTTTTTATAGAGAGGCCTCCACCTTAGTAGGACTTAAGCTTGTTAGTCCATTCCCTTTACTTTGTGGCCTTTTGGGACCTACCCTTTTTGTTTCATGTTAACCCTGGCAGCAGAAGATGTATGTGATTAAACTAAGTATTCAGTGCAAGGGGTAAAAGTTATATGAGGCTGCATTTATAATTTGTGGTTGACAGTAAAAGCATACTTTCATATACTAATAAATGTATAAGGCATACCACATGGAAACCTATAGACAGTGATTTTAATGTATCACTAAAATACGTTTAATCCAAACCGACCAACAGAATGTCCATAGACGTCAATGGAATTTGATAGATGGATCGGGATTTCTATAGGGAATATGTAAGAGGTAGATGTGGAATTACATTAAAAAAAATCAGTTGCAGTATTTAATAATGAAAAAGACAAATAATTGTGGTGCAGTACGCTTGATGGTTACAGTCACAGTGAAAGGCACCATTAGCTTGGTGGTTTCAGTAAATGGTTGCTGGTCAGGTCACAGTTTGTGACATCAAACTCCTACATTTTCTAGAGCTCTATTTCTACAGTCCGTCAATGTCATACAAAACGACATCAACTCCAGTCGATGTTAAGTTCACAGGGACCAGAGATAGGTGTTGCCTTCACTCAGACCATGAAAAGTTCCAGTCGTACAGCAACTTGTGATAAAATCTGCAAAGTTTAAATCCATTTTTGAGCTAGGAGGAGGGACACTTACTAAATTCTGAACTTTAACTCCAAGAACAAGTTGAAATCTCCACCTCCAGATCTTGCCAGTCCATGTTTCATAGGTCTGAAATAATTGGCCACAGGGTAGTCATCCTTACCTTTAATCAGTCAATCTGGTCATAATTCCTTTTAGGCTAACAGCTCTCTCAACTCAAGTCTCACAATGTTGACATCCAACAGGGTTGAAGTTATCGCACAGCCTACACCAGCACCGCACAAGGCTGAAGTCTCCTACCAAATCTGACTTCTTCTAGGGCTGGTATACAACAAAAACTTGGTGGCGCAAAATATCAATATGCTAAAAATCCCTGCAGCGACACCAACAGACCTCCACAAATAGTCTGTAAAAATATATGTAAAAACTGTAAAACCAACGTATACACCTAAGTGCATACAGGTACGCGCTGGGTATTAGCAATACAACCGTTACCAAATGACCTAAATGACAATCTGCAACGGTGCAATAAAGGTCATATGCAATCGAATAAATAACACTGTGACATAGATAGCAGTCCACTGGAGAAAATAAAGTGCAAGAGTGTATCTACGTCTTCCTACCTCCGGTAATAGGTCCTTGAAGCACAGCAGGGCTGAAGTAATGCCGATATGACTCCAGAAAGTCTCCCCGTGTCCTTCCAATAGATAAGGAGAAAATCCAAGACGAATAACTGCCAACATGCAGGGAAAAAGTCCAAGACGGGTGGCTGCTCCGGCCGGTAGCAGCCACCTAAAGCAGATCTCCGGATAATAGCGTGGTCCGATGAAATCAGAACGCCGCCGCGTGTAGTGAAAGCGGTGCGCAGGACCTGCGTGACGTAACCAGTCACGTGACCGCTTACCCGGACCCGCAAGTGAAAAAAAGAGAGATAGGGAGTGCTGTGAGATCAATCAAACCGACGCGTTTCGGAGACAGCTGTCTCCTTCTTCAGGGATGATCTCAGCTCCATAGTCTACGTCCTTATATAGTCTGTCTCCCATATTGCAGATTGCTTCATTGGAAACCAAAAAGTTCCGTGCCACTATTCAAACCTCTTGGCACAATCGTATCCAGGATGAAGATCCATTCGGTTTCTATTCTAGACATCGCTTTAATGTAGTCACCGCCCCTCCAGTGGCGGCGTACCGTGGCTATGCCCGAGACTTTCATCATATGTGTTACTCCTTTATGATGTTCTATAAAATGCTGGGAAAGTGGGTGTCCTAAAAATTGGTTCTTAATGTTCCTCACATGCTCACCAATCCTAGTGAAAACTCAAAGGATTTTTTCCGTGCCATAAATGCAACATGTGCAAAAATACCATTACACATAAATGCACTAATATTAATAATGGAGACAAGAAGATCCAAATCAAGGACTTCATCACATGTTCCACCACAGGGGTAATCTATATTATAGAGTGCCCCTGTGGGAAATTATATGTGGGTAGGACAAAACGTCCTTTAAAAACTAGGATTGGTGAGCATGTGAGGAACATTAAGAACCAATTTTTAGGACACCCACTTTCCCAGCATTTTATAGAACATCATAAAGGAGTAACACATATGATGAAAGTCTCGGGCATAGCCACGGTACGCCGCCACTGGAGGGGCGGTGACTACATTAAAGCGATGTCTAGAATAGAAACCGAATGGATCTTCATCCTGGATACGATTGTGCCAAGAGGTTTGAATAGTGGCACGGAACTTTTTGGTTTCCAATGAAGCAATCTGCAATATGGGAGACAGACTATATAAGGACGTAGACTATGGAGCTGAGATCATCCCTGAAGAAGGAGACAGCTGTCTCCGAAACGCGTCGGTTTGATTGATCTCACAGCACTCCGTATCTCTCTTTTTTTCACTTGCGGGTCCGGGTAAGCGGTCACGTGACTGGTTACGTCACGCAGGTCCTGCGCACCGCTTTCACTACACGCGGCGGCGTTCTGATTTCATCGGACCACGCTATTATCCGGAGATCTGCTTTAGGTGGCTGCTACCGGCCGGAGCAGCCACCCGTCTTGGACTTTTTCCCTGCATGTTGGCAGTTATTCGTCTTGGATTTTCTCCTTATCTATTGGAAGGACACGGGGAGACTTTCTGGAGTCATATCGGCATTACTTCAGCCCTGCTGTGCTTCAAGGACCTATTACCGGAGGTAGGAAGACGTAGATACACTCTTGCACTTTATTTTCTCCAGTGGACTGCTATCTATGTCACAGTGTTATTTATTCGATTGCATATGACCTTTATTGCACCGTTGCAGATTGTCATTTAGGTCATTTGGTAACGGTTGTATTGCTAATACCCAGCGCGTACCTGTATGCACTTAGGTGTATACGTTGGTTTTACAGTTTTCTTCTAGGGCTACTGGCACTCTTAGCTCTTATCACCAAAACAACCGTCCATATAAACTTTCGCAATCCATTCTCTTTCATGAGTGAAGGTACTCTCAGCTTACTACTGTATTTTGGTAATTGTTTCCCAAATACGATCACTGATTGTTCCCCCAAGACATGGTAGTGTAACGGTAATTACAGTTCTCTGGGGTCCCATAAATCTTTAAGAAAAAACAGTGGGTTACCTAGGCACCTTGTCTATTATTCAATCCACCAGCCTTTTTCATGGTGGGCAAGCCTATTCTAGCTTCCATCTTACCAAATCCTTCATGATGAACATCTCCACTCTGGCCTCAAGCCTAACTACCAACTTCTCTTGAAGGACAAGCCTAGGCCCAATAGATACACAGACTAATTTGGTCTGACTGCATACTTGCTCATGACACCAGAACTTCTGCACCCTTCTGCCCAATAATGCACATTTACAAGGCAACCTACTTCAGTACTGGGCAATTCCTTGACTGGAAATGTTGCCAACACCTTCCTCTGGTAGCTAGAAAACTTTCACTCCTTCTGCCAATTACTCTAAGACAACTGCAGTGCAACTGATCTATTTGCAGAACACCAATCTAAAAAATCCTTGAACCCAAAAGGGACACTGCAGGGCAAAAGTACATGCAAATGTACAATGCCCCATGGACCCGATTCATCAAGATCAGCATTTTTCAAGCCAATTTTCATGAAGGCGTGCTGGAGTAAGAGGTGCCTTAATTATTAATAGATGTATGCCTCATAATGAATCATACACAGCTGAGTGGTTTGTGCTTACACTTATAATTGATCCAATAAAGAGTTTGATTCAACTTTGAAATGCGTTGCCCTTGTTATGATACATCAATGCTTTGTTGAAACAAATTTTGTATCCTTGGAGTTTGGTGCTTTGAGCTTTCCGTTGGCACTATAACGTTTCTGTTCCTCATTCCACACCAGGGGTGAACCTAGCCTCTCTGCTGCCTGAGGCGAACTGCAAAATGGCGCCCCCCCTACACCCCATACACACATGGCTCTGCTCCGCTCTGTACACATACACGGGTCAGCTTCATGCACTTTGCACACACAGGGCTTCGTTTTGTACACACAGGGCTCCGCTCCGTACACCCCGTACAAAAACGGCTCACCTCTTCACACCTCGTACACACACGGCTTAGCTCCGCCCACCTCATACACACGCGGCTCAGCTCCGCACACCTCATACACACATGGCTCTGCTCCATACACCTCGTACACACGCGGCTCAGCTCCGCACACCTCGTACACACGCGGCTCAGCTCCGCACACCTCGTACACACACGGCTCCGCTACATTCACACTGTAAACCCCTCCTGACCCCACACATAAGCTTACCCTCTTCCAGCACCATGACAACCAGCACAGCAGAGTCCTGCATACACTGAGGCCACTGATCATGTGACCACTGACTCCTCCCATCCGGTGACATCATCACAGGTCCTGTGCGCACAGAACAGTCTTCTATGAGTAGCCCCACAGATGTAGGAGAGGAGTGACTTCAGGTTGAGGACCTGTGATGATGTCACGATCACGTGACGGTCACATGAGACGGGGAAGGCTGGATGAGGGGATTCGGCCATTCGGGACAATGAAAGCCTTGAACACAGTAGTAACTGAACCAGCGTCTATGATGCAAATTCAGTTACTACCTGGCAGAATCTGCTGCCCCCTCTCTTCATTGAAGGAAGTGCTGCCTGAGGCAAAGAACTCAACTTGCCACATGTGTTGTGAATTCCGTTCTTGGGCTCCCTCCGGTGGTTGTAAATGGCACTTTTGTGAATTCTGCCCTTGGGCTCCCTCTGGTGGTTTTGAGTGGAACTGCTGCTCCTTGGGTTTAGCTTTAGCAGCTGCTTTCACTAATCGTCTCTCCTGACACTGCTATTTAACCTGGCTCTAGTCTTCAGCCTATGCCACTTGTCAATGTTCTCTGGCTGGATTCACATCTCTGCTTGGATTCTCCTGGTTTCCTGACCAGTTCTGCTAAGATAAGTTCTGGCTTTGCTCATTTCAGTCCACTTGTTGTGGACTTATTGTTCTGTGCATTCTATTTTTGTCCAGCTTATCATTATGGATTTTTTCTGTTAGCTGGAAGCTCTGGGAAGCAGATTTACCCTCCACACCTTTAGTCAGGTGTGGAGATTTTGTAAACTCTGTGTGGATTGTTTTGTAGTTTTTATACTGACCACACAGTATCCTTTCCTGTCCTATCTATCAAGCTAGACTGGCCTCCTATGCTAAAATCTGATTTCATTTCTGCGTATGTTATTTTCCCCTCCTCTCACCGTCAATATTTGTGGGGGGCTATCTTTCCTTTGGGGATTTTCTCTGAGGCAAGATAGGTTTCCTGTTTCCATCTTTAGGGGAAGTTAGATCTTAGGCTGTGCCGAGGGGTCTAGGGAGCGTCAGGTACCCCCCCACGGCTATTTCTAGTTGTGCTGCTAGGTTCAGGGTCTGCGGTCAGTACAGATACCACCTCCTTCAGAGCTTGTCTCATGTTGTTCCTAAACCACCAGATCTTAACAGTACAAGTGGCCAAAAATGAATTAAATGTATCTCAAAAGAAGGAAAAGGAAGTTCTGAACCATTTTTTTTTCTGTGCTCTGGTTTGCCTCTTTTTTCCTCTTGATATCTGGGTGGTGCAGGATATATGCTCTGGCATGGATGTTCAGGGTTTGTTTTCTCGTGTGGATCAACTGGCTGCAAGAGTACAGAGTATCCAGGACTATGTTGTCCAGACTCCGGCTTTAGAGCCCAGAATTCCTACTCCGGATTTGTTCTTTGGGGACAGATCCAAGTTTTTGAACTTTAAAAATAACTGCAAATTGTTTTTTGCTTTGAAACCCCGTTCTTCAGGTGATCCCATTCAGCAGGGGAAAATCATCATATCCTTGCTGCGTGGTGATCCGCAAGACTGGGCTTTTTCTCTTGAAACAGGGGATCCGGCATTATTGAATGTAGACGCATTTTTTCAAGCGCTCGGATTATTATATGAGGAACCTAACTCTGTAGAGCATGCTGAGAAAACACTGTTGGCCCTGTGTCAAGGTCAGGAAGCGGCAGAGTTATACTGCCAGAAATTTAGAAAATGGTCTGTGCTCACTAAATGGAATGAAGAGGCTCTGGCTGCTATTTTCAGAAAAGGTCTTTCTGAAACCCTTAAAGATGTTATGGTGGGCTTTCCTACGCCTGCCGGTTTGAACGAATCTATGTCTCCAGCCATTCAGATTGATCGGCGTCTACGCGAGCGCAAAGCTGTGCACCATATGGCAGTATCCTCTGAGCATAGTCCTGAACCTATGCAATGTGATAGGATTTTGACTAGAATAGAACGGCAGGAATTCAGACGTCAGAATAGGCTATGTTTTTACTGTGGTGATTCGGCTCATGTTATCTCTGATTGCTCTAAGCGTACTAAGAGAGTCGCTAGGTCTGTTACCATTAGTACTATACAGCCTAAATTTCTCTTATCTGTGACCCTGATTTGCTCATTGTCGTCCTTTTCCGTCATGGCATTTGTGGATTCAGGCGCTGCCCTGAACTTAATGGACTTAGAATTCGCCAGGCGCTGTGGTTTTTCCTTGCAGCCTTTGTAGAGCCCTATTCCTTTGAGGGGCATTGATGCTACACCCTTGGCCAAGGATAAACCTCAGTACTGGACACAGAGGACTATGTACATGGCTCCTGCACATCAGGAAGATTGCCGTTTTCTGGTGTTGCATAACCTGCATGATGTTGTTGTGCTGGGATTTCCATGGTTACAGGAACATAATCCGGTGCTGGATTGGAAAACTATGTCTGTGACTAGTTGGGGTTGTCAAAGGGTACATAGTGATGTTCCTTTGATGTCAATTTCCTCTTCCCCCTCTTCTGAGGTCCCTGAGTTTTTGTCGGATTTCCAGGATGTATTTGATGAGCCCAAGTCCAGTTCCCTTCCTCCACATAGGGACTGTGATTGTGCTATTAACTTGATTCCTGGTTGTAAGTTCCCTAAGGGCCGACTTTTCAATCTGTCTGTGCCAGAGCATGCCGCCATGCGGAGCTATGTTAAGGAATCTTTGGCGAAAGGGCATATTCGGCCCTCTTCGTCACCATTGGGAGCGGGTTTCTTTTTTGTTGCTAAGAAGGATGGCTCCTTGAGACCCTGTATTATCGTCTTCTTAATAAGATCACGGTCAAATTCCAATACCCCTTGCCTTTGCTTACTGATTTGTTTGCTCAGATTAAGGGGGCTAGTTGGTTTACTAAGATTGACCTCCGAGGGGCATATAATCTTGTTCGTATTAAACAGGGTGACGAATGGAAAACTGCATTTAATACGCCCGAAGGCCATTTTGAATACCTTGTGATGCCATTTGGGCTCTCTAATGCTCCATCTGTGTTCCAGTCTTTCATGCATGATATTTTCCGCAATTATCTTGATAAATTCATGGTCGTATATTTGGATGATATTTTGATTTTTTCCAATGATTGGGAGTCTCATGTGATGCAGGTCAGGATGGTGTTCCAGATCCTTCGTGATAATGCTTTATTTGTGAAGGGGTCTAAGTGCCTATTCGGAGTTCAGAAGGTCTTTTTTTGGGGATTTGTTTTTTCTCCCTCGTCTATAGAAATGGATCCTGTTAAGGTTCAAGCTATTCATGACTGGATCCAACCCACATCTGTGAAGGGTCTTCAAAAATTTTTGTGCTTTGCTAATTTCTATCGCCGTTTCATTGCCAACTTTTCCAGTGTGGTTAAGCCCCTTACTGATTTGACGAAGAAAGGCGCTGATGTGACAAATTGGTCCTCTGAGGCTGTTGAGGCCTTTCAGGAGCTTAAACGCCGATTTACTTCTGCCCCTGTGTTGCGTCAACCGGATGTTTCTCTTCCTTTTCAGGTTGAGGTTGACGCTTCTGAGATTGGGGCAGGGGCCGTCTTGTCTCAGAGGGAGTCTGCTGGTTCTTTGATGAAACCGTGTGCTTTTTTTTCCAGAAAGTTTTCGCCTGTGGAATGCAATTATGATGTCGGCAATCAGGAGTTGTTGGCTATGAAGTGGGCGTTTGAGGAGTGGCGACATTGGCTTGAGGGAGCTAAACACCGTGTTGTGGTCCTGACCGATCATAAGAATCTGATTTATCTCGAGTCGGCCAAGCGGCTGAATCTTAGACAGGCTCGATGGTCCCTGTTTTTCTGCCGTTTTGATTTTGTGGTCTCGTATCTTCCGGGATCTAAGAATGTTAAGGCTGATGCCCTCTCTAGGAGTTTTTCGCCTGATTCTCCTGGAGTCCTTGGTTGCTAGGTCCTTTTGGTGGCCTTCCTTGTCTCGCGATGTGCGTGCTTTTGTGCAGTCCTGTGGACTTGCGCCCGGGCCAAGCCTTGCTGTTCCCGCGCTAGAGGGTTGCTTTTGCCTTTGCCGGTCCCTGAGAGGCCCTGGACGCATATTTCCATGGATTTTATTTCGGATCTTCCTGTTTCCCAGAAGATGTCTGTTATCTGGGTTGTTTGTGACCGGTTCTCTAAAATGGTCCATTTGGTACCTTTGCCTAAGTTGCCTTCAGGAATTTCAGGCTGATAGGCCTGACAGCTGTCCAGTGGGGAAGCTGTTTGTTCCTGATAGATGGACAAGTAAGGTAGATTCTGAGGTTCATTGTTCAGTGTTGGCTGGTCATCCTGGGATTTTTGGTACCAGAGATTTGGTTGCTAGGTCCTTTTGGTGGCCTTCCTTGTCTCGCGATGTGCGTGCTTTTGTGCAGTCCTGTGGACTTGCGCCCGGGCCAAGCCTTGCTGTTCCCGCGCTAGTGGGTTGCTTTTGCCTTTGCCGGTCCCTGAGAGGCCCTGGACGCATATTTCCATGGATTTTATTTCGGATCTTCCTGTTTCCCAGAAGATGTCTGTTATCTGGGATGTTTGTGACCGGTTCTCTAAAATGGTCCATTTGGTACCTTTGCCTAAATTGCCTTCCTCCTCAGATCTGGTTCCATTGTTTTTTCAGCATGTGGTTCGTTTGCATGGCATTCCGGAGAATATTGTGTCTGACAGAGGTTCTCAGTTTGTCTCTAGATTTTGGCGGGCCTTTTGTGCTAGGATGGGCATTGATTTGTCTTTTTCTTCGGCGTTTCATCCTCAGACTAATGGCCAAACTGAGCAAACTAATCAGACCATGGAGACCTATTTGAGATGCTTTGTGTCTGCTGATCAGGATGATTGGGTGTCTTTCTTGCCATTGGCCGAGTTTGCCCTTAATAATCGGGCTAGTTCGGCTACTTTGGTTTCACCATTCTTTTGTAATTTTGGTTTTCATCCTCGTTTTTCTTCTGGGCGGGTTGAGCCTTCTGATTGTCCTGGTGTTGATTCTGTGGTGGACAGGCTGCAGCAGATTTGGACTCATGTGGTGGACAATTTGACGTCTCAGGAAAGGGCTCAACGTTTTGTTAACCGCCGTCGGCGTGTTGGTCCCCGGCTTCGTGTGGGGGATTTGGTTTGGTTGTCTTCTCGTCATGTTCCTATGAAGGTTTCTTCTCCTAAGTTTAAGCCTCGGTTTATTGGTCCTTATAAAATTTCTGAAATTATTAATCCGGTCTCTTTTCGTTTGGCTCTTCCAGCCTCGTTTGCCATTCATAATGTTTTCCATAGATCTTTGTTGCGGAGATATGTGGTGCCCGTTATTCCCTCGGTTGACCCTCCTGCCCCAGAGTTGGTTGAGGGAGAGTTGGAATATGAGGTTGAGAAGATTTTGGATTCTCGTTTTTCGAGGCGGAGGCTCCAGTATCTTGTCAAGTGGAAGGGTTATGGCCAGGAGGATAATTCTTGGGTTGTTGCCTCCGATGTCCATGCTACCGATTTGGTTCGTGCTTTTCACTTGGCTCGTCCTGATCGGCCTGGGGGCTCTGGTGAGGGTTCGGTGACCCCTCCTTAAGGGGGGGGTACTGTTGTGAATTCCATTCTTGGGCTCCCTCCGGTGGTTGTAAATGGCACTTTTGTGAATTCTGCCCTTGGGCTCCCTCTGGTGGTTTTGAGTGGAACTGCTGCTCCTTGGGTTTAGCTTTAGCAGCTGCTTTCACTAATCGTCTCTCCTGGCTCTGCTATTTAACCTGGCTCTAGTCTTCAGCCTATGCCATTTGTCAATGTTCTCTGGCTGGATTCACATCTCTGCTTGGATTCTCCTGGTTTCCTGACCATTTCTGCTAAGATAAGTTCTGGCTTTGCTCATTTCAGTCCACTTGTTGTGGACTTATTGTTCTGTGCATTCTATTTTTGTCCAGCTTATCATTATGGATTTTTTCTGTTAGCTGGAAGCTCTGGGAAGCAGATTTACCCTCCACACCTTTAGTCAGGTGTGGAGATTTTGTAAACTCTGTGTGAATTGTTTTGTAGTTTTTATACTGACCGCACAGTATCCTTTCCTGTCCTATCTATCAAGCTAGACTGGCCTCCTATGCTAAAATCTGATTTAATTTCTGCGTATGTTATTTTCCCCTCCTCTCACCGTCAATATTTGTGGGGGGCTATCTTTCCTTTGGGAATATTCTCTGAGGCAAGATAGGTTTCCTGTTTCCATCATTAGGGGAAGTTAGATCTTAGGCTGTGCCGAGGGGTCTAGGGAGCGTCAGGTACCCCCCACGGCTATTTCTAGTTGTGCTGCTAGGTTCAGGGTCTGCGGTCAGTACAGATACCACCTCCTTCAGAGCTTGTCTCATGTTGTTCCTAAACCACCAGATCTTAACACACATGGTAGCGGCGCACCTGTTCCACACTGCAAAATAACAATTAAACCACAGTGTTTGCAATGTGGAACGGTGATCAAGTACTTACTAGAAAATGCTATCCAGCAGTGGACAACAATTCTTTTGATTTTTCACCTTTAAGGGGTTGTCTTGTTTGGAAAACCCATTTTCGAGTACCCTTTTAGGGAAATCTGAGTTTATAGCTAGGACCTATTCCTTTATAACCTCCAACAATTAGTTAGAATGGATCATCTTTCTCTCTGAAGGGCATGGCATGTTAGAAATTACACCAACATCCCACTCATTTTAGTGATTCCATTGCCTATGTAAAGTAGGTGACCGGATGCAACACGCAGATAGACACGAGGCAGGAACAGCCAATTAACTATTTACTTCCCTTGATATGGTGGGGAAATTGCAGTAGTTATAGCAACACTGATAGCAACAGAGTTTCTACACCCCTTTTATAGGGGGCTAGCGTGCAGGCTTCTCTGATAATGGCCTTAGCAGGGGTCGCCGATGCTTCCCACTCATCCGTAAGTCTTTCTGACAAAGCCTACCAAAGCACATTGGGTCTCTTTCACTTCAATTGACTCCCATCCTGTCCGTTGTCCTAGCCCATGCCAACCCCTGAACTGCACGTCGGTCCTGGAAGCAACGGCCTAGCTCACTCGTATCTCCCATTCACCACTGCAGGCGCCTTCTTCCAGGCGGAGCCTCATCACAGATCTTCGATGCTCGACCGACGGCGGGTGTCTCCTTGGTCTAGGGAAAAGAGGGCGCGGATCCAGCTCTTGACTGGCATCGTCTTGGCTGTGGATCTTGTCTGGCGCAGATCTGGGATTCAGACCTTGACTGGCATTGTCTGGGCTCTGGCTCTTGACTGGCGCAGGTCTGGAAATCAGTTTTTGACTAGCGCGGTCTGGATTCTGGGTCTTGACAGGCACAGATTCTGTCTTCAATCCTTGACAGGCATAATCTGGACTCTGGGCCTGATCTGGTGCTGCTTGGGTCCTATTTACAAGCAGACAGCAGGCCACTGGCACACACTTCCTACTGAGACCTGTCACTAGGGCTGTAGCATCTTCACCTGTGCATGTCTGGACCACTCTCTCCTTGGCGCCAGCACCCACTCCGGTTTGGTGGGCAAACCTTTTGTGCTGAGGAACTATGTGAGCAATGACATCTGACTAGGTGTTACATCCAAACTCATCCTCCCTGCAACTCTTCCTCTTTCGGTTAGTTCCGCATGGTACAATCTGAATGGTACATGAGAGCCTTCTCACACCAAAGACACACATGACTAGGGTTTTTCAGGATTATTGTCATCTCCTTTTACATTTATTCCATCAGATATTATGTAGCCCAATTTTAAGGTCAAAATGATGGATGCCACATTGGACACACGTGACTTCATTATACATTAGTGTAGAGTAAAAAACTTCAGTAGCATCAGTTGCACGCAAAACGTCTTGCGCTGCCATCCTAAACATTCCACCCCTACTTACTGACAAGAATGCTGATGATACAGGTAATGTCATAGTAACATAGTAACATAGTAACATAGTTAGTAAGGCCGAAAAAAGACATTTGTCCATCCAGTTCAGCCTATATTCCATCATAATAAATCCCCAGATCTACGTCCTTCTACAGAACCTAATAATTGTATGATACAATATTGTTCTGCTCCAGGAAGACATCCAGGCCTCTCTTGAACCCCTCGACTGAGTTCGCCATCACCACCTCAGGCAAGCAATTCCAGATTCTCACTGCCCTAACAGTAAAGAATCCTCTTCTATGTTGGTGGAAAAACCTTCTCTCCTCCAGACGCAAAGAATGCCCCCTTGTGCCCGTCACCTTCCTTGGTATAAACAGATCCTCAGCGAGATATTTGTATTGTCCCCTTATATACTTATACATGGTTATTAGATCGCCCCTCAGTCGTCTTTTTTCTAGACTAAATAATCCTAATTTCGCTAATCTATCTGGGTATTGTAGTTCTCCCATCCCCTTTATTAATTTTGTTGCCCTCCTTTGTACTCTCTCTAGTTCCATTATATCCTTCCTGAGCACCGGTGCCCAAAACTGGACACAGTACTCCATGTGCGGTCTAACTAGGGATTTGTACAGAGGCAGTATAATGCTCTCATCATGTGTATCCAGACCTCTTTTAATGCACCCCATGATCCTGTTTGCCTTGGCAGCTGCTGCCTGGCACTGGCTGCTCCAGGTAAGTTTATCATTAACTAGGATCCCCAAGTCCTTCTCCCTGTCAGATTTACCCAGTGGTTTCCCGTTCAGTGTGTAATGGTGATATTGATTCCCTCTTCCCATGTGTATAACCTTACATTTATCATTGTTAAACCTCATCTGCCACCTTTCAGCCCAAGTTTCCAACTTATCCAGATCCATCTGTAGCAGAATACTATCTTCTCTTGTATTAACTGCTTTACATAGTTTTGTATCATCTGCAAATATCGATATTTTACTGTGTAAACCTTCTACCAGATCATTAATGAATATGTTGAAGAGAACAGGTCCCAATACTGACCCCTGCGGTACCCCACTGGTCACAGCGACCCAGTTAGAGACTATACCATTTATAACCACCCTCTGCTTTCTATCACTAAGCCAGTTACTAACCCATTTACACACATTTTCCCCCAGACCAAGCATTCTCATTTTGTGTACCAACCTCTTGTGCGGCACGGTATCAAACACTTTGGAAAAATCGAGATATACCACGTCCAATGACTCACCGTGGTCCAGTCTATAGCTTACCTCTTCATAAAAACTGATTAGATTGGTTTGACAGGAGCGATTTCTCATAAACCCATGCTGATATGGAGTTAAACAGTTATTCTCATTGAGATAATCCAGAATAACATCCCTCAGAAACCCTTCAAATATTTTACCAACAATAGAGGTTAGACTTACTGGCCTATAATTTCCAGGTTCACTTTTAGAGCCCTTTTTGAATATTGGCACCACATTTGCTATGCGCCAGTCCTGCGGAACAGACCCTGTCGCTATAGAGTCACTAAAAATAAGAAATAATGGTTTATCTATTACATTACTTAGTTCTCTTAGTACTCGTGGGTGTATGCCATCCGGACCCGGAGATTTATCTATTTTAATCTTATTTAGCCGGTTTCGCACCTCTTCTTGGGTTAGATTGGTGACCCTTAATATAGGGTTTTCATTGTTTCTTGGGATTTCACCTAGCATTTCATTTTCCACCGTGAATACCGTGGAGAAGAAGGTGTTTAATATGTTAGCTTTTTCCTCGTCATCTACAACCATTCTTTCCTCACTATTTTTTAAGGGGCCTACATTTTCAGTTTTTATTCTTTTACTATTGATATAGTTGAAGAACAGTTTGGGATTAGTTTTACTCTCCTTAGCAATGTGCTTCTCTGTTTCCTTTTTGGCAGCTTTAATTAGTTTTTTAGATAAAGTATTTTTCTCCCTATAGTTTTTTAGAGCTTCAATGGTGCCATCCTGCTTTAGTAGTGCAAATGCTTTCTTTTTACTGTTAATTGCCTGTCTTACTTCTTTGTTTAGCCACATTGGGTTTTTCCTATTTCTAGTCCTTTTATTCCCACAAGGTATAAACCGCTTACACTGCCTATTTAGGATGTTCTTAAACATTTCCTGTTATGGCTGGCAATCAGGCAACACAGCGTGCAGTAATCAGCGCACATACAGAGATCTGGCAATAACCAAAAACAATAGGACGAGCTCTGAGACGTGGAATCTCTGTAGACTGCAGTACCTGATCTATCCTCACACAACTATAAGCAGCAGTGGATTGCGCCTATCACTACCTATGCAACTCGACACTGCCTGAGGAGCTGACTAGCCTGCAGATAGAAATACAAGCCTGACTTACCTCAGAGAAATACCCCAAAGGAATAGGCAGCCCCCCACATATAATGACTGTTAGCAAGATGAAAAGACAAACGTAGGAATGAAATAGATTCAGCAAAGTGAGGCCCGATATTCTAGACAGAGCGAGGATAGCAAAGAGAACTATGCAGTCTACAAAAAACCCTAAAACGAAAACCACGCAAAGGGGCAAAAAGACCCACCGTGCCGAACTAACAGCACGGCGGTGCACCCCTTTGCTTCTCAGAGCTTCCAGCAAAAGATAATAGCAAGCTGGACAAAAAAAACAGAAAACAAACTAGAAGCACTTATCTAGCAGAGCAGCAGCCCAAGGAAAGATGAAGTATCTCAGATCCAACACTGGAACATTGACAAGGAGCAAGGAAGACAGACTCAGGTGGAGCTAAATAGCAAGGCAGCCAACGAGCTCACCAAAACACCTGAGGGAGGAAGCCCAGAGACTGCAATACCACTTGTGACCACAGAAGTGAACTCAGCCACAGAATTCACAACAGTACCCCCCCCCTTGAGGAGGGGTCACCGAACCCTCACCAGAACCCCCAGGCCGACCAGGATGAGCCACATGAAAGGCACGAACAAGATCTGGGGCATGGACATCAGAGGCAAAAACCCAGGAATTATCTTCCTGAGCATAACCCTTCCATTTGACCAGATACTGGAATTTCCGTCTAGAGACACGAGAATCCAAAATCTTCTCCACAATATACTCCAATTCCCCCTCCACCAAAACAGGGGCAGGAGGCTCCACAGATGGAACCATAGGTGCCACGTATCTCCTCAACAACGACCTATGGAATACATTATGTATGGAAAAGGAGTCTGGGAGGGTCAGACGAAAAGACACCGGATTGAGAATCTCAGAAATCCTATACGGACCAATAAAACGAGGTTTAAATTTAGGAGAGGAAACCTTCATAGGAATATGACGAGAAGATAACCAAACCAGATCCCCAACACGAAGTCGGGGTCCCACACGGCGTCTGCGATTAGCGAAAAGCTGAGCCTTCTCCTGGGACAAGGTCAAACAGCAGGGCTTAGCCCTAGCACAAATTCCACAGGACTGCACAAAAGCACGCACATCCCGTGACAGAGATGGCCACCAGAAGGATCTAGCAACCAACTCCCTGGTACCAAAGATTCCTGGATGACCAGCCAGCACCGAACAATGAAGTTCAGAGATAACTTTACTAGTCCACCTATCAGGGACGAACAGTTTCTCGGCCGGACAACGATCAGGTTTATTAGCCTGAAATTTCTGCAACACTCTCCGCAAATCAGGGGAGATGGCAGACACAATGACTCCTTCCTTGAGGATACTCGCCGGCTCAGATAACCCCGGAGAGTCGGGCACAAAACTCCTAGACAGAGCATCCGCCTTCACATTTTTAGAGCCCGGAAGGTATGAAATCACAAAATCAAAACGAGCAAAAAATAACGACCAACGGGCCTGTCTAGGATTCAAGCGCTTGGCAGACTCAAGATAAGTAAGGTTCTTATGATCAGTCAAAACCACCACGCGATGCTTAGCACCCTCAAGCCAATGACGCCACTCCTCGAATGCCCACTTCATGGCCAGCAACTCTCGGTTGCCCACATCATAATTACGCTCAGCAGCAAAAAATTTCCTGGAAAAGAAAGCACATGGTTTGAACACTGAGCAACCAGAACCTCTCTGTGACAAAACCGCCCCTGCACCAATCTCAGAAGCATCAACCTCGACCTGGAACGGAAGAGAAACATCAGGTTGACACAACACAGGGGCACAGCAAAAACGACGCTTCAACTCCTGAAAAGCTTCCACGGCAGCAGAAGACCAATTAACCAAATCAGCACCCTTCTTGGTCAAATCGGTCAATGGTCTGGCAATGCTAGAAAAATTACAGATGAAGCGACGATAAAAATTAGCAAAGCCCAGGAATTTCTGCAGACATTTTAGAGATGTCGGCTGAGTCCAATCCTGGATGGCCTGAACCTTAACCGGATCCATCTCGATAGTAGAAGGGGAAAAGATGAACCCCAAAAATGAAACTTTCTGCACACCGAAGAGACACTTTGATCCCTTCACGAACAAGGAATTAGCACGCAGTACCTGGAAAACCATTCTGACTTGCTTCACATGAGACTCCCAATCATCTGAGAAGATCAAAATGTCATCCAAGTAAACAATCAAGAATTTATCCAGATACTCACGGAAAATGTCATGCATAAAAGACTGAAAAACAGATGGAGCATTGGCAAGTCCGAACGGCATCACCAGATACTCAAAATGACCCTCGGGCGTATTAAATGCCGTTTTCCATTCATCTCCCTGCCTGATTCTCACCAGATTATACGCACCACGAAGATCAATCTTAGTAAACCAACTAGCCCCCTTAATCCGAGCAAACAAGTCAGATATCAATGGCAAGGGATACTGAAACTTAACAGTGATCTTATTAAGAAGGCGGTAATCAATACACGGTCTTAGCGAACCATCCTTCTTGGCTACAAAAAAGAACCCTGCTCCCAATGGTGACGACGATGGGCGAATATGTCCCTTCTCCAGGGACTCCTTCACATAACTGCGCATAGCGGTGTGTTCAGGTACGGACAAATTAAATAAACGACCCTTAGGGAATTTACTACCAGGAATCAAATCGATAGCACAATCACAATTCCTATGCGGAGGTAGGGCATCAGACCTGGACTCTTCAAATACATCCTGAAAGTCCGACAAGAACTCTGGGATGTCAGAAGGAATGGATGACGAAATAGACAAAAATGGAACATCACCATGTACTCCCTGACAACCCCAGCTGGTTACCGACATAGAGTTCCAATCCAATACTGGATTATGGGTTTGTAGCCATGGCAACCCCAACACGACCACATCATGCAAATTATGCAGTACCAGAAAGCGAATAACTTCCTGATGTGCAGGAGCCATGCACATGGTCAGCTGGGCCCAGTACTGAGGCTTATTCTTGGCCAAAGGTGTAGCATCAATTCCTCTCAACGGAATAGGACACCGCAAAGGCTCCAAGAAAAATCCACAACGTTTAGCATAATCCAAATCCATCAGATTCAGGGCAGCGCCTGAATCCACAAACGCCATGACAGAATATGATGACAAAGAGCATATTAAGGTAATGGACAAAAGGAATTTGGACTGTACAGTACCAATAACGGCAGAGCTATCGAACCGCCTAGTGCGTTTAGAACAATTAGAAATAGCATGAGTAGAATCACCACAATAGAAACACAGTCTGTTCAGACGTCTGTGTTCGTGCCGTTCTACTTTAGTCATAGTCCTATCGCACTGCATAGGCTCAGGCTTACTCTCAGACAATACCGCCAGATGGTGCACAGATTTACGCTCGCGCAAGCGTCGACCGATCTGAATGGCCAAGGACATAGACTCATTCAAACCAGCAGGCATAGGAAATCCCACCATTACATCCTTAAGAGCTTCAGAGAGACCCTTTCTGAACAAAGCCGCTAGTGCAGATTCATTCCACAGAGTGAGTACTGACCATTTCCTAAATTTCTGACAATATACTTCTACATCATCCTGACCCTGGCATAAAGCCAGCAGATTTTTCTCAGCTTGATCCACTGAATTAGGCTCATCGTAAAGCAATCCCAGCGCCTGGAAAAATGCATCAACATTACTCAATGCAGAATCTCCTGGTGCAAGAGAAAACGCCCAGTCCTGTGGGTCGCCGCGCAAAAAAGAAATAATAATCAAAACCTGTTGAATAGGATTACCAGAAGAATGAGGTTTCAAGGCCAAAAATAGCTTACAATTATTTCTGAAGCTCAGGAACTTAGTTCTGTCACCAAAAAACAAATCAGGAATCGGAATTCTTGGTTCTAGCATCGATTTCTGATCAATAGTATCTTGAATCTTTTGTATATTTACAACGAGATTATCCATTGAGGAGCACAGAGCCTGAATATCCATGTCCACAGCTGTGTCCTGAAGCACTCTAATGTCTAGGGGAAAAAAAAGACTGAAGACAGAGCTAAGAAAAAAAAATGATGTCAGGATTTCTTTTTTCCCTCTATTGGAAATCATTGAATTGGCTCCTTGTACTGTTATGGCTGGCAATCAGGCAACACAGCGTGCAGTAATCAGCACACATACAGAGATCTGGCAATAACCAAAAACAATAGGACGAGCTCTGAGACGTGGAATCTCTGTAGACTGCAGTACCTGATCTATCCTCACACAACTATAAGCAGCAGTGGATTGCGCCTATCCACTACCTATGCAACTCGGCACTGCCTGAGGAGCTGACTAGCCTGAAGATAGAAATACAAGCCTGACTTACCTCAGAGAAATACCCCAAAGGAATAGGCAGCCCCCACATATAATGACTGTTAGCAAGATGGAAAGACAAACGTAGGAATGAAATAGATTCAGCAAAGTGAGGCCCGATATTCTAGACAGAGCGAGGATAGCAAAGAGAACTATGCAGTCTACAAAAAACCCTAAAACGAAAACCACGCAAAGGGGCAAAAAGACCCACCGTGCCGAACTAACAGCACGGCGGTGCACCCCTTTGCTTCTCAGAGCTTCCAGCAAAAGATAATAGCAAGCTGGACAAAAAAAACAGAAAACAAACTAGAAGCACTTATCTAGCAGAGCAGCAGCCCAAGGAAAGATGAAGTAGCTCAGATCCAACACTGGAACATTGACAAGGAGCAAGGAAGACAGACTCAGGTGGAGCTAAATAGCAAGGCAGCCAACGAGCTCACCAAAACACCTGAGGGAGGAAGCCCAGAGACTGCAATACCACTTGTGACCACAGAAGTGAACTCAGCCACAGAATTCACAACAATTTCCCATTTATTATCTGTATTCTCATTTCTGAGGATATTGTCCCAGTCTACCAGATTAAGGGCATCTCTAAGCTGTTCAAACTTTGCCTTCCTAAAGTTCAATGTTTTTGTGACTCCCTGACAAGTCCCCCTAGTGAAAGACAGGTGAAACTGCACAATATTGTGGTCGCTATTTCCTAGATGCCCAACCACCTGCAGATTTGTTATTCTGTCAGGTCTATTAGATAGTATTAGGTCTAAAAGTGCTGCTCCTCTGGTTGGATTCTGCACCAATTGTGAAAGATAATTTTTCTTGGTTATTAGCAGAAACCTGTTGCCTTTATGGGTTTCACAGGTTTCTGTTTCCCAGTTAATATCCGGGTAGTTAAAGTCCCCCATAACCAGGACCTCATTATGGGTTGCAGCTTCATCTATCTGCTTTAGAAGTAGACTTTCCATGCTTTCTGTTATATTTGGGGGTTTGTAACAGACCCCAATGAGAATTTTTTCATTGCGTAAATATCCAGATTTTCCTTTTGAAGTCTCTAGAAAACATTTTCCCCAAATGTATATAATGTGAAAAAGAAATAGATAGAATGTAGGAAAATAATCCTAAATAAATCAGTTATTGATGTTTCTGATGCAGCGCTTTAATGTTATTCTTCCTTACAAGATGATTTGCCAATAAATGATAAATAATAGGATTACAGTTTTCAATTAATTCTGGACCATAATTACCAACCAAAATGGTTGCTAGACAGGTTTTTAACCCATTGGTTGCCGGTGATCATTTGTGGTAAATTCTAGCTAAGTAGTTTTTTGTTCAAAAAGACGCTCCATGATCAGATATGCTGTGAAGAACAATATATTTCAGGCTCAGTTGCATTAGAAAGTGGCATTTACTGGTCTCCATCCACAACTGGAGAACAGAAATTTGCCACATTAGGTTGCAGGGATTGAGATTTCAATCTCTGTCTTCCTATATTCTGTCCCTTGGCAATACTAAGAGTTGATCCAGTGATACTACCAGGAGACTCATGTTTCTTTCTCAACCAGACACATGGGTCAGTTGGCAGACGCACTAAACCTTGCTCTTGAATTGATTCCTCAATAAGATGATAATTTACTCTGTTTTTCTTGGACAGTCCTCACTTTTACCAATAAGAGTTCATATTATATTGGTGGCTTCTGGTCTCTGCAGATTAAATTTATCTTTATACAGTATGATAAAAAGTAATACAATTTTCCAACATTCCTTCTGTATTAAGTACTCATGATTTGTAAGAGTCGAATGTGTTTTTATCTAATAGGAACCTTCATTATTTAACTCCAGGGGACCTATAATCTGCTGTGTTCACGCAATGGAGACAGAGGTCCACCCCCTGCTGATTAAAGTATTTCCTTGCCCTGACTCCTATTTCTACATTGTATACATTATACTGGTGTTTATACTTGAAGACACAAAAGAGCACAGTGAGGTCAAAAATACTCTGTTGTAAAAAGAATCACAGTAATAAGCAAGTGCCAGTCAAAAGATGGAAAAAACAGGGTATTTAGTTGATACGTTTTTTTGCGAAAAAATGTATACTAAGCTGCTCCACCAATCATCAAGGTATACCCATATAGAGCAGTCCTATCTAATGTATATAATCCCTATCTTGTAAAGCGCTGCGGAATATGTTGGCGCTATGTAAATAAAAATTATTATTATTATTATTATTATTATTATTATCTGATGTATTTAAAAACCTGATCATCTGTATAGTACCTGTATAAGCAGGGTTCAGAGAGGGAATTTTCATGTGGACATGCTGGACTGAACAGCTTTGATGTAAATGACCCATAAGGAGTGGTGGATTCCCTAGTCTTGTAGAAACAAGAGAACAATTACAGAACCAGAAACACATGGGCTACATGCACAATGAACAAGTCTGTAGGAACCTGTTCATACACCACCAAGAAACTTGAAGACATAGAAGAGCACAGTGAGGTCAAAAATACTCTGTTGTAAAAAAAAATCACAGTAATAAGCAAGTGCCAGTCAAAAGATGGAAAAAACAGGGTATTTAGTTGATACTTTTTTTGCAAAAAAATGTATACTAAGCTGCTCCACCAATCGTCAAGGTATACCCATATAGAGCAGTCCTACCTAATGTATATAATCCCTATCTGATGTATTTAAAAATCTGATCATCTGTATAGTACCTGTATAAGCAGGGTTCAGAGAGGGAATTTTCATGTGGACATGCTGGATGGAACAGCTTTGATGCAAATGACCCATAAGGAGTGGTGGACTCCCTAGTCTTGTAGAAACAAGAGAACAATTACAGAACCAGAAACACATGGGCTATTTGCACAATGAACAAGTCTGTAGGAAACTGTTCACACACCACCAAGAAACTTGAAGACACAAAAGAGCAGAGTGAGGTCAAAAATACTGCGTTGTAAAAAAATCACAGTAATAAGCAAGTGCCAGTCAAAAGATGGAAAAAACAGGGTATTTAGTTGATATGTTTTTTTGCAAAAAAAGTGTCTTCAAGTTTCTTGGTGGTGGGTGAACAGGTTCCTACAGACTTGTTCATTGTGCAAGTAGCCCATGTGTTTCTGGTTCTGTAATTGTACTCTTGTTTCTACAAGACGAGGGAGTCCACCACTCCTTATGGGTCATTTGCATCAAAGCTGTTTCATCCAGCATGTCCACATGAAAATTCCCTCTCTGAACCCTGCTTATACAGGTACTATACAGATGATCAGGTTTTTAAATACATCAGATAGGGATTATATACATTAGGTAGGACTGCTCTATATGGGTATACCTTGACGATTGGTCGAGCAGCTTAGCATACATTTTTTGCAAAAAAAGTATCAACTAAATACCCTCTTTTTCCATTTTTAGACTGGCACTTGCTTATTACAGTGATTTTTTTTTTACAACAGAGTATTTTTGACCTCACTGTGCTCTTTTGTGTCTTCAAGTTTCTTGGTGGTGTGTGAACAGGTTCCTATAGACTTGTTCATTGTGCAAGTAGCCCATGTGTTTCTGGTTCTGTAATTGTTCTCTTGTTTCTACAAGACTAGGGAGTCCACCACTCCTTATGGGTCATTTGCATCAAAGCTGTTCCATCCAGCATGTCCACATGAAAATTCCCTCTCTGAACCCTGCTTATACAGGTACTATACAGATGATCAGGTTTTTAAATACATCAGATAGGTATTATATACATTAGATAGGACTGCTCTATATGGGTATACCTTGACGATTGGTGGAGCAGCTTAGTATACATTTTTTTGCAAAAAAACGTATCAACTAAATACCCTGTTTTTTCCATCTTTTGACTGGCACTTGATTATTACTGTGATTTTTTTTTTACAACAGAGTATTTTTGACCTCACTGTGCTCTTTTTTGTCTTTAAGTTTCTTGGTGGTGTGTGAACAGGTTCCTACAGACTTGTTCATTTTGCATGTAGCCCATGTGTTTCTGGTTCTGTAATTGTTCTCTTGTTTCTACAAAACTAAGGAGTCCACCACTCTTTATGGGTCATTTGCATCAAAGCTGTTCCATCCAGCATGTCCACATGAAAATTCCCTCTCTGAACCCTGCTTATACAGGTACTATACAGATGATCAGGTTTTTAAATACATCAGATAGGGATTATATACATTAGGTAGGACTGCTCTATATGGGTATACCTTGATGATTGGTGGAGCAGCTTAGTTTACATTTTTTTGTAAAAAAACGTATCAACTAAATACCCTGTTTTTTCCATCTTTTGACTGGCACTTGCTTATTATTGTGATTTTTTTTTACAACAGAGTATTTTTGACCTCACTGTGCTCTTTTGTGTCTTCAAGTTTCTTGGTAACATAGTAACATAGTAACATAGTTAGTAAGGCCGAAAAAAGACATTTGTCCATCCAGTTCAGCCTATATTCCATCATAATAAGTACCCAGATCTACGTCCTTCTACAGAACCTAATAATTGTATGATACAATATTGTTCTGCTCCAGGAAGACATCCAGGCCTCTCTTGAACCCCTCGACTGAGTTCGCCATCACCACCTCCTCAGGCAAGCAATTCCAGATTCTCACTGCCCTAACAGTAAAGAATCCTCTTCTATGTTGGTGGAAAAACCTTCTCTCCTCCAGACGCAAAGAATGCCCCCTTGTGCCCGTCACCTTCCTTGGTATAAACAGATCCTCAGCGAGATATTTGTATTGTCCCCTTATATACTTATACATGGTTATTAGATCGCCCCTCAGTCGTCTTTTTTCTAGACTAAATAATCCTAATTTCGCTAATCTATCTGGGTATTGTAGTTCTCCCATCCCCTTTATTAATTTTGTTGCCCTCCTTTGTACTCTCTCTAGTTCCATTATATCCTTCCTGAGCACCGGTGCCCAAAACTGGACACAGTACTCCATGTGCGGTCTAACTAGGGATTTGTACAGAGGCAGTATAATGCTCTCATCATGTGTATCCAGACCTCTTTTAATGCACCCCATGATCCTGTTTGCCTTGGCAGCTGCTGCCTGGCACTGGCTGCTCCAGGTAAGTTTATCATTAACTAGGATCCCCAAGTCCTTCTCCCTGTCAGATTTACCCAGTGGTTTCCCGTTCAGTGTGTAATGGTGATATTGATTCCCTCTTCCCATGTGTATAACCTTACATTTATCATTGTTAAACCTCATCTGCCACCTTTCAGCCCAAGTTTCCAACTTATCCAGATCCATCTGTAGCAGAATACTATCTTCTCTTGTATTAACTGCTTTACATAGTTTTGTATCATCTGCAAATATCGATATTTTACTGTGTAAACCTTCTACCAGATCATTAATGAATATGTTGAAGAGAACAGGTCCCAATACTGACCCCTGCGGTACCCCACTGGTCACAGCGACCCAGTTAGAGACTATACCATTTATAACCACCCTCTGCTTTCTATGACTAAGCCAGTTACTAACCCATTTACACACATTTTCCCCCAGACCAAGCATTCTCATTTTGTGTACCAACCTCTTGTGCGGCACGGTATCAAACGCTTTGGAAAAATCGAGATATACCACGTCCAATGACTCACCGTGGTCCAGTCTATAGCTTACCTCTTCATAAAAACTGATTAGATTGGTTTGACAGGAGCGATTTCTCATAAACCCATGCTGATATGGAGTTAAACAGTTATTCTCATTGAGATAATCCAGAATAACATCCCTCAGAAACCCTTCAAATATTTTACCAACAATAGAGGTTAGACTTACTGGCCTATAATTTCCAGGTTCACTTTTAGAGCCCTTTTTGAATATTGGCACCACATTTGCTATGCGCCAGTCCTGCGGAACAGACCCTGTCGCTATAGAGTCACTAAAAATAAGAAATAATGGTTTATTATGGTGGTGTGTGAACAGCAGGTTCCTTCAGACTTGTTCATTGTGCAAGTAGCCCATGTGTTTCTGGTGTTTATACATGTCTTTGACTCTCAATTTGGCTTTGTTCCACTTTGTTTCACTGTTTGGATTGTACCTTGCCCTTTGGATTTTACCTGTGGCTCTGCTCCAGGTTGTGGTACCTATATTTCACCTGACAACCTCAGGCCTGTGTCCTCATTGACTGCTACCTTGGCCTCATTTATGACTATGCTACTGCTCTGCTACAATACTTCCCATAACACTGCGTAACAAATTTCAGGGATGTTCTTGTCCCCTGAGAAAATGTTATTGTATCTTATAGATTTTGATATGCCGAACATGAATATGTGCTCCAAAAGTCTGTATCACGTAAGGTTTTTAACCCCTTCATGACTGGAGCTTTTTTCAATTTTTTGCTTTCGTTTTTCGCTCCCACTCTTTCCAGAGCCATAACTTTTTGATTTTTCCGTCAATATGGCAATGTGAAGGCTTATTTTTTTGTGGGACGAGTTGTACTTTTGAACGACTCCATTGATTTTACCAGGTCGTGTACTCACAAAGGGAAAAAAATTCCAAGTGCGGTAAAATTGCAAAAAACCACACTTGTTTTTTGTTTGGCTTTTTTGCTAGGTTCACTAAATGCTAAAACTGACCTGCCATTATAATTCTCCAGGTCATTATCAGTTCATAGACACCAAACATGTCTAGTAGAGTTGAGCGACCTTGACCTTTTTAGAGTCGAGCCGGGTTTTGCGAAACCCGACTATGTCCAAAGTCGGGTCGAGTGAAATCGGCCGATTATGACGTAAAGTCGGGATCGACCGAAACACGAAACCCAATGCAAGTCAATGGGGCAGCATAGTCGGCAGTGAGTGGGGGCCAGGAAAACACCTAGAGTGGCCATTTTAATGTCAAAACCATCCATTCTTCTTAATGAAGCTTGTCAAGCGTAATTTACCTTATAATAATTGGAAGGCATTTGAAATTGGGGGTCATTTGGCTAAAGTTGTGGGGGGTAGGGCTGGTTCAAGTAATTAGTGGGCCCAGGAAATCTGGACCACGTCACGGCAGTGGAGCAGGGAGAGGTAAGTATTTCAACTTTGCAAGTGCTGTGAACCTGAGCAAGCAGGGGGGGCCCACTCGTTGGCATTGGCACTGGCACAGGGCCCCTCAAAGTACAGCGGTGTGTTTGCACGGCGGGGGCGCCTCCCACCGGCAGCAACACTTTTGCGTACTATGAGAGGCCCTGTGCCAGTGACGTCGCCAACTAGTATTCCTCCCCCCACCTGATGAAGGAACCTGCACTTTCATCTGCACCTTCCTCTTTGTCCCCGTGTAAGGTGGTATGGTATGCGGGAAGAGCAACCTGACTTTCAGCAGGGTCACAATGTTGTTGTGTAGCGTGCACGGGGAATGTTGCGTTATGGGTCAATGTACCAGCAGACTCATCTATCACTGGCTGGGCAATGGGCACGATGAAGTGGAAACACAGATATAGGCCCAAAGAAGAAAGTGGGCTAAATGCAGTTCAAAATTGGTAACACAGGAATAACCAGGGGGCATTGCAGTGGAGGACAACTGGAATGAGAGGCTGACACAGAGAGTAGGGCCAAATCAGTAAGTAGTCGAAATGCAGTTCAAAATTGGCAACCGTAGTAAACAGGCGGCACAGCTTTGTTCAGTGGAGGAGAACAGCAAGGAGTGGCAGACACCGATAGTAGGCCCCAAACCAACTAGTACGCCAAATGCAGTTGTTCCATTTAACCACAATTTAATGAGAGCCTGAAGATAGAAGCTCAGGAAAGGCAACCTGGGGAACACCTTGGAGTGTAACACACCATCTCTCTCCACCCCATACCCATTTTGTATGGCCTAATGCAGTGTACTTTTCTACAACTACTAAACGAGAGTCGGAAGACCGAAGCAATGGCAAGGAAACCTGGGGAACACCTTAGAGTGTAACACACCCTCTCTCTACACCCCATACCCAATTTGAAGGCCTAATGCAGTGTAGTTTCCAAGAACTACTAAACGAGAGCCGGAAGATCGAAGCTCAGGAAAGGCAACCTGGGGAACACCTTGGAGTGTAACACACCCTCTCGCTACACCCCATACCCAATTTGAAGGCCTAATGCAGCGTAGTTTCCAACAACTACTAAACGAGAGCCGGAAGATCGAAGCTCAGGAAAGGCAACCTGGGGAACACCTTGGAGTGTAACACACCCTCTCGCTACACCCCATACCCAATTTGAAGGCCTAATGCAGCGTAGTTTCCAACAACTACTAAACGAGAGCCGGAAGATCGAAGCTCAGGAAAGGCAACCTGGGGAACACCTTGGAGTGGAACACACCATCTCTCTACACCCCATACCCAATTTGAAGGCCTAATGCAGAGTAGTTTCCAAGAACTACTAAACGAGAGCCGGAAGATCGAAGCTCAGGAAAGGCAACCTGGGGAACACCTTGGAGTGTAACACAACGTCTCTCTACACGACGGAAGGGCTGATTCTTAGGAAGGAAGGCTGTTGGAAATAAGCATTGCGCGTCCGAGGGTGATTATATTCTTATTAGGTATATACTCACCCTCGGACGCGCCCTGCTTCTTTATTTGGAATGAATGTTTATTTGCAATGTGGTGTTGACTTTCTCTATTATTTTGGTAATTAATGATTTTATTATTTTCATTATTTTGCATCTTCTCGGCAATAATATAAAGAAGACGCGACAGGACAACACTCGGTGGATGCCATATGTGTGTTTTCAATTTAAAAAAACTTTCAGTTAACTACTTGCAGGAGAAAGTAATTGTAGCTGGTGGCCATTTTTAGTACTGTACCAGATTAGAGTTGTGTGTTTGTTTTTAATGTTAAAATGTCTGCATTTGATATCTCACCAGTATTTTCTTTTTTATAAGCAAAATACTTATTTTTATATTTTCTGATGTTGGTTCCAGGGGTACACGGCCAGCAGTGCCCTGGTCAGTGTAGTAGTAGTTGAAAGAATGGACCGCAGACAGGCATCGAAGGCCTAAAATAATAACACATGGCTGTAGGCAATTTTAAATTGGTTCCAGGGGTACACGGACAGCAGTGGTGTGGTCAGTGGAGGCCTAGTGGAAGGAGTGACCGCAGACAGGCATCGAAGGCCTAACATAACAAACTTGGGCTGGCTGTAGGCACTTTTAAATTGGTTCCAGGGGTACACGGGCAGCAGTGGTCTGGTCAGTGGAAGTCTAGTGGAAGGAGTGACCGCAGACAGGCATCGAAGGCCTAAAATAATAACACATGGCTGTAGGCAATTTTAAATTGGTTCCAGGGGTACACGGACAGCAGTGGTGTGGTCAGTGGAGGCCTAGTGGAAGGAGTGACCGCAGACAGGCATCGAAGGCCTAAAATAATAACACATGGCTGTAGGCAATTTTAAATTGGTTCCAGGGGTACACGGGCAGCAGTGGTCTGGTCAGTGGAAGTCTAGTGGAAGGAGTGACCGCAGACAGGCTTCGAAGGCCTAACATAACAAAATTGGGCTGGCTGTAGGCACTTTAAATTGGTTCCAGGGGTACATGGGCAGCAGTGTATGGTCAGTGGAAGTCTAGTGGAAGGAGTGACGGCAGACAGTCTTCGAAGGCCTAACATAACAAAATTGGGCTGACTGTAGGCACTTTTAAATTGGTTCCAGGGTAACACGGCCAGCAGTGGCCTGGTCAGTGTAGTAGTTGTAGAAAGAAGGGACCGCAGACAGGCTTCGAAGGCCTAACATAACAAAAATGTCAAAACAATGGTATTGTCAGTGCCAGGCATTGAAGGATGTCAGCGGCTAGACTACACATTGGTGAAGCTGTGAGAGATAATTTTGCTAGTGGTAGAGCACTGTTTGAGCTGGGGGGGGGAACTGTCTTGTGGCCGGCGGTACAGGCACAGGGCCCCTCATATTACAACGGTGTGTCTGACGTTGGGTGCGCACCACCACCGCCAGAGACACTTTATTGTACTATGAGGGACCCAGTGGCAGTGCCGTCGACCAAAAGCGGCCACACCCACCTCTTCAGACAAACAGCACTCTCAAGGGTCCAAGCGCAAAGTGGCGATAGCACGGCCCCGTGTGGGGAGTTTGGCCATTTCGTGAGGTGGAAACATGTCGTATGCTGGACAATCAGGTGAAGAAAATTACGAGATTGGAAAAGTCATTCAGAATAGTCCACAGGCAAGACCTTTTCATAGGAAAGCTAGGTGTCAGCCGGGCAGGGTGGGGCAAAAGATTTTGAAATCCAGTTGTGGTTCATTTTAATGAAGGTTAGATCATCTACATTTTGGGTAGCCAGACGAGTCCTTTTTTCTGTTAGTATTGAACCTGCAGCACTGAATACTCTTTCTGATAGGACACTAGCTGCCGGGCAAGCAAGCTCCTGCAATGCATATTCTGCCAATTCTGGCCAGGTGTCTAATTTGGATGCCCAGTAATCAAATGGGAATGACGGTTGAGGGAGAACGTCGATAAGGGATGAAAAATAGTTTGTAACCATACTGGACAAATGTTGTCTCCTGTCACTTTGAATTGATGCTGCAGTACCTGTCCTGTCTGCGGTCATAGAAAAATCACTCCACAACCTGGTCAGAAAACCCCTCTGTCCAACGCCACTTCTGATTTCTGCCCCTCTAACACCTCTGGTCTGCTGGCCCCTGGAGCTCGTGTGAGAACGATCACGGGCGCTGTGTGCAGGGAATGCCAGAAGCAAACGGTCAACAAGAGTTGATTGTTTTGTTGCTAATATTAGTTCCAAGTTCTCATGTGGCATAATATTTTGCAATTTGCCTTTATAGCGAGGATCAAGGAGGCAGGCCAACCAGTAATCGTCATCGTTCATCATTTTTGTAATGCGTGTGTCCCTTTTGAGGATACGCAAGGCATAATCCGCCATGTGGGCCAAAGTTCCCGTTGTCAAATCTGCGGTTGTGCTTGGTTGAGGGGCAGTTGCAGGCAAATCTACGTCACTTGTGTCCCTCAAAAAACCAGAACCCGGCCTTGCCACGCCACCAATTTCCCGTGCCCCCGGGAAAGCTTCCTCATTAAAAATATACTCATCCCCATCATCCTCCTCATCCTCCACCTCCTCTTCGCCCGGTACCTCGTCATGTACACTGCCCTGACCAGACAATCGCTGACTGTCATCAAGGCTTTCCTCTTCCTCTGGTGCAGACGCCTGATCCTTTATGTGCGTCAAACTTTGCATCAGCAGACGCATTAGGGGGATGCTCATGCTTATTATGGCGTTGTCTGCACTAACCAGCCGTGTGCATTCCTCAAAACACTGAAGGACTTGACACATGTCTTGAATCTTCGACCACTGCACACCTGACAACTCCATGTCTGCCATCCTACTGCCTGCCCGTGTATGTGTATCCTCCCACAAAAACATAACAGCCCGCCTCTGTTCGCACAGTCTCTGAAGCATGTGCAGTGTTGAGTTCCACCTTGTTGCAACGTCTATGATTAGGCGATGCTGGGGAAGGTTCAAAGAACGCTGATAGGTCTGCATACGGCTGGAGTGTACAGGCGAACGGCGGATATGTGCGCAAAGTCCACGCACTTTGAGGAGCAGGTCGGATAACCCCGGATAACTTTTCAGGAAGCACTGCACCACCAGGTTTAAGGTGTGAGCCAGGCAAGGAATGTGTTTCAGTTGGGAAAGGGAGATGGCAGCCATGAAATTCCTTCCGTTATCACTCACTACCTTGCCTGCCTCAAGATCTACAGTGCCCAGCCACGACTGCGTTTCTTGCTGCAAGAACTCGGACAGAACTTCCGCGGTGTGTCTATTGTCGCCCAAACACTTCATAGCCAATACAGCCTGCTGACGTATGCCAGTAGCTGCCCCATAATGGGAGACCTGGTGTGCAACAGTGGCAGGTGCGGATGGAGTGTTTGTGCGACTGCGGTCTGTGGACGAGCTCTTGCTTCTGCAGGAGGACGAGGAGGAGGAGGAGGAGGGGGTGCGAACGGCTACAGACAACTGTTTACTAGACCGTGGGCTAGGCAGAACTGTCCCAAACTTGCTGTCCCCTGTGGACCCTGAATCCACCACATTTACCCAGTGTGCCGTGATGGACACGTAACGTCCCTGGCCATGCCTACTGGTCCATGCATCTGTTGTCAGGTGCACCTTTGTGCTCACAGATTGCCTGAGTGCATGGACGATGCGCTCTTTAACATGCTGGTGGAGGGCTGGGATGGCTTTTCTGGAAAAAAAGTGTCGACTGGGTAGCTCGTAGCGTGGTACAGCGTAGTCCATCAGGTCTTTGAAAGCTTCGCTTTCAACTAACCGGTAGGGCATCATCTCTAACGAGATTAGTCTAGCTATGTGGGCGTTCAAACCCTGTGTACGCGGATGCGAGGCTAAGTATTTCCTTTTTCTAACCATAGTCTCATGTAGGGTGAGCTGGACTGGAGAGCTGGAGATCGTGGAACTAGCGGGGGTGCCGGTGGACATGGCAGACTGAGAGACGGTGGGAGATGGTATTGTTGCCGCCGGTGCCCTAGATGCAGTGTTTCCTACTACGAAACTGGTGATTCCCTGACCCTGACTGCTTTGGCCTGGCAAAGATACCTGCACAGATACAGCAGGTGGTGCGCTAAATGGTGGTCCTACACTGCCGGAAGGGATGTTGCGTTGATGACTAGCTTCATTGGCCGAGGGTGCAACAACCTTAAGGGACGTTTGGTAGTTAGTCCAAGCTTTCAAATGCATGGTGGTTAAATGTCTATGCATGCAACTAGTATTGAGACTTTTCAGATTCTGACCTCTGCTTAAGGAAGTAGAACATTTTTGACAGATGACTTTGCGCTGATCAATTGGATGTTGTTTAAAAAAATGCCAGACTGCACTCTTTCTAGCATCGGATACCTTTTCAGGCATTGCAGACTGAGCTTTAACCGGATGGCCACGCTGTCCTCCACCAGGTTTTGGCTTTGCCACGCGTTTTGGGCAAGATACGGGCCCGGCAGATGGAACCTGTGGCGATGTTGATGCCTGCTGCGGCCCCTCCTCCTCCTCTGCTTCAGAACTGCTGCCGCCTGCACCCTGTTCCCCCAATGGCTGCCAATCGGGGTCAAGAACTGGGTCATCTAATAACTCTTCTTGTACCTCCTGCGCAACTTCGTCTGTGTCACCGTGTCGTTCGGTGGTATAGCGTTCGTGATGGGGCAACATAGTCTCATCAGGGTCTGATTCTTGATCAGCACCCTGCGAGGGCAATGTTGTGGTCTGAGTCAAAGGACCAGCATAGTAGTCTGGCTGTGGCTGTGCGTCAGTGCACTCCATGTCAGATTCAATTTGTAATGGGCATGGACTGTTAACTGCTTCACTTTCTAAGCCAGGGACGGTATGTGTAAAGAGCTCCATGGAGTAACCCGTTGTGTCGCCTGCTGCATTCTTCTCTGTTGTTGTTTTTGCTGAAGAGGACAAGGAAGTGACTTGTCCCTGACCGTGAACATCCACTAACGACGCGCTGCTTTTACTTTTACCAGTTTCACGAGATGAGGCAAAAGAGCTAGAGGCTGAGTCAGCAAGATAAGCCAAAACTTGCTCTTGCTGCTCCGGCTTTAAAAGCGGTTTTCCTAATCCCAGAAAAGGGAGCGTTCGAGGCCTTGTGTAGCCGGACGACGAACCTGGCTCCACAGCTCCAGACTTAGGTGCAATATTTTTTCCCCCACGACCACCTGATGCTCCACCACTACCACTACCCTCATTACCAGCTGACAATGAACGCCCCCGGCCACGACCTCTTCCACTAGACTTCCTCATTGTTTTAAAAACGTAACCAAACTAACGTTATTTGTTGCAGTCACACAACTTACACGGTGAGCTATAACTTCTGTATGATTTAGCTACCCCTTTACAGGTTGGTGAGACCACAGCGAAAATCAGGCCCAATGTTACACACTCTTTTTTTGGTGGCTGCAAATTAGAGAGATGCCCCACACGCAGGACTGTCACTGAAGCACAAATGTTAATATTAATGTCACACTATTATTTTTTTTTTATTTTTATTTTTTTCAGGAACACTTTAGAAACCCCCCAAAAAAAAAAAAATAGATTTTTGCAGGGAGAATTTAGAAAACAAATGTAACAAACTATATGCTTTCTATGGGCCACTGAGTGAGAGATGACGCACACAGGAATCAGGAGTGGCACACAAGCCCAGAGGCCAATATTTTTCTACCAATGATTGATGGAGTTATTTTCTCTGGTAGATTTTGGAACCCAAATCAAGGAAAAAAAATGTAGGCTTTCTATGGACCACAATTGGAGAGAGAGAGAGAGAGAGATGGCACACCCAGGAGTCAAGACTGGCACACAAGCAGAAAGGCCAATATTAATCTCCCACTGTTTTTTTTGGTTGTTTTTTTTTTTTTTTTTTTCAGGGAGACTTTAGAAAAAAAAATAATAAAAAAAATATGATTTTATCAGGAAGAATTTAGAAACCAAATAAAATAAAATGATTTTTTCAGGGAGAATTTAGAAAACAAATAAAACCAAAAATAGGCGTTCTATGGCCCACTGACTGAGAGATGACGCACCCAGGAGTCAAGACTGGCACACAAGCAGAAAGGCCAATATTAATCTCCCACTGTTTTTTTTGGTTGTTTTTTTTTTTTTTTTTTTCAGGGAGACTTTAGAAAAAAAAATAATAAAAAAAATATGATTTTATCAGGAAGAATTTAGAAACCAAATAAAATAAAATGATTTTTTCAGGGAGAATTTAGAAAACAAATAAAACCAAAAATAGGCGTTCTATGGCCCACTGACTGAGAGATGACGCACCCAGGAGTCAAGACTGGCACACAAGCAGAAAGGCCAATATTAATCTCCCACTGTTTTTTTTGGTTGTTTTTTTTTTTTTTTTTTTCAGGGAGACTTTAGAAAAAAAAATAATAAAAAAAATATGATTTTATCAGGAAGAATTTAGAAACCAAATAAAATAAAATGATTTTTTCAGGGAGAATTTAGAAAACAAATAAAACCAAAAATAGGCGTTCTATGGCCCACTGACTGAGAGAGAGAGAGAGATGGAACGCTTAGTACTGGCACACAAGCCCAAAGGGCAATATTAATCTCCCTTTTTTTTTCCAGGGAGAATTTCTGAAACCCAAAAAAAAAATAAAATAGGCTTTCTATGGCCCACTATTTGTGAGAGAGATGGGACGCTCAGGACTGGCACAGATGGCACGCTCAGGACTGGCACAGAAGCCCAGAGGCCAATATTAATCTCCCTTTTTTTCTGGGAGAATTTATAAAACCAAAAAAATATTTAAATAGGCTTTCTATGGCCCACTATTTGTGAGAGAGATGGCACGCTCAGGACTGGCACAGATGGCACGCTCACAACTGGCACAGAAGCCCAGAGGCCAATATTAATCTCCCTTTTTTTCTGGGAGAATTTATAAAACCAAAAAAATATTTAAATAGGCTTTCTATGGCCCACTATTTGTGAGAGAGATGGCACGCTCAGGACTGGCACAGATGGCACGCTCACAACTGGCACACAAGCCCAGAGGCCAATATTAATCTCCCTTTTTTCAGGGAAAATTTATAAAACCAAAAAAAAAATTAAATAGGCTTTCTATGGCCCACTATTTGTGAGAGAGATGGCACGCTCAGGACTGGCACAGATGGCACGCTCACAACTGGCACACAAGCCCAGAGGCCAATATTAATCTCCCTTTTTTCAGGGAAAATTTATAAAACCAAAAAAAAAATTAAATAGGCTTTCTATGGCCCACTATTTGTGAGAGAGATGGGACGCTCAGGACTGGCACAGATGGCACGCTCAGGACTGGCACAGAAGCCCAGAGGCCAATATTAATCTCCCTTTTTTTCAGGGAGAATTTATAAAACCCAAAAAAAAATAAAATAGGCTTTCTATGGCCCACTATTTGTGAGAGAGATGGCACACTCAGGACTGGCACACAAGCCCAAAGGCCAATATTAATCTCCCACTGTATTTTTATCAGGGAGAATTTATACACCCCACAAAAAAAAATACAGAAAAATGAAAAGGCTTTCTATGGCCCACTATGTGAGAGAGATGGCACACACAGGGATGGCACTCTAGCAGAAATGCCAAATTGCCAATCTTAATCTCCCACCAAAAAAAAAAAAAAAAAAAAAACAGGGAATGTCCTACAATTACTATCTCCCTGCCTGCAGTAATCTCAGCCAGGTATGGCAGGCAGCTACTATCTCCCTGCCTGCAGTAATCTCAGCCAGGTATGGCAGGCAGCAATAAGGAGTGGACTGATGCACAAATGAAATAAAAAGTGTGGACAAACAAAAAAGATAGCTGTGCAGAAAGGAAGGAACAAGAGGATTTGTGCTTTGAAAAAAGCAGTTGGTTTGCACAGCGGCGTACACACAGCAATGCAGCTATCAGGGAGCCTTCTAGGGCAGCCCAATGAGCTACAGCGCTGAGGGGAAAAAAAAAAAAAAAAAAAATTCCACTGTCCCTGCACACCGAGGGTGGTGTTGGACAGTGCAAATCGCTGCAGCACAAGCGGTTTTGTGGTTAATGGACCCTGCCTAACGCTATCCCTGCTTCTGACAAAGCGGCAGCAACCTCTCCCTAAGCTCAGATCAGCAGCAGTAAGATGGCGGTCGGCGGGAACGCCTCTTTATAGCCCCTGTGACGTCGCAGACAGCAAGCCAATCACTGCAATGCCCTTCTCTAAGATGGTGGGGACCAGGACCTATGTCATCACGCTGCCCACACTCTGCGTTTACCTTCATTGGCTGAGAAATGGCGCTTTTCGCGTCATTGAAACGCGACTTTGGCGCGAAAGTCGCGTACCGCATGGCCGACCCCGCACAGGGGTCGGATCGGGTTTCATGAAACCCCGACTTAGCCAAAAGTCGGCGACTTTTGAAAATGTTCGACCCGTTTCGCTCAACCCTAATGTCTAGGTTATCTTTTATCTAAGTAATGAAAAAAAATTCCAAAGTTTGCTAAAAAAAAATTTAAAAATTGCACAATTTTTCGAGACCCATAGCGTCATTTTTCTTGATCTAGGGTCGGGTGAGCGCTTATTTTTTGTGCACTGAGCAAAAAATCTGCGTACCCAACTGGATAAGTCCATATGCCAGTCTAATCAGTGCCAAGAGTTGACAGAAGCCCTACACAGCTTTACACTTTCAATATACACGTTGAATGGGGTTATTCTACCCTTGGCTTTTAGTTTCCATGTCGAAAGGCAAAGAGCCACCACCTACTAATGATTGAGGAATTTGCTTTTTTATTACTTAAATATGTAAAGAAGAAAATATTTACTGTCCTAACAAGCAACTGATGGAGCTTCTGAATCCAAAAACGTAATTTCATGCACCATAACAACTTTCTAGGATTTGACATCTTAAAAAAATGCAAAGAATGATTTTGGGCATGGAGACTGTCATGATATGTACTTTTGCCCTGTCCTGTATTTGAATAATATGCCATTTGATGTATGTAACTGTTCTCTGGTTTCTATTAGCTGTAATTTATGTATTTTCTTGTGCTGGGAGTTCACCTGTAACAATATGTCTCCTTCCCCCAATACTTGCAGCCCTCAGCTCTAATGTAATTAAGCTTTGTCAACATCACTAGTGGAGGAATAGCCATTCTTCCTCACAGCAGGTGGCTAGTCAAATGTACATACTACATAGATTAAGCGGAGCCCACCAGTCTAGAATCTTCTGGTGGACCCAACCATTGAATAGAAGGTGTGACCCCTACCCCCCTTCATGGGCGGATCCCAGGAGCTCAGACAATCCATTCTTATTTTGAGATCAGATGTGAGTTGATCCTTGAAGGAGAAGGAGTGGGGATTCTTAGCTGAGGCAAGACCCCATGTCCATCTGGGACTGCAGAAGCGAACGGGGCGAGACTTGAGCTGAGGACATATCTCGTTGTTCGTGAGATTGTTTTGTGATCCCTTGGACTAATTGTGGACTATTGCTTTGTTACCTGGCACAAGGATTATCGGGAGGTGCCCCCGAACCTGTTCCACTGGACTAATTGTGGACTCTGTAGATCTACCTGCATGTGTTGTTCCAGCGTTCTTGATAATAAATCTGTGGAATCATCCCTTGGCCTGTTGTCCCTTCTTGCTCTGCCATACACCCCGACACAAACTGGTTGGCAGCAGTGGGACTAGAGCAGAAGGAATGGAGGACAAAGGCCCATCAACATCGGGAACCAACACCGCAGAGTACAAGAACTGGACTTTGGGGAGCCTACAATCAAAGGCCCGTGAAGTAGGAGTCCGTTTTAAGGGACTCTCCAAGGAGCAGCTTATTGAGGCTTTGGAAGGTGTTCACCTGCAAGATGACGCTGAGGAAGGATCCTCACAGCAAATGGAGGAAAGACTGCAGCCGGAGGTAAATACCCAAAAAAGTCAGTGGGTTGTGTGGTACGAGGAGGAGTTGGCATTCCTGGGAGAAGAGGCCACCATAGACTATAAGAAAGAGGTCATTCACCGAGCTCAGGAGAGGGAGAGGGAGGCCATTCACAGAGCCGAGAGGGAGAGGGAGGCCATTCACAGAGCCGAGGAGAGGGAGGCCATTCACAGAGCCGAGGACAGAGCTCAGGAGATGGCATTGCTGGAGAGGCAGATCGCTTTGGAAGCAGCTAGAAGCTCCAGACAGACTCTAACCCCAGCACCCACCATGAGGGAACTCCCCAGAGTGTCCCGCAAAGACTTCAAGCCCTTTAATGAGGCTGCAGGCGACATTGAGGGCTTCTTCCAGGACTTTGAGCATCAGTGTCGATTAATGGAAGTCCCAGAAAGGGACCGAGTCCGACATCTGGTGGGGCTCTTAGAGGGTGGAGCTGCCGCAGCCTATAGAGCTATGGACCCTCAGGGGAACTGTGAGTATGCGGAGATTAAACGGACTATTCTAGAACATTATGCTGTTACCCCAGACACTTACAGGACTCAGTTCCGTACTTTAGCCTGTGATGAGGAAGTGTCTTTCAAGATGTATGCCCACAGACTCAAACAGATATGTCATCGCTGGCTGGAGGCCT